>NW_024349797.1:8785122-9379504 GCF_902729225.1 Pteropus medius
CACACACGCACACACACTCTAGATATGTTATAAAGTTTTTCCATCACATTAGCAATGATATTAAACCCCTCTCTGGACTGGCCTCAGACCTCATATCCTAATGTCTTTCATGTTTACTCTGCTTCAACCATAATGGCCTCCTTGCTGGTCAGTCTTCCAACAAGCCAAGTTCATTTACACCTTAGGACTTCTGCAGTTCTTTCTTTGCTGGACTATTTTTCTTTCTACTATTTTCAAGGCTTATTTTTCTCATTTCATGTATGCCACTCCCAAATATCTATTCCACCCTATTTAAAATAGCACTTCACTTTCCAAAATACTTTCTAGTACTTTACCATGTCTTATGTGTTTTGATATATTTATTGAAATTTGAAATTAAATATGTACTTATTTTTGTTCTTATTATCTATCTCCTTTGTATAAGAGCAGGGTCCTTACTGAATCTCTAGCTATAGAAGAGTGCTTGATGTAATAATCAGTCAATGCACATGTGTAACATGAAGGAATCCATCAATACATCAAATAACACTTAATATAAAGTATATGTAACATTCTTTTTGGCCCAGTCATTTTGCCAATATTTTGTCTCTGGACACAGGTATAAAAAGAAACACTACATTCAACAAATAACATTAATAGACATTGATCCTACAAGGCAGATATCTGTAATGTTCACATCAGAGTTAGAGTCCTAGTTAAATTTCTTGTGTATTAACACTAGTGTTAATGGTAAACTGGTAAGAAATAATTGTCTTGGTAAATAAATTTTGACAACATAAATGTATTTTTATTTAAATAACCATCATTTTCTCCTAATATGGGTGATACTATTGAATCATGTTCTTGCCTCCTGATGGTACATGTGAATTTCCAGACCTTGAAGGATTGGTTAAATTTGCTTAATGATGTAAGGTAACATCTACTGAATGCTTACTCTGTAGCAGACACTTTTACATTTTTTAATCCCTTTATTAATTTAATTCCTACAATAATTCTATGAAATGGTACTATTATTTTCTCCATTTTATATATGATGAAATTAGACACAGTTACAGTTTACTCCACTCCCAACGAATTATCTAATTATAATAAACATAGAACTTGGGGTTAATATTCAGTCTATATAATTTATTTTTAATTGGCCATCACTGACTTAACATTGGATTTCAGAATACTTTAAATTCCGGATAGATCAGCTAAACATTTCTATTAAATTCAATCCATAGAGTTGAGAAAGTCCAAGACATTATCAGGAGAATTTCATATTTACCTATAACATTAATATTTAGCTAAATCATTAATTTATTCCACATATAGGTACCAAGTGGATCGTGTATGCCAGGTTCCCTGAAAGGAGAAGAGAAACCTTATAGTGTATTAAACAGAATTATTTTCATTTAGTGCTTACTAATTGATAGATCTCAGGCTTTTTCTTTCTTTTTTAAATTTCTTTCTCTTATTTTTTTCTTTGACACTAAATAGAAAAACAAAGAATCACATTTTAATTGAAATGCATTCATCTTGAGAAAAGCTGTAATAGGTTGTTTAATTATTTTAGTGATGTGACTTTCTTTCAGAAGAAAATTCTGTTGTCCCTAACATTTTTATAAAGGTGTTGACACAGTAAAATGGAATCTTGTACAGTAAATCCTTGTAAGATACTTCAATGATTACCTGAACAAGTATTGTTAGAGAGTACAAGATTCTTAATTAATTTTCTTCGGTTTCTTTCAATAGTTCCATAGCATTCACAGCATTTTCACCTGTATACTTAATAGTTTAATAACTACATCCAAGAGCGTTTTCTTAGAATTTAAGAAAACTGAGAAAAATATTCTCAATGTGCATCATGCTGTAAAATAAAGCAATCAGATGGATTTCAGTTCATTGTGTTAGAAACTACTTTTTTATATCTCCCTGAAAGTCTTCTTTAAAAGATATAAAAGAATCAAAAATATCTATCATTTATGAATCCTAACAACTTTTTGTGGAATCTTTAGGATGTTTTACGTATAAGATCATATCATCTGTGAAGAGAGGTAATTTTACTTCTTTGGTTTTAATTTAGATGCTTTACTTTTCTTCCTCTCCTCCCCGCTCCTCATCTCCAATCCCCTCCTCTCCCCTCCCCTCCTCTCTCCTCCCCTCCCTCCCCTCCTCTGGCTAGAACTTCAAGTTCCATGTTGAATAAAAGTGGTACAAGTGGGCATCCTTGTCTTGTTCCTGATCTTAGGGTTTGTTTTTTTTCTCTTTATTCTGTTAATGTAGTATATGACATCGATTTTTGTATGTTTTAATTTCCTTGCATTCCAGAATAATTCCACTTGGTCGTGGTGTTTAATTCTTTTTACTATCTTGTTTAATTTGTTTTCCTAGTAATTTGTTCATAAGGGATATTAGTCTTTAGTTTTCTTGTGGTATCTTTGTATGGCTTTGTTATCAAGGTAATGTTGGCCTCAAAAAATGAGTTAAGAAGTGTTCTCAACAAGCCAGACCCCATCTGATCTCAGAAGCTAAGCATGGTCAGGCCTGGTTAGTACTTGGATGGGAGACCACCTAGGAAGACCAGATGCTGTAGGCATAAAAAAATAAATAAAAAATAAGAGTTTGTAAACTGACAAGGTCCTTGCAATCTGTGAGATCAACCAAGGGTTGCCTCACCTTAAAAAAAAAAATGTTCTCTCCTTTAATAATTTGAAAAAGTTTGAGAAAGATTGTATCCATTACTTTTTAAATGTTTGGTAGTATTCACAAGTGAAGCTATCAGGTCCAATGCTTTTCTTTGTTGGGAGTTTTTTTTATTACTGATTTAATTTTCTTACTAATTATAGTTCTATTAAGTTTTTCTGTTCTTTGTGAGTTAGTCTTGGTAGATTTTGTGTTTCTAGGAATTTGTCTGTTTTGTTAAGTTATTCAATTTGTTGACAAACAATCATTCATAGTACTCTCTTATAATTCTTTTTTTTCTGTAGAATTTGTGGTATCATCTTCACTTTTATTTCTGATTTTAGTAATTAGATCTTATCTCCTTATTTCTTAGTCCATCTAGCTAAAGGTTTGTCTGTTTTTATCTTTTCAAAGAATCAGCTTTAAATTTTATCGATCTTTTCTATTGTTTTTCTATTCTCTGTTTATTTGTCTTTACTTTGATAATTACTATTTTCTTCCTACTGCTGGCTTTGGGTTTAGTTTGTTCTTTCTCAAGTATCCTAGTTAAAATATTAGGTTGTTGATTGGAGATCTTTCTTGTTTTTTTAATGGAAGTGCTTATTGCTATAAATTCCTATTTAGCACTACTTTTGCTGTTTCCCATAAGTTTCAGTATGTTGTTTTTGTTGTTTGTTTTCATTCACCTGTAAGTGTTTTCTAATTTCTCTTGTGATATCTTTGTTCCATTGGTTGTTTGAGAATGTACTGTTTGATTTCTACAATTTTGTGACATTTTCAGTATTCCTCTGTTATTGATTTCTAACTTCATTTTGTTGTGGTCAGAGAAGATATCTTGCATGATATCTATTTTTAAAAATATATTGAGACAATTTGTGGACTAACAAAGAATCTGTCACGGAAAATGTTCCATGTTTGTTTGAGAAAAATGTGTATTTTTTTGTTGTTCAGTATATGTGTTATATATGTCTGTGAGATCTAATTGGTTCACTGTGTTGTTCAAGTCTTCTGTTTCTTATTTATCTTCTATGTAGTCGTCCTATCCACTACCGATAGTGGAGTATTAAAGTCTTCAACTATTTTTGTAAAACTGTCTGTTTCTCCCTTCTATTCTGTCAGTTTTTGCTTTATATATTTTGATGGCCTATTATTAAAGACATCTTATAATTATTTCTTAAGTTAGAAAAATAATGTAATTTTAATTAAAAACCAGTATTTTAATTTAAATGCCAATTATAATTTATATAAATATAATTATAACTTAGGCTCTCTGCTTAAAGTATTTAAATACATGCTTTACAATGCTATATCAGTGTGTAGGAATAGATCAGTGATGTGTTTATGTGCAAGACTATCTGACATAAGTGCCTAACACACACTCAGTAACACTACAGTGAAGCCCTTTGAGATGTAATGGTTAAAGTGAAAAATAGACCTAATAAAACAATAAAGTTATGTTTAATATAAAACGTATTTTACAATGTTTCCATTTTCTAAGTAAAATTTAAGTTAATTGAAATGAAATACATTAAAATTTTAGTTCCCCGATTATACAAGCCCCAGTTTATGTGCTCAGCAGACATGTCTATGGCCATCATACTGTACCATGTAGCTTTAGGTAATTTAGAGTTAAGGGGCACTTACATTTTTACATGATGGAATTGAAGCTGAGAAAACTTCTCAATTGAAATTTCAGACATTAAATTATGGAGTGGTTCATGGAGACGGAATATAATAAAATCTTTCATGATCCTTGATGGCCCATCTAGAAATCTTCATGATCACATTTGCTTTGGAGGTTAAGATCAAAGATTCTGAATGCTCAGTGTGTCTCTGAATCATAAGCTTTGCAGTTTTTTCAGGGAGAGATTAAACATGTCTAATTTTTTGGTGAGCACTCAATAAAGGATAAGCATTGTTATGAGTGTCACTGTTGTCAGTACAACTTAAGAGACACCTTGATGAGACACTTATGAGATCAAATAAGGCAAATTTTAATGTTTTAGATAAAAGGCAAAGCATTGTATTGATGCATTCACTCTATTTACCTCTATTTCACCACAAATTTGTATTTCTAATTGGGTAACTTCTCTTAGTTTTCTGTTAACTTTCTATTTTTCTGATTTTGTTGTTAGACAGAAACTTTCTTAAGGTGCCTAACTAAACTAAATATAAATGTATTCATTCTGATTCTTTTGTGAATAATTGTTTTGAATTATTTAAGCTGGGAAGGCTAAGCTAATAGAGCTTCGGATAGATAAACACAAACAGAAGGTGGCAAATGGGGTTAAAAAACTCTTAAGTTGCTTTTTGAGAACATTTTTACTGGAAGAGACAAATTCTGGAACTTTCATGATTAATAGATATAATTAGTTTACAAATGCTGAAAATCAAAGCTATCTAATGGCCAGTTCGCTTTATAGTACAGCCCTGGCTGGAATCAATTTGATAATGATCATTCTTTTCTCAGTTGAGAGAAGCATGAAGTGCAGTGTATGTATGCTTGTGTGTGGGAGTGACTGCATTGATGGGTTAGGATGGATCCAGAGCGGAACAAAGACAGGTATTGCTTTGAGACTGTCATACATTAGATTTCCAAGACTTTCAAATACTGAACAGAAGACATTGGGCTTATCTTCTTTGAGTCTAATTGCTGTAGAGCATAGTAAATGATTAACAAATAAAAGATAACAAAAACACATGTTCCTTGGGTGAAAGGAGAAAAAATTGAATATTGACTTTATAATTGTTGTTAGACAGATTACATCTGTACATTTAAGAAGGGAGATCTATTACCTAAAATCATTGACATTTAATATCTGTAGCAAAATGGTAAATCACAATGGAACATTTAGTACAATTGTTAAAAAAATATAGAAATTACATAAAATATGCTTTCATAAAATAGTGTTTCTAGAACTAAGAAATAGGTATGTCACAGCCTTTCTTACTCTCCAGATGACCATGGGCAAATGACTTAACCTCTCTTGTCCTTAATAGTCATGTGTTTACTAGTACTTCATGAGATTTATTAAACTTGTTTTATAAGTCTCAGCAAAAAACAGGCAGAGAATAAACAATTAAGTATTTGTTTTAAGTATAATTTTTAGGTAGTATGGTTAACTCAAATATAGAATAATAAGATACCATATATAGATATGTAGAAAGAGATGAATGAGTAGATAGATATAGTATATTAGAGAGATCTCATACTATTAGATATAGTTAAGGGAAATTGCAATTTCTCTAGGAACTGGAATATGGTGGCAGGATTATTATTCATTTTGAAGTCTTTATTTCCACTTTAGCTCTGCTATTTGTTGATTTTATGAATGTAGGTAAGTTATTGGCCTTCAGTAAGCCTGAGATTCTCTTCTAGAAAAAAATAGTGAAACTGGTAATATCCTATCTGATTTTCCCCAAACGATTATTTGAAAATCGAAATAAAAAGATAGAAGACAAGTACATTATATTTGTGTAAATCTTTTCAAATGTTATTATCAATAGAAATTTTTTATTAGTAATGGGAGAAGGGGAAAAGTACATCAGTAAAACAAAAGAATTCATGTAGAAATTAAAGAAGTTTCAAGTATAGTATCTAGCTTGCAAGAATGGAGAGTTCATGCCTTTATTTTCCTTAGACCCTGTTGGGTATATAGCTCATGACCAATAGTACAGAGGAAATCAAAACAGTCCCAGATTTAAATTCCAGTGCTGCTACTAACTAATGTTCTCCCTGGTATGATACCTAGCTTAAAGAGTTGTTTTGAGAGTATAAGAAAATGTGTTTTTAAAGTACTTAATACAGTGGCTGAGACATAGCTCTCAATAATTGTAACTAATAAAAATTAATTATGCAGTAATCCCTCATGCACATTTAAAAAAATAAATCTAGGGATTTACCGTGCTTTGGTCAATAAAAAGGCTGAGCTTCAGAGATATGCAGATCATATGGCAATATTTGTCCCAATGATTTAGTATGGCAATATAGTCAATGCAACTATAATAAAATAAAGCCAGAATCATCATACCTACAAAAGTAAATACAACAACCAACAATAATGACAAATATGAATCACACTTGGAGAGTCTTCTCTGAATTGAAATTGCTTGGCCACGTATCACCTCATTAATTTTCTTACCCTCAAGACAAATGTACCAATTTTATAATCTTAAGGACATTGAATTACATTTCAGAGGATAATCAGAATTACTGATAGAAAAGGACATACTTGAAATCTCCCTGATTCCATAAGGCTTCACATTTCAATTCAAAGCTAGGGCTTTTTTAGAGGTTGAGTTCTATTTATGGGCTAGGCTTTTTAAAATTTCTTGATTAAAGAGGAAGGGATTAAAATGCTTCATAAAAGGGCACTTGGACATCAAATAGCTCTCAGTTGACTGTGTTTTTATGACTTTACTATGAATTAATCACAGATATAGAGATAAAATTTCCATTGACATACATATTTCGTTTTTAAATTAATAGAGTAATATGCATTAAAAAATTGCCTTTGGAGAAGGAAACTGCAAAATTCAAAGTATTTTCAAATAGTGTTTTGCACCAAATCTAATAAAAAACAAGACATTCTCCAGAAGCAAACCCCAATACTATTGAGATTTGTATTTTACTAATGTGCTTTGGATTGGTTCCTGGCATTTAATGCTTAAACTTGACTTGTACAAGGAGAAATATCAGAGTTATATGAAACTTGACTTCGAAGATGCACAAGTTTTTTTCTTTTTCTTTTTTCTTTATGGTGACATTAGTTAATGCAATCCAGTAAGTTTCAGGTGTACAATTTATCAGTAAGATATATATGTATTGCATTGTGTATTTGTCTCTCATAATTAGATTTCTTTCTGTCACCACACATTTGACCCCTTTTACCACATTTACCTCCTCTTTCCCCCTCCCCCTCTACCCTCTGGTAACCACTAGTTTATTGTCCATGTCCATGAGTCTCTGTTTGTCCTGTCCATTTGTTGCTTCTAGGTTTATATCTCACACATAAGTGATATCATGTGATTTTCAACTTTTCTGTCTGGCTTACTTCACTTAACATGATTATCTCGAAGTCCATTCACATTGTCGCAAATGGCAGTATTTCATCTCTTCTTATGGCTAATATTCCATTGTATATATGTGCCACAGCTTCTTTAGCCAATCTTCTAGCATAGGACACAATGAATAACGCTGCTATGAACATCGGTGTGCAAATATCTTTTCAGATATGGGTTTTCAAGTCTTTGGGGTAAATACCCAGTAGAGGGATTGCTGGATCATATGGTAGATCAATTCTTAGCTTTTTGAGGATTCTCCATACTGTTTTCCATAGTGGCTGTACCAATTTGCAGTCCCACCAGCAGTGTATGAGGGTTCCTTTTTCTCTGCATCCTCTCCAACATTTGTTATTACTTGTCCTGTTGATTATAGCTATTCTAACAGGTATGAGATGGTATCTCATTGTGGTTTCGATTTGCATTTCTCTAATAGCTAGCGATGTTGAGCATCTTTTTATATGCTTGTTGTCCATTTGTATGTCTTCTTGGGATAAGTGTCTGTACAGGTCCTCTGCCCATTTTTTGATTGGATCGTTTGTTTTTTTGTTATCATTGAGTTGTATGACTTCTTTGTATATTTTGGATAGTAGGTCCTTATCAGAGGCCATGCTTGCAAATATATCTTCCTGTTTAGTTGTTTGTTTCTTTACCTTGTTGACGGTTTCTTTTGCTGTGCAGAAGCTTTTTAGTTTGATGTAGTTCATTCATTTATTTTTGCTTTTACTTCTCTTGCCTTTGAAGTCAAATTCATTAATTCCTCTTTAAGTCCAAGGTCCCTGAGTTTAGTTCCTGTGTTTTCTTCTATGCGATTTATTGTTTCAAGTCTTATATTCAGGTACTTAATCCATTTTGAGTTAATTTTGGTGTGTGGTGATAGACAACAGTCTAGTTTCATTCTTTAACAGGTAGCTTTTTAGTTATCATAGCACCACTAGAGTTCTGGGTAGCCTGTGGTTCTCTGAAGTGGCAGGGAGCAGAAGATCTGAAGCAGCCGAGAAAAACTAAGGAAAAGAGAGCCTTATATGCATGCAACATGACAATATCATGTATTACCTCTTACAAGTATTGGATGTTTGTGGAAGAGTTCATTTTAGGAGATTAAAAAAATTCCTTGTCACATAAACTTAATCCCTACCACATTTGGAGATGGATTTCATGGGCAAATATCTACAAAAGTAGTCCAAGATTATGGATCATAATTCAGATTGAAAACTGGTAACTGGAGAAATCTTGTAAAATTCCTTATTAAAATAACATTCCATGTTATTTTTTCATTGGAAGATTTTCCCCATGAGTTTCCTGAAATAATAATTATGAGAAAGAGAAGGAGGAACAGGAGGAAGAGGAAGAGGATGTTGGTGGAGGAGTGATAGTGATGATGATAATAAGAATATAGCCCTGTTCTCATATGTATCAGCCTATAATAAGTCTTTTCACATCAACACATTTTTAAACATTCACAACTTTTCTTCCACAGAGATATCATGTCTTTGCTGCCTAATTTCATATTATGTTTTTTGAGAATACTCTGGCTACAGATTCATAATTGAAAACTCTGTGTCTTATCTTAAATATATTTTTATATAGATTCAACCATTTTTAATATCTCATTCACTAGGAAGGTGTCAACTCCCTCCCCGCCCCGCCAAAAATTATTTTTTTATTTCAAGATCAGCAACTGATTATTCAACTGAAAGCATAGTGTTGGATTTCACTAGACTTATTAGCAATGAATATTCTTTTTCTCATACTCTTCTACTGTTTTCTTACCTTTCTCCTTTATCTCCTCTTAGGAAAAAAATATTGCTGATAGCTTAAAGGATTATCGTTTCCAGGAATAGTTGCATTTCAGAATCTTACCAGATGATGAAGCCTGTATTAAAAAGATGAGAGAAAGATAACAGCAGTAGCAGATATGACATTCGGTGGGAAGGGTATGAGCTGAGATTCTTTCAGGATCAAAGTACAGGGGAAATCTCATTTATACAGATCTGGATTAGATTCCTGCCTCATAACTTGATATTCATTACATTTAGGAACTTGTTTAACTAAATGCTTCAGTATGTTTTGCTGTAGTAAATAGTCTATAACCAAGTCCTGGGAGATAGTAGATGCTCAGTAAATAGAAGTGTCTACTTCTTCCTAATACATGGTACCTGAGAGGCAGTTATAGACATCTGACTATTGTTCAGTTAATAGTCAAAATGACCTCAAAAGTTTATTTTTGCCCTGACAGACAAATAATATATTGGTTGGGAAGAACCTAGAGATAGTTTCTTTTTACTGTAAATAATTCATAGATATAAATCCTGTTCTATTGTTTTCAGTATTGCATACTAATTTATTTTCCATTGTAGTCTAATTGCTCTTTCTGTTTGGAAGTATTTCTTTCTCCTTAGTTAAAAAATTGCCAGGACTCTGGAACTCTATAAATCTTTTTAGTCTACAGACATTGGCCTTTCTTCAGTTCAGGGAAGATATTTTTTCTCTTATTTGTTTATCTTTTCCTTATGCTTTCTTTCTCCTTCTGGAATGCTAATTAGAGATATTAGATTTCCTAGATCAAAGATATCACACTTTCTTCATGATTTTTATTTCTTTGTGTTCAGGTTGACCATGTTCTCCTGCCTATCTACTGAATTGCTCTAATGGGGAATCTTGTTTTAAACTCTAGAAAAAGAAGTATTTTGGTGGGGGGCGGGAGGAAGACTGGGCTATATTTGAGTTTGTAATATAAAATCCTCAACCATCTTATTAGTTTTCTTTCTTAATTTCCCATTAGAGTATGGCACATATAAAGTACATACTCTTATGCGAACAACTAATTTAATTTTTACACACACACACACACACACACACACATAGTCAAATCATAATTAAAACGTGGATTAATATATAGAATCATCATGCCAGAATCCTCTCTTTATACCCTCACACAGTCAACACTCTACCTTCAATACTACCATTCTGACTTCAGACACCATTCAATAGTTTTGCTTGTTTTTGAATTTCCTGCAAATGGAATAATATAATACATACTGTTGTGTCTGGCTTACAGTATATTTGCAAGATTTGTTCACGTTGTTCTGTATAGCAGTAATTTATCATTGCTATCTATGATTCCATTGTATTAATAAACCGTACATCAGTAAAGCATCTATTTATTTTAACTTAGATGGAGATCTGTGTTGCTTCAAAGTTTTGGCTATTATGAGTAAAGCTGCTACGAACATTTTGAACATGTTTCTGAAACTCATTACTATAAGAATTCTGGAAAACAATTATTAGCCTATATGTGTGGACATTTTCACCTTCAGAATATACAGTCCAACAGTTTTTTAAAGTGGCTGTACCAATTTTTATTCTTACCAGTGGTGTATAAAAGGGATAACTGCTAAACATTCTTATTAGTTTTAATTGAATTTTAATTTCTATCTCTTCTTAAAGTTCTTAATCCAGTGTATTTCCTGTAATTCCTGAATAATCTATTTTCTCTTGCTGTTAAGCCTCTTGAATGGATTGTTATCGTTTGTTGTCCACATAGTAGGAATCAGGCTTTTAATTTGAAGCTCCCTGAGTGGTGGTAATCCAAGAGGAAGTGTTCCCTTGAACAAGTCACATGATTCAGCTAAGGTATCTGGATGATCCCACCGTACTCCCATGCTTACTTACGCTCTTCAATGTTAAGGAAATAGAAAACAGTCTATATTAAGTTTATTTTTGGCTTAAGCAGACTAAGCAAACTTATACAGGGACAGTGTCAACCTACCCAGTGTGGTCGACAGATAACTACTGGCTAAAGTCTTCCCATCTTAGAGCTATAATTCTACAACCCAAGCTCTACTCATACCCACAAGTGACAGAACCACATACTACTTACACTCAACATCTGTAAACTATTTATCTATCTTAGGATAATATGTAACTCAATTTTTCAGCATGTTATTTACCTTAGTAAACCTGCTTTCTCTAATGTTATGTTCTGTATTTCTTTCAGATGGCCTGAATATTTCATTGTTTTCTTTTCATTCTGTGTTAAGGGGAACTCTGATATTTCTTAAGTTTGTTAGTTCATTCCAGTCTCCATTAGAATGAACTGCTCATTTCAGAGACAAATAATGAATTGGTGTGTTGTTAAAAGAAGAGAGAGTCCGAATTACACCTTGAACCTGTATGACTTCTCAAGCAATGGCAAGCAGAAAACCTTATAAGATCAGGTATATTTGTATACCAGAGAAAGATGTCAATCGTTAAGTACAAATGGTAATATTTGCTTGATAATGACCTCGGCTGTCTTGCAAGTGGCTGACTTTTTAATACTGTGTTGAAAACAAAATAGAGTCAAGTGTTGATCTCTGGAGGCACTTGAGGTTTTTACAGCTTTCCGAAATCTATCATAAAATGTTGACTTACATATTTCCTGTGATATATAGTTTGTAGCTCAGTTTATGGATGGTTTACAAATATATGTGTAGAAATATGGATGAATTATAAGCATACATATTCATTCTCCACTATATAATTCTAAAAATAAATTAACCTTAATTCTTTTCATGAGTTTTAGATTATTTTTACTGTAATCACTTTTGGTCTAGAATATTAATTCAAGATGTTCTCTATGCTAGCCTTCTGCCAAGAGTAAGAAATTCTAAATCATAAGTGCATAAACCTAAAACTATCCTAAATAATAATTTATCGATCTGTGTTCAAAAAAATCTGTTTCAGAGCTTTGGAAGTAGGTAGTAAATACGTAGAATGATAGATTCTCAAGCTTGAATAAAACTCTATAGGTCATCTAAACTACACCACTGTTTCATTGCTTGCCTGTCTCTATAATCTCAGGTAAGAATTGAGCACTTCTAGTGTGTTCTGCAGAAGTATGATTATCTCTATGTTAAAGTAAAATTCTTCAGTAAATGATTGTCCTGGTCCCGGTTGTGTCTTCAGGACCAGAGTATAGGTTTAAACTTTCTTCCAATGACAACCATACAAATATTTAAAGGCCACTCTCCAGTCTTCCCTGTAACTCACCTTCATGGATTAAACCCCATTTCCTTCACCTATTCCTCATATACTGGATTTTGAGTCCCTTCTCAATGGACATCACTATCTTCTCTACACATTCTAGTTTGTGGCAAAGGTAAATAAATATTGCCAATGTCATCTTGAGCTGTTCACCAGAACAAAATGCCTTCATCCTTGACATTAGACATTCTTTGAAGCTAAGTTCACATTAACATTTTTAGCAAATATACATTGCACACAATACACACACATACACACACACACACACACACACAATATTGTTCACTCATGTGAAGCTTATTAAAACTTGTAATTCTGTTTAACATATTATTGTTAAGCCATATTTTTGCTGCTGTCAATTGGAAATTTTGTGGGGTGTCAATGGTACCACCTGTAGATGTTAGGAAAGAGTGGACTGGGAATGGGCTAAATAAATATGTTTAGAACTTTTAAATTTTAAATTTAATCCATTATTTTATTCTGTCAAGATCTTGTTGGATTCTGATAAGTCCTTCTAGTTTTATGTTATCTAAAAATTTGGTCAGTATTTTAGCAGATCCTTTTCTAAATCTTTGAGAAGTTTTTCAAGAGAGCATGGTTTTAAATAGAATCTTATACAATTTGATCCGCAACCCATATTTTTTGGATAAAGGCATATGTTTAGTTATAAATCCATCCTAATAACAATAGTCCTCCATCTTCTCTGTGTCGATAACAGAATTTCTTAAAATGTGATGTAGCTCTGAGGAGGTCTTATGGCAATATGGCATGCCACTGATCACCAGTGGACCTTTCATGAATTGGTTACTAAGAAGAAGGCTTCTTCCATCATCACAGCTCTTTATACTTGTTCTTGCTAATACTTTATGTTTCACCGAATAAAACAAACTTCCCACATAAAAGTGAATCACCATTGCTATGTTTTCCATATAGAACATTCAAATAATCATAAAATCTAATTCATTAACATTTCTATTTTCCACCAAGTTATCAGAATGTCAGTGATATTGATCCGATATGACCTATTTCTATATCCATTTTTTTTCCAACTCTTGGAATATATGGAATGTAAATCACAAATTTAGATTATCATTCACATAATAGATATTTTTTTATTGCCTAATCTATGACATAGTTAGAAATTGGTATTTTAAAACACGGGTTACTATCCCTGTACTCAGGAAACTTACCATCTTGATAAGAAATTAGAAGTAAGAAGTGATTATTTAAACATGCTTTTTCGAAGGGACTATGAACATTAGGTGCCTCTGAATTTTGGGAAGTGAGCTAATTAAAAATTAATAGACATATAGATCAACTTTCTTGAGGTGTAAAATATAAAGAGGATTTTTAAGCAGTCTTTCCTTTTTAAAAAATGATTTAATCCAACTTCTGTACTTCCTTTAGGTAGTCAGTAAAATATTACATTACCTTTCAATGATTTTTTGTTTTCTTTGGTATGGCTTTTTTGATTTCTCAATGTTCTGAAGCTACTCTCAAAATAAATGGCCTGGTACACTTAAATAGACATTTTATCTTGGTCATATTCCAGAATAAATGCTCTTTATTTTGAGCTATGTATCCATATCTCTATATCTCTCTCCAAATTCCAAGAATCCAATAAAGAAGTAACTTTATTTCATTTTCCCAGTTCAGACTTCATAAATTCTATAGATAACTTCTGGGTTCTGGAAAGTGTCAACACAAAATTCAACAATGGCAAGTTGGCAGAAAGTTTGCTAAGTGTAGGCAGGATTTTGTGACATTCTGGATATTAAGAAGGCATTAATTTTTTGACCTGGCTGTGTCAGATCTATCTTTATAAATTTCTGCAGAGTTAGTTAACCACTATTGTGATTCATTTATTTTCTTAAGGTTTGGGGGCTTCTAATAATTAAAGATACCTTTAATTACTCCAGTTAACACTAAAGAAACTGCAAGGGAGAATGGAGGTCACCAATATTTCAGAACTTCACACTTCTATAGAATAGAATGATGTATCAAAGACTTCATTGAAGCTTGTGAAACTAAAATATTTCAGAACTTACAATGTTTCAGGCATTATTTTAGGTATTTTGTATCTCTATTTACTTTAATTTTCATGATAACCCTCTAAGGTCACTATGATTTTCCCAATCTTATAGAAGAATTGAGGTTAATGGACTTTATTAAACAAGATATCTTATTTTAATTTTTACAGTTATTAACAGCCAAAATTCCTTAGATAGTTTATTATTAGTTTCTAAGTCTCTGCTCTTTATGACAGATATATGGACTTTTCTCTGGAAGTTCTACATTGTCTATGAATAAATCATTTTATATGTTTCTTGACCTTATTACTTAAGCTTCTGTGTCTTTTACATGTGTGGGTCATTGAAAATACATACCAACCTCTTACCATCGGTTTTAAAAAGGAAGATTGCATACGAAATATTTCCAGAACAATTAGAATAGCTGAGACTATCAAAAGATATAACCTTCTTGTATTTCTTCATCAATTCTTTCATTCTTTCACCTAGTGAATGTTGCAAAAACACACAGGCTATGATAGAGGATTTATCGTTCAGTCCAGAGTCAGAAGTTATTGTCTATGCAAACCTCTGTAAACAACTCTTATTTAAAGTAGGAGAGGAGCTTTGTAAGGCCACATCAGAGTATTGTAGAAACATGTCTTTTTGAAGTATATTCGAATAAAGATAATTTAACCTAATGGGATAACAGAAATATTTTAAGCCTTGACAGTATTTCTAATGCAAGAATAACGATTGGTAGTAGGGACATATTTTAAAAGGTCTACCAGCTCTGTAAGCCGTACTCAGAAAAAGAGCAGTCTGCTTCACTACTTTCCCCATCCTTCCATCTTTAACACCATATATCTAAATAAATTGTTTATGGTGGTGCTGCCTAAATTTTTTTCAGATTCAGAAATTCGGTTAACTATTGCATCAGACTAGGATGTAGCTTAATTTTTTACACTTCCACCATGACACAAACATTTCTTTACCTAATATTTCATATACCTACAAATATATATTATATATACTAATTTCTCTTTATATTAATATTCAGTGTTTATATTACCAAAGCTAAATAAATGGCATTCATAACTAAGCCACACATAGTACTTTAATTATTTCTGTTTCTCTCGCTTTTATTCTGCTTAGATTTTTTTTTTTTACCACTAAGTTATTGCTAAACTCTTTTCCAATTTTCTTAGAACCCTTTCAGTAGAGTCGCAGACCTCAAATAATCTCTCAATTTTATCCTTTTGTAGATCTCTTGCTGAGATCCTTCTGACGGGCTGTGGGTTGGACTGCTTGCTACATCTAACCACTCTCACCCGGGACTCTCCCTTCAACATCATCTCAGAGTTTTTTCTCCACTCTCGGTCTGGATTCTCTGTTGGTTGGCCCTCATTCTCATCACCGTGTAATTGGCGTTTCTCTTGTGGTGGAGCACATTCTCAAGCAGATTCCTGAGAAGGAGTGCTCTTACAAGCGTGAAAGTCTTTTGGCCACCTTTGCAATTAATTGATAGCTTTCCTGAGAAAGAATTCTACATTGTTGGCAGAGAATGCCCCTTCTCTCTATGTTTCTTCTACTTAATTTTTCTGTTAGCTTTGTTTCTGCTTTTTAGATAGTGGCAGTTTTGTGAATCTTTGAATGTCAGCCCACATGAAATAGTGAGGCACTAAATTCTGACTGGAAATGATGTGCACATGGATGGGGCTTGTAGATGTGAGGTAACTATAAGATAATCTGGGTCAGGCAATTTCTTTGGGGGTATTAGGAAATATATATATATGTATATATATTTTTTCAAGAAAATTCCCATCTTTTCTATATTGCTCAATGTATATTTTAATAGGCCATAGGTAATAGAAATGAGAGAAAGGTCAGATGGCGATTACGCCTAATTGCTAATAGCTTTCTCATTATTCCATTCTTCTGCTGTCCTGTGATTAACGCTATTTGTGGGGATTGACTGGTATACTCAGTTTCTCTCTCTCTCTCTCAAAGAAAAAAGAGATTTCCTTTCCCTCAAAATTGTTCAAGTGCAGGGTTGCACTGGGTTAGAATTGAATAAACAAAGACTAGAAGGGAAGGCTGAGGGTAGGGAAGCTATAGGACGTATTCATTTTCCTTCTTGTCACTCTCTGGAAATAGAGAGAAGGAAGATGTGGGTGGCTGATGCATTACTCAGAGACCGCTTCTGTTATTTAAAGGGCTGGCATGTCCACACTGTTTATTTTAGATAGTACTGTTATTATTTCTTAGTGTCATTAGTTATAGCAATTCTAAAGTAAGTTATCACCCTTTAGTCAGATGCTGACATATAGTAAAAATGTTCCTAGACTTTTTTTCTCTCTCCCTTACAGGAATTTGGAAACGTATGTAAAAAGATTTAGAAAATATGAAGGCTACTCATCTCTGCCAGTTCTGCTTACAGTCTCTATTCTCAGACAGTATGAAGAGAGAAATCATTTACATATATAATATTTCATCAAAATTGTCTTTTATCTCTAGTGATAAACATGTATAGAAATTGGCTTTTGATAATAGATTTCTCTTTTTGTCATTAGATGCCATGCCAGCAGTCTTAGATTAGCTTCTCCGTAGAGCAGAGTCTGAGGCAATATGCTACAATTTTATATTCTGTTGGGGAGTGCAGTCCTTGTAAGCAAGAATGAGGGATAAGGGGTGTATTAGTTTGTGAGGGCTGCCATGACAAAATACCACAGACTGGAGCCTTATACAACAGAAATTTATTTTCACACAGTTCTGTTGGCTGGAATTCCAAGATTAAGGGGTCATCAGGTTTGGTTTCTTCTTAGTCTTCCCTGCCTGGCTTACATGTGGCTGTCTTCTCACTGGATGCTCACATGATCTTTCCTCTGTGTGGGTACCCAATGGTGTCTCTTTGTCCAAATTTTCTCTTTTTCTAAAGATATCTGTCAAATTGGATTAGGGCCCACCCTAATGACCTCATCTTAACTTAATCAGATCCTTAAAGGCTCTATCTCCAAATATAGTCACATTCTGATATACTGGGGATTAGAACTTCAACATATGAATTGGTAGGGGAGTACACATTCATTCATAGCAAGGGGGGAAAAAATAAAAACAAGAAATACCAATAAAACAATACAGGCCAGCATTTGTGATCAAGCACAACCGATTGCTTTATTTTACAGAACATCTTCTGAAAAGATGGTTTTTTATTTTTTCTTTCTTTTTTCTTTTCTTAAAATTGCTTTTCTAGACAATCCAAATAGAAGAAGGAAGAATAAATCATTTATCCACCAGCTCTGGTCTCCTATTGGTTGGTTTTGTTCCATGGGCTGTAATTTCCCCTGGGCATTCTCAAGTTATACATGCTTAGTACAGAGCAAATATGGGAAGTATCAAGCTTTAGAGTCAGTCCAAAAGCTCTTAGTATGAGGGTATTAAGATGAAATACTATCTGCTGGTATTTACGAGAGGTAGTTTGGTGGGCCTCAGAGCTGGCCTATAAGCTAGATAGAGGCTGTGAAAGGAAAACCACCTGAGCTCAGGAATTTGGGGGCTGCTGTGCAGTCTGCTGATTAGGCATTACACTAACATGACATCAATATGTGAAGCACCAGGAGCAGAAGACAACAAAGTGACAAAATGCAAGAGGCAGGTGATGTCAAGAGGACCTATTGTGGTGGTTTATGGGTTTCTGAGATAGTCTTTTTGAGACAGTAATGTAAAGAGCTTAGCCTGAAGCCTTGCACTTGAAATATATCAGATAAATATAAACTATATTATTGCTAAAATTCCTAATCCATTAAATAGGAAGAGTTATTTGTTGGGTTAGAGATAATATATGCAAGGTACCAAGTATTTGGAACATAGCTGAAGATAGGTAGCTTTTTGTTATTATTTTCATTATTATCATTTTTATTGTGATTGTTATTAAGCCCTACGTAGGTTAAAATTCATTTTATATTAGGGAATTTTGAAGGTTCTCAGAATTAAAATGCATTTATCAAATTTCTGATGAAAAGTCAGAAGATGGCAATGAGGAAAGAGAGATTATTTTAAAAAGTGTTTCTATTTGGGGAGAATATTCAACAATATGGTGGCATCTTTTAAATCTGTTGCTTCCTACATAGGTTAAGCCAAAATAGATAAGTAAAATGCACCCATATGTATGGAGTTCCTGGAGAAGCATATATTCTCATTAATACCTAATTAAGCATCTGGCATCCAAAGGATTTTTTAGTGTGATTATTAATACCATGGTGATATTTACATGGCATTCAAAGCTTGGCTTATAAGAAACTAGGCAGACACCTTATCACAGAGTCCCAGACATGGGTAACTGTCTTATAGAAAGCTCTTATGTAAAAAGAAATTACGATACCTATCCTCCTTCATAGCATTGTATTATTTACTAAAATGAGCTTGTTTTAATCCATCCAGAACACTATTTGTAAAATAATCCAGGAAACACTGAGTAATAGTCTCTGAACTATTTACATGACATACGGAGATAGATATGGATGTTAAAAGAGCAGTTAAAAAAATCCACATTTATACAAGATATTATTAAGCTAAGATCAAAAGATGAAACAAAATACCTGGTGAAGAAGGGGAGGCGTGAAATAGCATCGTACAACGAGGGAGAGAGGGAGCACAGCGGGAAAAAAGTTTTCTAAACAAACTGCATAAAGGCAAAGTTTTCCAATATTTTTATGTCTATTCTATCAGAAATATTCTTAAGAAATGGAATCTGGAGACAAAGAGTTTCTTGGGTATACAAAAGAAAGTAGAGGCATTTCATAAACCTTAAAATAAGATGAGACAATTATTTAGAGTGGGTGTTTTCTTAAAAAGACTTGGTTGTCAAAACAACAATTGTTCTAGAGATGAACACCGTGGAAAGGCTTTAAAAACCTCTTTTATGAAATGTCTGTCATTTCCTATGGGAGAAGCTTAGACATTTTGTATAGGAACATGTATTAAAAATTTTGGATCTAAAAACAATTTGCATTTCCTTTTATTTAATTTTAACCTTTTTTTTTTATACCGCATATACCATTAGATTGCTTTCATTATTAAAGGGGAGTGGTGGTGTTGCTGTTTTTTTTTATATTACATTCTTTCGGTGCTTTTTAAATTTTTTTTTCCATTTTTCATGTAAAAGTAGAGTTTTTATTGTAAAGGCACACTATAAAGTCCCCAGTCTGTCCTTTGAACTATGATCATTTTGCAATATTATTCCATTTTATTCCTCTTTATGTACCACAGATAAATGCATTAATGACTGCATTTATATAAAGTGTAGCCTTACTCTTATAGCCCAAATTTATAAAACCACCTTACTAATGATTGTTGACAGAATAAATTTAGGAGAGTAGTCATTAATTTCTCTGCAGAGAGATTTAAATTGACTATCGAATTATAAACAGTTGCATTATTATATGTAATAAGCGTATATGCTATTAATATTTTATAGCTCTTCAGGATAAAATCTTCATAACATTGCACAAGATTTAATTTTTTTTAAATTTTTCCTGAAAACTTTATTCTTCTCTGATGATCTGAAATTATACAGAACAATAATGAAGACTTACATTTATTGTGTGCTGTGTTTGGATGCTGTGTTCATTATCTCATTTAATTCACATTTAAAAGACATTAACAGCCTCATTTTACAGATGCAGTAGCTAAGACTAAGTAGCATATTAGTATGTCTTACCATGTTATGTTGACAAAAGATAACCTTTGTTCAAGTTTAATTATTTCTCTTGGTTTTAAACTCTACCACCTGAAATGTATGTATCAATATATATTTTATGTTAATCTCGCTTTAAGCAAATAAGGAAGATATCTGTCTCTAACCTACCTGGTGAAGTGCATTTCACAAACTATCCAATACAGTTGTCCCAAAGCCATGCAGAATTTCAAAGTGCAGCATTGGCCACAACAATGTTCCTCGTTTAGTACTTATATTTCTCAGATTTGTGTATTTAGATCTATTTTAAAGAACATACCCCAAGAAATAAAAAATGACAAAAGAGAAGAGGTAGGTTTTAACCGTTGTGCTCTATATTTAGCAATAAACAACAAAAGTTCATTTACAATCCCATGAGAAAAATCAGTGACTTTATAGGTTCTACTTCTCTTCTTGATCCAAAATGCTTATTCACTAATTAGCACATAGAGTCCCACCAGGATACTTTTTCAAGAATTGTGTGAATATAAATTCAGCAGGGTGAAGTTGAGGAGTAAAAGAAATAAAATTTGAGATGAAATACTTTTTTTTTTTTTTCAAAAACACTTGTGAATCTTGGAGCATTCCCTGAGTGCTTATTTATTATCCCACTTGACAAAATAATCTAAAGTTAATTGTTCTCCATAGTTGACTTCAGATCAAAACACAAGTGTTTGCCAAACTAGGGTCTTCAGCTTCATCCTTCAGTGGTTTTGGGTAACTGGATAAATTCAGATAATGAAATTAATTTTTAGCTTGTATTATGAACTATTTGCTACAAGGAGGAAGGGAAAGGGAGGAAAGGAGTAAGTGAGGGAGCTTATCATTAAATGCAAAATTTAAAAAAAAATGAATTCAGTGTCCAGGATTCGAAATCAAAGACTATAAAAGTTCACAATTTGGGAATTTATTAAATTGTACATGTTTTGGACTACAGAAAGGACAGATTCTCCTAAACCAATAGAATGAATACCTTTATTCGTTACACATTCTCTCATTACACCTTCTTGAATGCTTGCTTGTATCATCACAGTGGTTATAAAACTTTAGGGCAGCTCAAGATGGTTCAACATCCCTCATCCAATTGTTAGATTTTGAAGGCAATGATTGCACTGTATTCATTTCACAACTACTGTGCTTTTAGTGGATGACGCCTTCTATAAAGTGAGACCACAGCAAATGCTTGTTAAAGTTCACTCTTTCCTCGCATAATTCAGAAATGCAGTATATAAAATGAATGATAGATTTTTTATTAAGGCTTTTAAAAATTTTTAGTTTCACAGAAAAGTTGAGGGGGAAGGTACAGAGATCTCCCATATACTCCCTGCCCCAACATATGCATAACCTCCCCCACCATCGACATCTCCCACTGGAGTGGTAAATTTGTTACAATTGATGAACCTACACTGATACCTCATAATCACCTAAAATCCATAGTTTACCATGGGGCTCACTCTTGGTGTTTTACATTCTATGGGTTTGGACAAATGTCAAATGACATATACACGTTGTTTTGATATTATACGGAGTATTTTCATTGCCCTAACAATTTTCTTTGCTCAGCCTACTTATCATTCCTTCTTCTGTCAACCCCTGGCAACCACTGATTTGTTTTTTTTTTTACTCTCCATAGTTTTACCTTTTCCAAAATGTCATATAGTTGCAATCATACAGAATGTACACTTTTCAGATTGGCTTCTTTTACTTAGTAATATGCATTTAAGTTTCCTCCATGTCTTTTTATGGCTTACTAGCTCATTTCCTCTTAGTAAATTCCATTGTTTGGATATACCACAGTTTACGGATCCATTCACCTGCTGAAGCACATCTTGGTTACTTCCAAGTTTGGACAGCTATAAATAAAGCTGCTACAAACATCCACGTGCAGGTTTTTGTGTGGATATAGGTTTCAGCTCCTTTGGATAAATACTGAAAAGTGTTTGCTGGATTATATGGCAAGAGTATGTTTAGTTTTGAAACAAACCACCAAACTGTCTTCCAAAGTATCTGTACCATGTTCCATTCCTACCAGCAATGAATGAGAGTTCCTGTTGCTCCACTTCCTTGCTGGCATTTGGTGTCATCAGTGCTCTAGATTGTGGCAGTTCTAATAGGTATGTAGCAGTATCTCACTGTTTTTTAATTTGCATTTCCCTGATGACATATGATGTGGAGTATATTTCATATTGTTATTTTCTCTGGTGATATGTCTCTTAAATTCTTTGGTCCAGTTTTTTATTTTTAGATTTTATTTTATATTAGTTTCAGGTGTACAATACAGCACAATGGTTAGATTATTTACAATGTGATCTTCCTGATTACTCTAGCACTATATACCTGGCACTATACATAATCATTATAATATTATTGACTACATTTCCTATACTCCACATTCCTGTGACTGTCTTTGGTCCACTTTTATATCAGGTTGTCGAATGATGTAATTTTTACAACACCTCCATTAATCAGGTATTATCCCCATGTGTCAGATACAAAAACAAAGGCTTATGTTTGAAGTCACATATAACCAATTTGAATGGAATAATACAAACTCAGTTCTGTCTGATTCTGAAGCCCATGTTATAATTACTACTGTTTAAATGATTTCTACTAGAGTGTAGACCAGAAATGATACAGGTGTCTAAATCTGACCCAAGCTAACATACAAAGACATATTTTCTAAAGTTGGGATATAAGCATTCCTCAGAATTAAGAAACATTAAGTTCAGAGTGGATTACGAGTAAATGTTTGTTTCATATGTTTATGTAGCCAGGAAATTTGAATGTACAGTAAAATCCAGTTGGTATTTGACTGAGGATAGGAAGGGAGTGGAATGGAGTGGGGAAGGGCAAGGAGGGATAGATAAAATCTGAGCATGAGAAAACTTTTGGGGATGATAGATCATTTTCTTTAGAGTAGTTATAGATTCACAGATGTATTCATATGTCAACCTTTATCAAATTGTATAACTTAAATATGTGCAATGTATTGCATGGCAGTTATACCTCAGTAAATCTGTTTAGGAAAAAAAAAGACACTACTAAGAGAATGAAAAGACAGACCAGAGACAAGAATGAAAAATTTGTAAAGTAACTATCTGTAAAATATTAGCATCCAGAATAGTTGTTTTAATTCTCAAAACATTAACAAAATTATCTCAATATTTGAATAGACACATCTTTGAAAAAGAAATGCAGATGGCAAATAAATGTAATAAGATGCTCAACTTCAGTAGTTATTAAGTAAATGCAAATTAACACCAAAATTACCCATATAACTTATTTGAAAACAAAAAACAAAACAAAACAAAACAAAAAAGACAATACCAAGTACTGGAACTCTTATAATGCAGGTAGAAATATAAAATAGTACAGACAATATGGTAGACAGGTTGGTACTGTCTTAGGAAGTTTAGCAAATATTTAACATCTAGCCTAGCAATCTCAGTTCTAGGTATTTACTCAAATGAAATTAAATGTATGTCACACAAACCTGTATACAAACATTTATAGTTGCTTTATTCATAATCTCCACAAACCAACAACAAACTAAATATTCTTCAGCCTGTGAATGGATAAACAAAACTGTCGTACATGATACAATGGAATGATACTCAGTAAAAAAAAGGAATGACTCACTGGTTGATAGAAAAACTACTTGGTTCTCCCCCATTGTGTGTCTCCTTTGCTACTCACCCTGCACACTTCACTTCTGACACTTCTGGTCACCAAATGTGTCGAGGTGTTTTCCCCACACCATGCAATTCCCTGCAACACCAGCAAGTAGTCTACATTTTAACTTAATTCTAACACTGTTGACCTGGAGATAGCATCAGATCTCACGGTTAAGAGCTGAGTCCCACAAGACTGTTCTCACCCCCACTTCACATGCCAATCACAAGTAGCAGGTCCCTGGGGTCACCACAACTTCCTTCTAACTTGGTTTCAAATACAATGTTCCCACAACCCCCTCCTCAGGTTTCATTAATTTGCTACAGTGGCTCACAGAACTTTGGAAACACATGTTTACCAGGTTTATTAAAGGATATGAGGAAGGATAAAGATGAACAGTCAGGTAAAAAGATACAAAGGGTGAGCAAGGTCTGGGAGGGTGAGAGCACGGGAGATTCTGTCCCTGTGGAAGTTGGGGTGTGTCATCCTCACAGTGTGGATGTTTTCACCAGAAGCTCTCCAACCTTGTACTATTGGGATTATTTGGAGCCTTTTTCATGTGGTAATGATAAATTATTAATTCTATTTCCAGCCCCTCTCCCTTCCCTGGGAAGGGTGAGAGGCAAAATTTCCAAACTTCTAATCATGGCTTGTTCTTTTGGGCAGCTAGCCCCCATCTAGGAGTCATCCAGGAGCCCACCCAGCCTCACCTCAGTAAAACAAAAGATGCTCCTAGTGTTTTTATCACTTAGGAAACTGCAAGGTTTTGGAAGCTCCATGCCGGAAACTGGCAGCAGAGACCAATATGTATTTTCTATTATCTGACACTGATACACCAATAACATGCATAAATCTCAAAGGCAATAT
This sequence comes from Pteropus medius, assembly GCF_902729225.1. Classification (NCBI taxonomy): domain Eukaryota; kingdom Metazoa; phylum Chordata; class Mammalia; order Chiroptera; family Pteropodidae; genus Pteropus; species Pteropus medius. The sequence continues at coordinate 8,810,161 of NW_024349797.1, forward strand.
ACTAAGTGAAAGAAGCCAATCATACATTCTGTATAAGTCCCTTTATATGACATTATGGAGTAGGAAAGATATTAAGGTCAGAAAAATAGATCAGTAATTGTCAGTGCTTGGTGATAGTGAGAAAGAATGACTACAAAGGAGCACAAAAGAGTAAGTTTGGATGATGGAACCATCTTATATATTGATTGTGGTGGTGATTACATGACTGTAGTGTGTAACTCAAAGAACTGTATCCTAAAAAGGATAATTGTTATCATATGTAAATTATGCTTTATCAAAATATGCACATAATATTTAACAATCTGAGATATAAGGCTCAAGGAAAAGAAGGAAGAGCATATTTATTAGTTACAATATACCTCCTTGTATTAGTTTATTAGAGCTGCCATAACAAATTACCACAAACTTGATTACCTAAAATGACAGAAATTTACCATTTCACAGTTCTGGAGGCTAGAAATCTGAAATCAGTGCATCAGCACTGCCAGGCTCCCTCTGAATGCTCTAGGGAATCTGAAGGCATTAGGACAGCAGTTTTAGGATTTAGGACCTACTCTAATCTAGTAGGACCTCATTTTAATTTAACTACATCTATAAGGACCCTATTTCCTAGTCAGATCACATTCTGAAGTTCCAGGTGGACATGAATTGGGAGGTAGAAGGCATTCAACTTATTATGGTCCTCATGGAAATTATCTAGAATATATTATATTTGGATGGCAATTTTATGGAGAAATTTGCAGGTATTTTCTATACAATTGATTATCTTTAGAGAAATTTGAATGGCCGAGATTCCCATATCCTAATTGTGTATAACAAATTTTAAATTGAACAGGGATGTGAACAAGAAGGTTGGGTTCACCATCCAAATGGAGCAGCTGGGGCACACTGGCAGAAGATTAATCTCTAAGCAGAAATTGCAAAAATATTTTTATAATGCTAACTCTTTTTATGAAAATGTCAGAGGACCATTTTATATTTGGTCAGAATTTCTGTATAACTTTTATCTAGAAGCCGTAATTCCAGCAGTACTGATTCAAATGGCTTAATATGCCAATTCCCCAAAACCCCATCTGGTTCTAGGACTCTGGCCAAATCCATACAGGAAAAATAATTATGATTACATAACCCATCCCTGAGTAAGAACAGATAAGCTAACTTCTTAATAAGAATATCAGTATTTCCTTGTATTCACTGAATGCTTATTCACAAATTCGTGTTGCCTATATAAAAATGCAATCCTAATAATTCTTTACCAATAACATGAAGCAGAAATGGTATTTTGGCAATTTCAAGGCGCTGTCTCAAATGGTTACACGTTTCTACTGTTTTTCTCTCCTGGAACCAAGCCTAAACAAATCAGGACTAGACTGCTGTACAATGAGAAGCAATTTGCTTATTCACCCCAACGTTTTCATTGACAATCAATTCCCAGATATGTTTGTAAGGCCATCTTTTCCCAATAGGCTCCAGCCAAGCTGACCCTCAGACATATGAGCAAGTTCAACCAAGGATAGCCAAGCTTGGCCTAGATTTGTAAAACTATCCTGCTTACCCAAAGACATGTGAGCAGAAACAAATGTTAATTGTTTCAAGGGCACAAATTTATAGTAGCTTGTTGATAGCAATGCTTATTGGTACAATAGGATTAAGAAACATCCATGTGCACCATAAAAGAATATTTATGTACTCTCATATTTTATTTTAGTGGAAGAAATATGTGGGGGATCATTAGCACTTAATTAAACCAAACTTTCCATAATCAATTCTTTCCTAAACCAATATGCCCAACTGTTGATCATTTGCTTTCTGTTGTGGTTTTGCCATTTAATTTTTATTAAATTGAGATTCTGGAAAGTATTTAATTAAAACATAGTATTCATTATTTTTTCTATTTTACTTTCTTGTGTATATTCTTCTATTGTTTAAAATATGACCACAGCAAAAGTACTAAGTGTTCCCTGTGGCAGTATCTACCAGAAACATTCAACAAAGACCATCAAAATATATCATTCAGATTATGGAAAGAAAAGGTCATCATGAGTAATAGAACCTATGATTTTTCATTAAATCAGTTGTGCCTTTTTGATTTTCTTTTCTTTTAGCCACTGAAATTATTTGGTTAATTCTTTCTTTTTCACACTTCACCTATAATCTCTTCAGCCAAAGATTCTTCCAGCATTCTTAATTTTTAAAAGATTCTTCATTTTTAAGCAATTTATTTGCACCTTTCAGTTCATGTCAAAATTGTAGCAGCTAAGTTGTTTTCTATCCTCCTTAAATTCTCTAAAGGATTTTTTTTCTCACAGATTATTTCTTCCTCTACCTTCCTGAACAAAACAGAACACAAAATTCCCCAAATATTTTAAGGAAAAATCATTCACTTCTTTATAATATATTGTCATTTCATGATGATGATGCTGGGAATGAGACCTAAGCACCTCTAGGACAGTGTGCGAAATTATTTCCACTGGAAAGCTGACCTTCTTTGAAGAATGGCATTTCATGATTATTATTTATTAGCTGAGTCTTTTCAGATCTAAAATAAAGATGCACAACAATGGCAGATTACTGATAGAGACACTATGAAATCACACTAGTTTTTTTTTTTTTAATTAATGTAGGAAATATAGAGGTTTCTGAGAAAATAAGATTGACATTGCTATCTAAAGTCCTCACTCTGCATCAGCAGTTCAAATCAAAGCTACACATGTTTAAAGGTCAGTTACTATTTGGTGATTATGGCTTGACAAAAAAGATTGATGTGGTCCAATTCCAAAAGTCTATGAATCTCTCTCACATTTTTGACATTAATTGACCCTCTGTGACTTTACAGAAGTCAATAGTTGAATAAACGTTGGAGAATGAGCTTCTTCTCTATCATAGATATTTTTTTTTATTAGTAGACACAACTTGAAAATGTTCTGCCTTATTACTATATGCAAAATGTAGAAAAAATTAAAGTCATTTTCTGAGGTGAAAATAGAGCACAACAATAATAACAAAACCTCATTTTTACAATCATGATAATTCTAAGGTTATGTCTACATAACCTTAATTCTTCCCAGGATTAATATCTTCTATTATTAAACCTTTATAAATTTCTACACTTTGCTTCCTATCTTATTTTTCTAAAAAATAAATAATTCAATTTATGTCCAAGTCATTTTACTGTTTGTTTTATCATTCTGTGACAACGATTGTCTCTAGTAATTTCAATTCTCTCATTATAGTCTAGAATATGGCCCCAGAAATGTAGATTCATTTGGAAATGCAGGGAAAAGTTCATCCTTAACTGCTCATAGAGCAGTTCTATGAAGGAAACTTGAAAGATCCTCATAGATTGATCTCAAACTAATTTTCCCACATACAAGGCTGTTACGTTTGCTTGATCCAAGATGCTTTGTGTCAGAGTGTAACAGTTTGCACTAACGTCCACTTATGAAGCTACGTTACTCTAATTACAGATCTCTTGGGCCACTGCACTTTACAACAAAATGATATTTACAACTTGGGATAACTTAGATTATTTCCTTTTCTTTCTTGAAAAGTTACATGGTTATTTCTTGCCATCCACTTATTTTTTTTTTCCCCTTCTGGATATTTTTAAAAATTATACTCAATATTATGCTTTCATAAAAATAGTGTTTTTTGAAGGATTTTTCTTTAAAATATTCTCTTCTTTTTATTTCTGAGTATTTTTCTAATTTAACATCCTATGAACAATTAAGAAACAAACAAACAAAAAACAAATGATAATTTAGAATGTTACCATAGGATGGGTCAGTTATTCCAATTGCATAAGAGTGGAATTTAGGTTGTTTGAGAAAGTTATAGAATAAATTTAACAATCAAAGGCTGTGAATTGGTGAAGATCTAGTAACAAAAATAAGTCTAAATGGAATAGAATACTCTTAGAGTAACATTGGGAGGGTATATGAAGTTCAAAATATAGTTTCTGAGAATTACTCAATAAAGAAGCAAAAAGGCAGGCAGATGGAGAATTTAGCAAGGTGGCTCAAACTGAGAATTAAGAAAAAAGTATAAAAAGCTAATGCTTTTGTTATGTCTGATCTATGTCAGCCTATATTGAAGAGATATAAAAATAGAGTAGAATTGACTAATATTCAAGAGAAAAACATGAGTAAAAATAAATTGTTAAAATTCCAGGTCAATCACTTATTCTTTCACCCAAAAAACTTTCATATTAGGAGGTACTAGTAGATGGATGCTATGGGTCTCTGTTGAATAACATAATATTTGAATGAAAGTCTTATAGATTTGAACATATCAACCAAAAGAAGTTAATGACATATACATTCACATACACACACATACAATATATAAATAAATAATATCTATATGTAGAGGGGGAGAGGAGAGAAAGAGGGTAGGAGAGAGTATAATAATCAAATTCCTGTCATTTTTTAGCAGGTAAATATGTGCAACATTGTAAATATTTGTGAAATGGTTTTTGCGCATTAACGATTTGCCATTTTGGGAGGATACTATTTTTAATGTTCTTTGGCATGTATTTTAGAAATATTTATATAAAATGTTTTATCTGAACTTCACATTTATTACAAAAAAATCGTAATTCATTTTAAAGTAGTACCTTGGCCTTTTTGATTCTGCTTGTTACTCTTGAAAAATCAGCAGTGTAAATTTAAGAAGCACAGAGAAGTGGAGTGCTGTCTTAGCTGAAAAGTTGTATTCCTATTTGTATAAGTCAATTAACAATTTGGAGCCAAATCTACAAAAGATTACAGTAAAAAGTGTACACATTCATTTTATGGACCCAGCTCAGAATTCCCAAATTTAATATAGTTCCTGTCTGTACTGCAGTTAGTGATGAGGTATGTCATACATAAGATCAGTCTTCAGCTCAAGTGAGTTACTGTTCTTCATTTTGCATTTTTCACCTTTAATCTGTAAGCACTTTGCAGAAGGGCAGTTTATAGGCCACTCAATGCATTCAAAAGACTTCATAATTTGATGCACAATTAAAACGCATCTAACTTCAACTAGCCAATATACTCAGCTTTTCAAATTCTCTCAAATGTAATCTATCAGGCAATTTACTTTTTATTTTCAATTTTGATTATTTTAGCACAGAAAAGTTTTGAAAAGGAAGATTTTCTTTCAGCTACTGTTGCTGTTGTACATACGAGCTTACCCAAAGAAAAACGATAGCTCAAAACTCAAGAATCCACAATATTTCTAAATATTAACTTTGGAAGACATGGAAAATACTCCTCCGTAGTTGCTATTTTAAATATATTAACAGAGGAACAGAACTGTTTCAAAACATTGGTAGAGTGCAGAGCCTTAACCCACTAAGTTAGTTATTCCTGAGTAATAAGTGGTTAAGTGTACCTACTATATGAAAAAACACAGAATTGGATTCTATGGGGATTTAGAGAGGGCGAACACACCATTCTTCTTTAATCTGTGCCTATGTAGGGAAAATAACACAACTTGATATATAAAAAACAATTTACAATACCTGTTTGTGATTTAAAGAAAAGAATTCCACTGTAAGAAACCAACTCTGCTACTAGTAGCTATAAATTATTGAACAAGAAATTTACCTTTGTTTGCTCAATTAACATTCATTTCTTTATAAATATTTCTCCAATATGTATAACTTAGAGTGTAGTCACAAGATTTCTAAGTTCCAGAAAATTGAGACATTCAAAGACATATAGGGACTTTAACAAAAAATAATACATGCATATTTACATCAGTTGCTATGAGGAATATAATTAGAGTCCAGTGGTGTTACTCTTGGGTGAACATTTCTCTCTTGTCTTAGTTTCCTTCCTGCCTTGATCCCACCTATATTAACTTTGCTATGAAATCACTATGCTCATTTTCATGTGAACACTTTTAACAAAGCAGAGGCTATCTTGTTTAAACAGAGAATTTTTAAATATTCACAGTAGCGATGGAAATAATTAATATAAAATTTATAACTGAATTAATTCTGTTTTTCCATCTAAATAAATCTAATATTTCATTGCTTAATTTATAAATCATGAGATGGATTTGAGTATAATGAAAATATGGAAGAAATTAGAACACTGAAAAGTAAATGAATTCTAGTAAACTATTTGAAATCATGCACAAAGTATTGAGTATCAAAGAACAAAAGTCTCTTATCAAAAATTATTGCAAATGTCATTAGTTAAGATCCAGGGAAAAATCAATATCTTCTCACAGAGAACAGCACAAATGGCTTATGTTATTAAACTGTCCAGGTATAACTCCAAAAGTCAAACTAATAAAATACGTTGGGAGAGAATTAAGCTATTCAAGTTACAGTACCAAGAACAACTGTATTTCAGAGAACAATTAATCACATCTGTGTGTGATATTCTTCACTCTGACTACCAAATCTGTGACAGAGAAGCATAGAGGGAAAATTAGCCTCTCATTTGATGGAAGAACAGACTAGATGTAGAGTAGTTGATAAACACGTGGGCTGTTTATTTGTGCACACGTGTGTTCACATGTACTTGTCTATGTGTGTGATATGTTTGAATTTTCCTACAAACTTATTTAAATTAGTTAAAAATTAACAAGCCAGCCTTCTGCTGATATCTTCCCTTAAATATCTCTTTTTCTTTTTAGTCATCAAAAACAGTGCTTTCATAAATAAGTTGAGCGTTAAGTTCAATTTTAATAAAACACAAAACTAAAAATCAAAACAAAAATGGACAAAAAACAAAAATGTTTTAAAGCCAAAACTTTTCTTCAGGTGTGTGTGTGGAGGTGATGAGGAGATAGAATGAATCTGGTAATTCTCATTTAAATATAGAACTGTGCAGTGACCTCAATACTAAAGGAGGTCTCTGAGTAAAAGCAAGAATCAAACCTCATCTTTGCAATTTCACTTGACTGACACATCCGTCAGTGTCTTTTGTGATCCTCCTGATCCACCTTGACAGAAAGCCCAACTGTATTTCCAGGATCTAATGAAGGACTGTTATGTTGCACTACTAAAGCTAGGAGCATTCTTACATTTAATACTGAGGATTAAACATGACAGAAGCCAGCGACCGTGGTTTTTGTTTTGTCACCAAGGCTTGTCTTATTACTTGCCTTTCAGCTGTTGGAAGAAAAACTTGAAAATAATTTTAAACTTTTCATAGTTTGCCTGTAACTTTGACCCTACAGGGTGAGAAATGGATGTAATATTTTTCAAGATTATTGTCATTTGACAATTTCTGCCAAAAAAGCAGATTCCAAATGTCTTTATGCACATGATATGGATTAATCTGAAGACTTTTATTCCCAAGGAAACAATTCCAAATAAATTTTGTACTATTTAATATTTTAAGACTAATTAGTTAGAGTAGGATTTAGGTAACATTGGTAGTTGTAGTGATTGGAACCGAAGTTTATTTTCTACTGTGGACTGGAGAGGTTTTTGCTGTGCAAACTGAAGATAGAGCAAAATAATTCTACTACATATTTCAAAATTTCTCTTGAGATAGCTATTGTAATAGATGAAGCTCAACTCATGACCAGCCCTTTGGCTACAAGTAAAACTGCTTTTAGTAGAAATGCTATGTGGATATTATTTGGCTTTTTTTTTTTCTTATTTCATTTTCCATTTCAAAGATTGTCTTTATCTCCCAGAAACTGTATCGATGTCTTCTCTACTTGAGTGGTTTTCCAACTGAGCTGTGCGGAAGTCATTTGATTCTTCTCTCTTGAAATGGACTTGAAAAATAAGTTCAAAAGGACTAAGATAAACTAGTCACCTGGATTAAGAGAGGAGGCGGAAGGTGTCTAGGTGATTTTTACCCTCAGGTCAACACACTAGGAAAATTCGAAAGCAGACAATTACATTGAGTCTCCCTAAATTTCCCCTGCAGAATCTCTATCCAATATTCCTTCTCCATGAGCTATTGCCTGCAAATTGGTTAGTGCACTCCCAGCTTATTTCTGTAGGGTATTTATCCTGTTAGGGGTCTTTTGAGGCTCCAGTGTACTTGGTTAAAGTTTTCTGAAGACGGAGCCAGCTAATTGGGCTTCTTAGTTTTTAGAGTCTGTTTTTTTTTTTTCTGTGAAAAAAGTGTTTCTCTTTAAAAAATGCAATACTCCAGACACACACCTTTACTTCAACTTACTGAAATTTATAGAAAACAAATTATGCTTAAATCTAGGTTTTGTTTAAATATCATTTCCTCTCAGAATGAATGTGAAACCTATTTTACATTTTTCTGAAGTCAATGGAAATAACAGAATTAGAGCAGTTTGTTTATATTTTCATATGATTTAATAAAACACAAGATTTGTCTCTTTGCAAAATATATATCATAAGTGATATAAAAAACAACTACTATCTTGAATGAATGGAGGTTATAGCAAAACAAATAATTTGTTGCTTTATGCCTTTTGGAGAGACTTACATTTCAGATCATTGTGAAATGAAATAAACATATTTTTTATAGTTATTAGCAATTATTTATGAAGTACTAACAAATAATAATAATACCAAACATTTGTTAAGCATTTATCAGTTGTCAGACATTATATTAAGAATTGTTTAAGCATTGGCTCTTGGTATCTGCCAGTTTTATTATGAAGTAGATAATCCTTATTAAAGATCATGAAATTGAGGCTTAGACATATTAAAGAGTATACTTCACACATACACCAAGGGCAAAGCAGAGCTGAGATTTGAACCTGGATGGTTTGGACTCCAGGTGCCATGATGCCTTTCTGCATACCACACACAGTGTTAGGTGTGGGAATCTCAAACTGAATGATGCGCAATGATATCTACTCTTATAAAGCAAACTGTGCTTAGGAAGAGGAAAAATTCAATGGAAATAATAGATAATTATAAGTGATATGACAGAGAAAAGTACATAGAGTTATGGGAGAAAACAGAGGAATGCCTAAACTAGGCTTATGGTTAAGAAGACCATTTGGGGAAAGAGACATTTACACCAAGAACCAAAGGATGAACAAGATCAGCCAATGGACCGGTGGTGGTGGTAGGGAGTACAGGGTGGTTGTTTGGTCAGGGTCTAAAAGGAAATGAATGGTATCCACAAATAGGATAATATAAGAATAGTTTAACAAAATGGTAATTACAAAATACAGGCATGGTCTAAAGGGACCACAAGAATAGTACAGTATCTTAGAACTGGTAGCCGTGGGGCTCCACGAGTGCCTGTAGGTGTGAAAGGATAAGAGGAGGGAGCACTCTGTGCAGAGTGTCTTTTGTAGAAGCACAGCTCCTTGGTTCAGGTACACAGTAGTGGCCCCAGGTAGGGAGGAAGGATAGACATGTCAAACAAGAGTATAGCGAAATCATTGCAGGCAGAGGGCACAGAGTGCTTGAAAGTCCCAGAATGAGACTATATCTTGTCCAAGGATATGAGAAAGATTTACTAAGCCTAATAATTATAGATTACACTTAGGGATAGGGTGGTGCGTGAGATGTTTAATGCATTGGGAGGTAGTAGGGATTGAGGCTAGCAAATTAAACTATCAGACAACTTATAGACTTAGAAGCCATATAACATATTTACATTTTGTCTAAGTAACAAGAAAGAGACTATGAAGAATTTTGAGCACAGGGATTGATATGGATCTATTTGTAGTTTAGAAAGATCGTGCTAGCTACAGTATAGAAAATAAATATGAAGGGACAAATCAGGAAAGAAAGGAGTCCATTTAGGTAGCTGTTAATATCCAGTCAAAAAGATGATGGCCTGGATTGAGGAAAGGACCATGAAGATGCAAAAATAGCCATGTACCTATTTCACTTACATATATTCAAATATGTGCATTTAGCCAAAACAACATAGAAAGTTTGAGAAGAAGAAAGAGAACTACACGGAGGTAGAGTAATTTAAATCTTGCGGACAGCTTCAGGTACCATCTCAAGCAATAAATATCTGTGCTCCAAAGTGAGAGTTAGAGGAGAGAGGTAAACTTTTGTTCATTAAGTCAATTTCAATTTCTCCATTTCTCTAAACGTGTAATTTTTGTCATGTGTAAGTTTTGCCTTTTGTACTAAACTCAGAACTTAATATTGGTGGAAGAGAAGATGGGACTGTTTTTAAGAGGTAGAATCAATTGGTCTTAATGAGTGGATCTAAAGGTTGAGGAAGAAGGAAGGGCTAAACACAATGCCTGATTTCTGGCCTGGATTTCTGGATGGATAATTGTGCTATTTACTGAAAGAGAAGACACATGAGAGAAATATATTTGGAATGAAGTGAAGTTCAGCTGGGCTAATGAATTTGTTGTAGCTCTGAGACACCCACACAGAATGTCTAATTCACAGCCTAGATGAGTAAATCGATGAGAAAAAGTTCACTCTTTCAAACTGATGTATAACAATCTATTCATGTTACACATCATCTTAGTACATCCCATGAGTATACTCTTATAGCAAACTCCATGAGGTTAAATTTAAAACATTATAAAACAAAGTAAGTTTGGCTCTGACAAGGAACAGTGTCAAGGAGCAGCTGCTGGAGACTCATCTAGAGATATTGCTCAGTTCCTTGACAATGACCTCCTGGCCATTAGCACATCAGTCCAGAAATGACAGCAAACATGCATGCTACTAAACCCCATGGATATTTGTGTGCATGACCAGATAGTCAAAATCTTGTGTTAAAATCACAAATTCCAAGAACCTGTGAGTGATTCTAAGCTATCACATGGAGCATTATGAAATAAATCCAATAAGGTATTTAAGCAACTACTAAATGTTCAGCATTGTATAGAGCCTTGAGAAATGGACAAAACGAAATATGTCTCAGGGGCATCATGATTGAATAATATTTGATTAAGTTGCAACTTGGCAAATATCTCTTGTGCTCCTCTGATATCCCTGCAAGTCATATGTATGTTTGACAAACATTATGTTTAAGTTTGATTCTCGTTATGAAATTTGACTATATTGACACATTCCTTCAAACAATAAGTCCATTTTCTGGGGCTTTAGAAACTTTACTTCTTACAGAGTTTTTGTTGTAGCATTCAAAATATTTCCAAATTTTTCCAAATGTCTTTCTTTTTATTGATGTGTTATTTAGAAGTACTTACTTTACTTTCCAAGTGGTTGGAGACTTTTCTATCTTTCTGTTATTAATTTCTTGTTTAATTCTGTTATAAGAACATATTTTATTTGTTTTATATTCTGTTAAATTTGTGAAATCTTATTTTATGGGCCAGATACGATCTCCTTTGGTAATGACCCATGAACACTTGAAATAAATGTTTATTCTGCAATTGTTGGTTGGAGCATTCAATAAATAGGTCAAGCTGTTAAGCTGTTAGATAGTGTTGCATAGATCTATATTTTGCAAATATTTTGTTTTTCTGTTCTACCAATTCTTGGAAAAGGAGTGCTCAAGGATTTATAAATAATTGCAGATTCATTTTTTTCTCCTTCAAATTCTATAAATTTTTGTCTTATGTTGAAGCTCTATAGTTAGCTTCATATATATTTCATTGTGTTATATTTTCTTGGTGAACTGATCTTTTTTCATTATCTAACACCCCTCTTTTATCCTGGATAATGTTTATTTTTTTTCCAAATATTTTTTTCTAATATCAATATAGCCATACCAACTTTAAAAAAAAATTGTTTATATGATACATATTTTTATCCCTTTTCTTAAAATTATTTATGTAATTAAATAGAAATGTAACTATTGTAAAAATTCAATCTGACAATCCCTGTGTTTAACTGGTATATTTACCACATTTACATTCCATCTAATTTTAATATTTTTGAATCTATGTTTGCCAATTTATAATTTTCTTTTTTGGATATATGTCTGCCAACTTATAATTGTTTTTTCGTTGTTTTCTCTCCTCTGTTTGTTGTTCCTTTTTTCCTTCTAGCTTGTATTATTTGAGGTTATTTAAATATATTTTTAGTAATATATTTTATTCCTTTATTAACTTTTTTGGTTGATCTATTTGTATTATTTTAAGAAGTTGCTTTAGAAATTACTATATATATATCTGATCTTTCACAGTCTATCTTGAGTTAAGATTTGATCACTTTGAGTAAACTATTTATGCTATAGTTGCATAATATATCTACGTAAATTGAAAAGTCACTTATAATGCATTGCATTTTTTTTGTTACAATAGTCATACATACATTAAAGATCTTAAAAGGAAAAATAATCGGTCATATTTACCTATATATTTACCATTTGTGTTACTATTCCTATATTCCTGAAGTTTCACGTTTTCCTCTTTTATAAGGACCACCTTTAGCATTTCTTTTAACATATGTTTGCTGGCGCTACTTTCTTTTCAGTTTTCCTTCATCTGAAAATGTCTTTATTTTGTTGTCATTCCTGATAGCTATTTTCACTAGATATAGAATTTGGAGTTGATTGTTTTGTTTTGCTTTTTAAAGCACTTTAAAGATGCTGTTTCAATGCTTTCTGACCTCCAAGGTTTCTGATAAATCTGCAGTCATTTAGTGTTTTCGTGTGTGTTAAATACTAGCTTCCTCTGGCTGAAGCATTCTTACATCTGCCTTTTGACTGGCCAGAGCAACCAGTGTATGATATGATGTGCCCAAGCTTTACTTAGAAACAAGGCCAGACAATAAGGAAGGAATCTGTTCTGAACTGACAGAGGTAAACCAGCCTTAGTACTCAAAGGGTGAGCTTCGGTATTGCATTTTGTACTGTAGTGTAGTTCAGATTTCTGGGTCTTGTCTGCGCCAGCAGCTTTGGGTGCTTAGTTGGGCTTTGGAAAGTCAGGGTAACAGGGCAAAAAGGAGAAGGGTGAATTGAGCCACAGGTGGGAAGCAACACTGGATAAAGGCAGACAGTAAAATAGAGCTTTTAACTGCTAAGTACTTTAGCATCCCATTAAAAGTTATAGTTTCGATGATCTCATCCTATGAATAGGACAGACTATTAGATGGATGGTTTCCTTTTTATTACTGGGTTGTTGTCACATGTTCCTGGGAATTTTAATATTGGATTCATATTTCAGTAGATACAGAGCAAGAAGAAAGTGAGGAAATAACTACCTCCAAGGATAACTGACTTAATCCTGGGTTATATATATCTTTACCAGGAATTCCACTGAGCCATGTGCCAAAGAATGACTTATATACAGGAAGGAGAACAATTTAACAAATGCTGCAATGTAGCCTGAGGCTTAAATTAAATCTGGTAAGATTGACGGAAGCAATTGAAGCTGCACAAAGTACCTATCTGCAGTGGGTCAGAAGACTTGGGAAATGGAGAATTCTAAAGCAATCTATGAAAGACAAGTACAGGAAGCCCAAATCAGAAAAGTAAAGTTCCTGCCCCAACTTCACATGGAGCTACCAGAAAGCCTTCTTTAGGTTGCCATGCTTAGCAAATAAAAATACAGGACACCCTGTATTTAATTTCAGATAAACAGTGAATAATGTTTTAGTATAAGTATGTCTCAAATATTGTGTGGGACATACTTACATTAAGAAGCTATTTGTTGTTTACCTAAGATTCAAAATTAACTATCAGTGCTGTTAAATTATATCTGTCAACTCTACTCTCAACCAAACTCTACTTTCCTGATGACCTACTGGGTTCGTAATCTGAGATGGTCTGAGAGGCATTGGATCACTTTAGATTTTCACACTTCTCTGTTGCGGGGTGAGCCTACTGATGCTGGGTAGAGTAAATAATAAAAGATTCAGTGCAGTTACAGAAGTTAATACAAATTTCTACTAGGAAACAAATTTATCTGAGTCCTCTGATTGTGGAATACATTTTTTTATCAATATATCAATGAACCCGAGTTAACTGCTTTCATTTAATAAAAAAATAAGTTCTTAATAATGATGGTAGAAAATACATGTTAGTATGTGTTTCCTTCCCAGATTATCTTTTTATTATATTCATCTATATAATAGACTAGAAAGGCCGTGTCTACAAAAAATATATACTGTTGGAGAAATTAGGTAGTTGAAAATACTTGAAGTAGACCCACTTTGACCTATAGATTAGAACCATTTGAGATCTCAGATAAATAACATAGTAATTATAATAGTGCAGATCATAGTAATCTTGACTTCCCACAGCCTATGTAAACCTTTCTCCAGTTATTACTAATTTTACTTTTATTGTTTAGTGCACAGACATGCATATACAGTCACGTGTGAAATAATTTTGCACATCTTGACAATGTGACATCATCAAATATTTATTGCCAGGCTAATGATTTCCAACAAGTACATATAAGTTATAATAGATGTGCAGAGTAACTACATTTTAACCCAGGTTCATTGCTTTGGTGATATGCTGCAGAGACTGACATGACATGATGTTTAAGCTGTAGACAACAGTTTTTCCCAAACCTACCTTGCATTAGAGTCAGGAAATCACTGGTCCACATGTGTACACTCTGTCCTCCTGTCTCTAAACCATGGTTGTCATAGAAATTGGAGAGTTAGTTTATACCATTCCTAGAATGAGACACAGAGCTGCATCTACCACCCACTCTGACTTTCCTGATTGAAGGGACATTAATTCTCCCAGGTGGCTCAGTCTCTACTTATTGACAATAATATCACTTATCAGCTTCAGCCGTAATAAGCTACCTTATTGACTTCTGCCTTGTCACTCTTGCAGCCAGCTTCTTGTCACAGGCACCACTGCGTTGCATCAGTCTGACTTTGCTTTATTGGCTTATTGATAGTTCCATCCATCTTCTTCAAGGAGGTTGACAGGTTGGCATTTGACTCTTCTGTCTTCCTGTGATTTTATAGCCTGCCGGATGGCTGCCCAAAGTCCCCGAAGTTTTGCCCAAATGGCCAATATGGAAACCATTTCTCCATCACTCCTCACTACAAATTCTTCATTGCCAAATATGGGATTGTTAACAAATCTTTTTCTGCAAGTACTGAAGTATAAGAGAGAACTAATATTTGACCTAATAACTATTACATAACAGCTTCAGACTGTTTTTCCAGGGGCTTCCTGAGAGAGCTCTCTGAGTTGCACTGACAGAGCCACGTTTTCCCCAGGTATTCACCCTGAGCCAGATAGCTCCAGGGCTGTGAACTGATTTCCTACACTTAGTACAACATCAAAACCGTGTCAGAGGAGTGCCGACAAGAGTCTTTGGTGCTGATGGAAAGGAAAAAATAAATAAATAATTCCTAATACTAAACTCTTTGATTTTCAAAGGCAGAATAACAACTTGATTTTTTTTTTTTTTAAATTTAAGGTCAGTGTTTATGCCTCTGGCATGTGGAGAAATCATTTGATTTGTAAACTGAGTATATTTGAATTGGAACTATCCAAAGAATGATAGAGCATGATGTAATGAGAGCTCTTATGGTTAAAAAATAAATAAATAAAAATAAAAAATTAAGTAGGGATTATATAAGTGGGAAAACTTTCAGGGGTCCCCACTATTAGATCCATTTTTATCCCGTCCTTACTAGATACTATGCATGAAAGTCATCTAAGCAACATCTGTAGAAGATAAATTAAGGGATTATATTAGGTGCAACCAAAAGTGTAGAGAAAAGTGTTTCTTTAATTGGTCTCTTTAGGAATTTGCTGTACCCTATGGGTAAGCAGCACACAAAAGCTTTTAAAACATGCTCTTTTCTGTTGAAGAACTAGAAATGACTCTTAGGGGAAGAAAGAAAATTAAAAAAATAACAATAACAGGAGTTTCCACTTATTGCAGGATGATTACTATTATTATTGCATGATTTTACATGATTTAATTCTCATTAAAATCCTTATTAAAATTTATATAAGGTAAATGTTAATTTTCTTTTACCAGATAAAGAAATTGAGACATGAAATTAAAAAAGTTGCCAATGATGGCACAGCTAGAAAATAAGCTCATCTGGGTATTAGCCCTGGGTATTTTTTCTCCAAAGCCATCTTGTTACTATTGTGTGGCTTTATCTGCCCCCTGTGCATACATCTAAGGCAGACCGTGGCACTCCTGGGAAGAACAATAAACATGGACTTTAAAATAATTTGATAATTGAGGATGGTAAAGGAACGAGGTTGATATAAAGTAATTATGAGAAACTGGCAAAATATCAATAGATAAATCTGTATTTTTTTAATCTAAAAAATGGCAACATTAATTTACTTTCAAGTCATTGCTCCATGTTTTTACAAAAACAACTAAAGAATCCCAATCCCTATCTTGGTCTTTAGATGTCTTTCCATTATAGATTTATTTTACACTGTTAATCTTCTTTTGAGAAGATAAAATATTCTATACTCCCTCTTCTCTGTTTACAAAACAAACATTTCTAACTTATTTGACATTTTGTCTTGCACTTTCTTCTAAAGTGGCAGAATAAAAAAAATTTTAATGACTCGATGCACAGAACAGCACATTATATGTGAATAGCTTAACATCCACAGCAACACAAACTCAACATTATATATTCACCCAGATACTTCAAGTCAAAATCGTACCCTGATATCAAAAACCAAATGTAATTACATGGTAGTGCAGCAGTGTTTTTACAAAGCATTGATAAACAACAACAACAACAAACTATAAATTTACTCCACAAAGCTAGTGATTGAGATCACCGAAAAGCAGAACTGGAAAACTATGGGCTGAGGGGAAAATGATATATGAAGTTATTTAACAAAATAGTTACTTCAGCCCTGACGATCTTGTGGACCCTCATGTATCTACACAGGAAGATAATTTCTTTCCTTTACTATCATTATAAAGAGAACAGTAAAAGAGCGTAGCATTCTGTGTAAGTTTCCTAGGGCTTCCATAATAAATTACCATAAACTAGATGACTTAAAACAACAGAAATTTATTTCCTCACAGTTCTGGAGGCTAGAAATCTAAAACAAGGGGCGAGTGGGTCCATGCTTCCTCTGAAACTCTGGGTTGAATCCTTCCTTGCCTCTTCCAAGCTTCTGGTGGTAGCTGATAATCCTTGGTATTTCTTGTCTTACAGCTGCATCCATCCCCTGCCTCTTTCATCACACTGGCTGCCTTCACATCGCCTTCCCCCTATGTGTGTCTGTCTCCATGTCCGAATTGCCCTTTTAATAAGGCACCAGTAGTATTGGATTAGGGCCACCTTAATACCTCATTTTGACTTTCCTCTGTAAAGATCTTATTTCCAAATAAAGTCACGTTCTGAGGTACTAAGGGTTAGGTCTTCAAATTACCTCTTTTGAGGACAGAATTCAACCCATAACACATACCATGATGGGCAGAGCAAATGTACTTCATGCCATGGTAAGAACACTAAAATTACACTCTGGTCGGAGCTGGAGCACGGGAGATCAGGATGGGACTACTTTTTCTATTTCTGCTAGTCTTAGAGACTCTTTGTCAAAAACAGTCATGATGCCTTCTTCCTGCATACTCTCTGTTCACTCTCAGTGTGTAAGACGATGTCTCTTAGTATAGGTTTAAAAAAGAGTCCACATCTTCTTACATGAAGTGCCTGCTTTGTCAGCCCTCTCCCTTGTTAAGAAAGTCAGCCAAGTCTCCATGCACTTCATCCTGGTGCACAAAAGGTCTAAGGATGGATAGTGAGTGACACTTTAGAGACCATTGGCTGCTAACACTCAATTGCTTCTTAGCCGATTCTCATTTATATTGCAGAGAAATAATCAGTCCTTGAAGTTAGAAGATGTTTGGATCATTTAACATGAAGAAATAATGGAAAAAGAAGTACTCTACTTAGTCTGAATCATGCTAAAAGGGACGTAGTTTCAGTTTGACCTCCAAAAAATGAGGGAATGGCAATGCCTTTTCAAACTGTGGACATGATAAGCATCTTTACAGCAAGAAGCAGTAGAGAGCCCAGTAGCCTGCACAATCTCCATTTGCCTTTCACATCAGATTAGAACAGGCCAGGATCAAATTAAGAATAAGTTGGAGACATTCTGTTGCCAGGAGAACATTCTCATTTACTAAAATTGAATAAAGGGAAAATTTATTAATAATATTGAATTATAATTTTATTTGAGAAAAATGGCATTGTTTTAAAAAGAATTAAGTAACCCAATTTTTTTCTTTCTTATGTTTTAAAAATCTATTTTTAGAAGCCATGCATTCACCCAGTATCTGAAGTAGTATTTGCTATAAATCAAACTAACACATTCATAAAATGCCTACTATGTTCAAATTAATGTACCCGGCTCTGGAATACCAAAGCTGAAAGGCCTTGGCTCAAGGTTGTTTTAAATGTTTTTACTGTTTTGTATTGTGCAGTATTGATATTAAGCTATTCATCACAACCAATATGGACAGTGCTTGAAGGCAAAGAAAAATGAATTCGGCCAAATGCTGCATTTATTAAATTAAAGACAGGCCATTCAGACAGTATTACCTGGAGTTCTAGAAATAAAATTAAACCACTTCACAAAAATTTTTAGATAATCCAAGTAAAGCAACAAGTTTTTTGGATGTATTTCTTCCTCCCCAAATTGCCTATCACTTTTCAAACATGTTCAAACCATGAGAGATGAATATTTAAATTGAGTTTAAAAACAATTTTTCTGACTCTTGAGGAGGAGAATTTATCAATAAAGTATTTATTGTGCACCTTTTTCATTACCTCTATTGCTGATTTTAAATCAAGTCCTCTTGATTTAAGTTAACTGGGGATATAAAACAAACAAATGATCATAATATTGCATGCTATCTTCTGTATTAATGAGAGCAATATGGGCTCCAGGAAGTCAGAGGGGGAAGGATATGATGTCGGCGACCTAGACAGAGTGAAGGATGTCCTCCCTGAGGTGAGGAGAACTGGATGTGTATGGCTCGGTATCACCTTTCCACCAGTGCTCTCCCACTCACGCCACCCAGACCCCCTTTTAGGGAAGAAAACAAAGATATTTGTGAACGCCATTCTCTATGTGTCATTGTTCATTCTCAAATGAACATTCCACTTTAAAAAATGTTTTTGAATTATGAGAATGATTCACTGGCATGACCTTTATCAAATCTTATTCACTTGTTCCTCTTAAAATACACTTAAAATTTCACCGTTCCACTGAGTTGTGGTTTTGACTCAGCCAAACTACAAACTTCCCAGCAACTGATTGTCTCCATTTCTCTGTTGTATAGTCCAGACCGTTAAGAGAGAAGCAATGAAAGCAGTTAAAGATGGTGTGTACACTGACCAAGCAGTTTATTGTCTCACTTTTCTATTGTCTAGTTGACATAAAGAACTTTTGGGAAACTCCTACTGGGCTTGGTACATTATTCAGTCTTTTCAGTAATGCTGAACAACATAAGGCTAATAAAGTATCCATTTGGAAATTTTGCCAATGCTTTTTTCGTAGTTCTGCTGATGATATGATCCTGGCCTTCTTTGAGATATTTGAAGAGAAAAGTTCTTACCCATGAGTCTCCTTCGTCTTTGCCATGACTGCCTTTCTAGTTCCCTTGCTGTTATTTCCTTCATTATACACATCCCAAGAATCTGAAGACTACACAGAAAATCGTATTTGTCTACTAGTGAATTATTTGCTCTCCAAAACCTCATGGATTAATATAAATTTTTTTTTTTTTGGATTTGTAGGAGGCAATAGCCCTTAGTTTTTTCCTGCCATAAATATCTTTACTATTATCTTCCTCTTTCATTTTTTTTTATCATTAGCCAAAATGTCACTAACTGTCTCCTTCTGAGATTCTCATTATAGCCAGTCTTTCAAGGATTCTCTTGTCAAAGGTACTATACTACTCAGGGTTCTGAGTGGAAGCCAGTTCTGAGTTAATATGAAAAAGAATTTAGGAGAGAGTAACACAGACCTCACAGGCACCAAAGGAAGTTTGGAGAATCAGCCTGTGGAATTGGCAGCAATCAGTGGTAGGTAGGTCGTGAACAACACAGCCCTACCCCTCATAGATAGAATTGGGTTGGAATGTTGTCACTGATGCTAGACAATGAATTGATGACAGTCACCATTACACTACTGACTCTGGACCCTGTCTGTTACAGTCACCCCTGTTGCCTGTGCTTAAATAAATTCTCTATTTCTCCATATGTCACTTAATCCAAGGTCAAAATAGTGTTAAGTATCCAATTGGTCAAATCATGCCTATGATTTGCTGCCAAGAGTCAGGGAGACCGAGTGGTGGGCATTTGCAGTTTTTAAAATAAGAAATGAAGTTCTGCCATCCATCAAGATTCATATAATAGTTAATTCCCCAGAGGCAGAAGAGTATAACGTCACAGATGTCAATTCCTGGAAAGTCTGTAACAAGATACATTATGCAGATATGACTAAGACATGCCTTTGTCCTTGGGAATTTCGCGGTTTATATGGATAGACTCTTATGCCGACAAATCAAAATGCAATGTTCTTGTGTACATCATAGGACATTTTACAGATTACTTTGGGATCACAGAGGTAGGAGGAAAGAATTGTTCATATAGTCATCTGGGAAGATTTCGCAGAGGCGATAGTATTTGTTCAAAGAATAATACTATGCCCATGAAATAAATGCTACTGTTCTTAAGTTACTAATATGTATATATGAATTCCTCACATATATTAACATTTTCCTAGCAATGAGAGAAAAGTATAACTATGATCATTTTGCAAATGATAACCAAAGAAATTTCCGCAGGGTTAAACAGTTAGTAAGTGGCCAAATCAGAATGTAAACTCAGGCTTTCATAGATATCCTTGTCTTCTAACCACCATACAGAAGAAGAGAAAGAAAATAAGACCAGGTAAGACTTAGTGTTTGTGATAGATCAATAGAAATGAGAGCTATAAAAGGGCCTGGAAATTTTGGGGAAATATGAAAAGCCAATAAAGTAATAATAACAAATATTTTATTGAAGATTACTATATGCTAGACAGGAGTCTAAGAACTTTCCATGTCTTGCTCATTTAATACTCACACAGATTGCGTTATTATTAAAATTTCGATTTTTCTAATGAGAAAATTAAAACTTGAGAAGGTCAGATGACTCCCAAGTTTTCATAGTTAGTACATGTTTCAATAACCTATTGCTATCAAGCAAACTGAACTAAACTTCAATGGCTTGAAAAAAAAATACAAAAAACACGCAAGCATTTTACTTTATTTTTCATCATTCTGTCGTATGAGTGGGCTCAACTAAAGAATTCTTTTGGCTTGAGTGGGCTAGAATGTTCAAGATGGCTCTCTGACATATCTGGTACCTTCGTGGGGATGGTTGGGAGGTTGGACCTCCCTCTCTGTGTAGTCTCAAGGCCTCTTCACTGCCCAGTGTCCTCTCCATGTGGTCTCTTGTCAGGGTAACCAGATCTTACACATGGCAACTCAGGGCTCCCAAAAGCACAAAAGCAGAAGCTGTCAGGCTTTCTTAAGACTTAGGCCTGGAAGTGGAATGGCTTCACTTCTGCTGCATTATATTGACTAAAATGAAGTGTGGGTTCAGATCAGATTCAGTGTGTGAGAGGACTACACAAGAATATAAATTTTGGGAAGAATGTGTATGGGGCCACCTTTGTAGAACTAGTTACCACAGTATGATGTGTAGCCAGCATTGACAACCAGGTACCCTGACCTGTACTTTTGCACATAAAGTCTGTGGCAGTAAGGATAGGAGCGGGTGAGAGAGTGAAGGGAAATGACAGGAGACAGGTTGAAGGTTCATACTCTGAGGACAGAATGCAGAGGGTCTATATACCAAGCTAAGGGGCATCTTCCCTTGCTGTTTACTTGACCACCAGTGAGTTATGCTTAAGCTTGTTCTCCATAACTATATTATATATTAGAAATGAGGGGAAAATTCTTCCGGGTCTTAAGAATGGTCATCTTTCTCTCTTAAATTAGGAGTGCTGCATTTTTTTTTTCTTTTACATTTGACATTAATGAAAAGATGTGCTGGGTTTGAAATAGATCCTTCACTAATTTGTTCAGGAAGCAGATTCAAAATTTAATATAACCCTCATCTTCCTGTTCTATCTTTCATTTTTTTACCTTAATAAACTTTTTTCTAAAAATGACAAAAATGTATATCATCATGTGTTTCCATAAATAAGTGTAATATTCCCCCGCTATTAATTGAAATCTCTATAGATGCCTCATTGGAAACACACAATCAAAGGATTTCATTGTGTTACCCTTAAGGTTGATCTAGATCGGTCATTGTCCAAGTGGTGTTGAGGGGGACCTCAGTTTTATCCCCTGACACAGTACAGAATAACAGATCAGTGAATTTTAAGAAAAGATTCATTAAATAGATGAACGGGCTACTCCAGAGATGGCTGCAGTGCCATAGAAGTGGGGAGGTCTGTATTACATCTGGGCTGTGTTGGGAGGTTACAAAGGTGCTGCTAAATGATTGGCATATGGGGTCATTTTGATTGACAGTTTTCTGTTATATAACCTTTCATCTACTAAGCATGTGATTACCCAGAATTCATTCTGTTATAATTAGATTCATGAGTTTCCAGGCATATGTATGATACTATAATGATGGTATTATGAGGCTAAGATCAAGGAAGGACAGTGTATGTACTCACTGTGTAGGCACTTGTGACTAGACTAAACCAGTGGCTATTTTGTGTTTTTTTACTTCCTTGTAATGATAATTTTTAACTGTAAAATGGGTGTTTCAGGGAAGTCGTAAGGGAGTTCTGTGTTGGACCCTCATTCCCCCGTCACTCATGTCTACCTAACTGCCTAATAGATGGGGGTAAAGAGACAGTGTGACCAATGAGTGATAGAAGGGGGAGTATTAAGGGAACCAATGACCGGTGTGACCCCATTAGGAATAACGACAATACACAGAATGAACAGGTACACAATTACATTTAGTTGCCACAAAGAATAGAAAAATATCTCATGGTGATAAGGTTTTGCTAGAAATTTTTAGAAATTTAAAACTTTTCCATATGAAAATGCATTATTTTCAACTGGTGTCACCTACTGACTGTGATAATATCTAATACTTCACTATCGAATTCTAAATTCTCACAAATGACAAAGGAACAATTTCTTCATTAATCAGCAATCATATTCCAAAGCATTTTTTATGAATTTAATATCTTTGTCTTATTTCATTTAAATGTACTAAAAATTTTTATTTCTTAACAGGATGTGTGATTGTTTATCAGTTTATTCTTAGAGTAAAGTAGCTCAGAATTCCTTCTAAATCTGATATTCAAGGGAGCAGACCAGTTTATGCTCAAGAAAAAGATAATTTCAAAATGGAAAAAAGTATTTATGTAAGCTCAAATCAATGATATACACAGGACATAGATGGATTCAATTGAAGTAAAAAGCCAACACATCATTTTGTGAGTTTCTTATTAATGAACAGTTCTGTTTATCAAGGAGGTCACTCTGTACTTTTTAATTTTATCAATCTTTAAAATTTAATTTTATAATAATTTATCTTATACTCTCAACTAAAAGATGTATGAGTATCAAAGGGAGATTTCTAAATGGCTCATTTTTTTCATTAGAAAAGTTATACAAATCGCAATGGAATAAATGCTTATTTCCTCTTAAAATGCGTAGGTTGAAATTGTAATCTTTAAGGTAATATTAAGACATTGTGCTTTGGGAGGTGATTAGGTCATGAGGGTGGAGCCCTCATGAATGGGATCAGTGTCTTTATAAAAGAGACCCCAGGGAGGTACCTTGCTTCTTCCGCCATATGAAGACACAGTGAGAATATGACTGTCTATGAAATAGGAAGCAGGCTCTCACCAGACACCAAATCTCCTGGTGTCTTGTTCCTGGACTTCTCAGCCTCCAGAGCTGTGAGAAATAAATGTTTATTGTTTCAGCCACACAGTCTATGATATTTTTGTTATAGTAGCCTAAAGTGACTAGGACACAAATCAAATCCAACTTTTCTTTTTAACTAGTGAATATTGATAGCACTGCAAGTTCTTAGAATGTCAATAAGACTGCAAGTTAAGATAGGTACCAAAATATTAAGTGTATGTCAGAGGTAACATGGCATTTTCTCACTCTAGAATCTCTATAACATTTCTCCATTGAATCTGAATCTTGGAATCTCTGTCATTAGGAAAGGCATGGGCCTTTTAAAACTGATTAGGTTAAGCCCTTCCACAGAGTATGATTTCCTCATCAACTGATTTGGGACCCTATCTGTATTTGCAAAATCTCATTTGCCATATAATGTTAACAAATACGGAAATAATCTCTCATCATATTTGCAGGTTCTATGCACATTAGAGTCTGGGTATCGAAAAGGTCAAGCTTCTTTGGCTGTGATCTTAGGTTTATGCTTATCATAGCATATATCCAGAGAGCATCACAAACACACCTACTTCTCTAAGAATAATGCTGTGCACTTTTACTATTGCTTCTGTCTTGACCCTACATCACAAAACTACTAAAGGAATACAAAGAAATGTGTAGAATAGAAATGTAATCAGCTTTTCACTGATAATTATATGACTAATAATATCAGTTCAAGATTGATCATGGGCTACATTAACCACAGAAGCATTTTCAAGGTCCAGAGTAGGTCCTGCTAATGCAATAGGTATAGATGAAATCCTCAATAATAGTAAAGGAATTCAC
The DNA here is from genome assembly GCF_902729225.1 of Pteropus medius. NCBI lineage: Eukaryota > Metazoa > Chordata > Mammalia > Chiroptera > Pteropodidae > Pteropus > Pteropus medius. Next base: position 8,834,695 of record NW_024349797.1, read on the forward strand.
GGACAACTAAATTCTGACCACGAAAAGAATCATAAGAAGCTGAGAGCAATATTTATTTATTTATTTTGTATAAAAGGAATAAAGTCTCCAAAAACAACTTTCAAAATCAACAAAACATTAATGAAATCGAAGTTCATCTCTGGAACTTCCTCTCATCACCTCCCTTCCTCCACTGAGGTGTGTCAGGGATTGGCTGAGCTGAAAATCACAGGATTGACATTTTCAGAGGAAGTGTCCCAATTCTAGAGACTGTGTAACTGAAGAACAAAATTTAAGTTATTATTCCTACTAGTACTACTACTAATAATTTGATCAACCATTCTAGCAGAAGACTGAATTACCTATGCTTTTACAGAAAATATAAAATGATTGTAAGAAGAGGCAAAGAAATATGGAGCCACAAAAAATACATAGGAAGAAAGTATTACACATGTGTGTGCCAGTCAACTGATGACAGCAATTATAGTAATGTCTTAATATCATGTTTTTGAATTTTGGGTGTTTGTGATATTTATCAAATTTTAAAGACAAAATGTGTTGTTATTTTTTATCTCATTTAAAATAAACATTTACCTTTGTACCTAATTTTATATTTTCACTTTATATTATTTTTTTTAAAAGGGTACATTCCTGTTTCCACAAAACCTGGAACTACACATGAGTATTAGATATGTGTTGTTTTCTTGCCCAGTCATATTATAAATATATATATAAAAAAATCCCCCAAAGGCCTTTTCAAGTCTCCAAAAAAATTCATAATAAGTTACATGTGAGAATTTATGAGGATTTGCTTGTTTGAGCTAAATCACAGTAGATTTGAAATGCAGACTAAAATAAATTTTATTTTGATTTAACATCTTCCTTAGTAATAGTGTGGGCTAATACCATAACTTGGGGAAACATAAATTTTGTATATTTTAGAATTCATTAAAAATTATAGGAATAAACTCTTGAACTTTGTGTTTCAAAATTTTCTTTTTGTAGGTTTTCTTAAACATTCATACACTGAATTTATCTAGCACAGCTGTGTACAATAGCCCTCCAATCCACATGTTTTTCAAAGGTACCACTTTTGTCTTTCTATTTTTTAGTTCTTCCAAAGCTATTGTAGGGGTATTTAATCTTATATAATTTTATATGCGTATTTGTTACTCAAATATTACATAATTTTTTGCACATGTATTCCTTTTTATTCTTATTTTTTAAATAAATGTTGGCATACTCTAAAGAATATACAGTTTGGATTTTAGCCCATCTAAGTAGATAAGTAGCATGCTATTCAATGGCTACATAATATCACATGTATGGTTTTACAATAGATTGTAAAAATATTCATTCATTGACTACAACCTAAATGTGTAGCAGCTTTTGTTAGTACATCCAGTGACCCAATGGTGGTCACTGCACATATGTCATTTCTCAACTGAGCTAATAAACTATAGTATAAGTACAAAAAGTATAGTACTTTAAAGGTTATGTGACTTTTAAATGTTATATTGTCAAGTTATTCTCCATAAAAAAATGTATAAATATGCCTATTCCCTCATATTCTCTCTAGTACTGTGTCATCAGTTTTTTTTTGGTTTGTTTTATCATTTTGCCAATTGATATTTGAAAAATGGATACCATGTATTTTACTCTAACATTTTATTATAACTTTTTTAAGTTTGCAAAGTAGTTGAAAGAATTTTACAATCAATACCCATATAACCACTTCCTAAATCCTGTTTCTGCTGTATCACATGTGTCTTGTATCATATTTCTTGATCTAGCCAGTTCACTAACATACTATGTGGTTTTATTTTTCTTTTCTCTTATTATGAGCAAAACTGAGCAATAGTATAAACTTTCTTGTGAACTACTTTTTCATATCCTTTGACTATTTTTTCCTTTAATTGTTTGTCTCTACAATTTGTATAACTCTTTATAAGGAAGAATTTAGTCCTTTTATCTGTGCTATGATTTATACATATATATTTTTGTCATATATTTAACTTTTTACATTTTTTACCATGCAGAATTGCATTTTTATTTTTATGTAGTTTTACCTATTAACTTATCATGTACTGTTTCTGCATTGTATGTGCTGCATAGAGAAATGTCTTCTTTCTGAGAATGTAAAGTAATCCTCCTATGGTTTACACTTAAGTTTCATGGGTTTTTGTTTGGTTTTGTTTTGATTTAATGTATAAATATTTTGTTTACTAATATTTATTTTCTGCGACATTGGATGTAGGATGTCAGCTTTATATTTTTTCTGATATCTACCCATCTGTCTTGACAAATTGTTTTTAAAAATTCATTAATCTCCCTTATCATGAAATAGATTTTTATACTTGATTTTCATATTATTTTAAGTATATCTCTGGATTTTACCACCTCTTCCAGTGAAATAACATTAGTTTAGTTATTGCAAGTTTAGAATTTATTTTAATATTTGCTTTTAGATCTAGTCTTTGTCTATTGCATACCCATTACCTTTCTTCATAAACATTTTCTTGGCTATCTCGTATGTTTATTTTCCATATTACTTTTAGAATCATTCGGATGAGTTCAAAATCCTCTTTTGGTAATTTTTGGAAGGAATTTCAAAAATTTATAAATTTATGAGATAATTGGTATGTTTATGTGGTTTAATTTTTTTTCTATCAAAACATGATAAATGTTTTATTTATTCAAGTTGTCCTTTGTCTTTCATGTCATTTTAGTTTTCTTCCTAGGGATTTTGCATAGTTCTTAAAGTTTCTCTGACTCTCTTTTTAAGTTGCTATTGAAAATGAGATATTTTATTTCATCATATCTCTACCTGCATCATATCTCTACCTGCTTAACATTTGACTATATGAAAACTCTGTATGTTAATTTTTATCCAGCCATTTCTCAAAATTATTTATGATTTTTATGGATTAGCAGGAGTTTTTTGTTGTTGTTGTTTTTCCGTCAAATATTTTTTTGGCAAAACATATAATTTTTTATCTTCTTTATATTTTTATCCTCTCATTGCTCTCTGCTTCTAAGTGTGTTAGTAAGTACTTCCAGAAAAATAATAAATAGCAATAGTGTAAAAAATCTTTTGTTTTTTTACTCTTTTTAGAATGCTTCTATTCTTTCCCCAGCTACATATTATATTTGCTTTGGGTTGATATATCCATATCTTTCAGAGATAGATAGATGATAGATAGAAAGATAGATAGATAGATAGATAGATAGATAGATAGATAGATAGATAAAGATAGATATAATTTTAAAAATAAATGTATAGTTTTATAAATAAATACATTAGATGTATTTATCTATAGTACATATAATTACAGAGCTATAGAAACTACATATGAGAATATATAGTAAGAAAATATTTATGTATTCAAGATTTTAAAATATTTTTAAAAATATACACTTGATTCTAAATATTATCAAGTACCTTTTCTGAGGCTATGAAGATAATCAAAGATTTTCAAATTAATCCATTAAGATGTATATTATATAAATAGATAGCTTTCCTTTCTAAAGTCCCATGTGGATAAGGTATGCCAGTTGTTTAATGTACCCGCAGACTATGTTTTAGTCTTCATTAAGTATTTCCATATCAGTGTTCATAAGTAAAATTGGTCTCCAGTTTTCTTTCTGTTTGTTATCTTTGTTGTGTTTTAGTATTATTGTTATGTTGAATTTTATTTTTAGAAGACACATTTTCCTTACCTTTTTATTCCCTGAAATAGTGTAAATACACTTAAAGTTATTTGTTCCTTAAATGTTTGAAAAATAACACTGAAAATTATGAGCATATATATATTTTTTTTGATATTTTCTTTGGTAATGATTGGTCTCTTTAGAATTTCTACCTCTCATCGAGTAAATTTTGGTAATTTATAGCACCTTGAAAATTATGTATTTCGTCAAGATTCTAAAATGAATTTACATACAACTGAGAAGTTTGTCCCCAATGGTTTTTTAATTTCCCCTGTATCTTTGGTAATTTCAACAGTATAATTTCATATTTGCATATTTATGCATTTTTTCCTTGTTCCCTTTATTATTTAACTTAGGATTCATCTGTGTTTTTTTCCCCTCAGTGAACCAGATTTAGAAATTTATTTGTTCTGAAGAGTTTTTTTCTATTTTGTTTCATTTCAATTTTTAGAGTATTAATTTCTCTATTATCCCTTTCTTTCATTCGTTATTGCTTTTGTAATGCTTGAAGTCTAATATTTATTTACATACTTTCAGGCTTATTAATACATTCTTTTAACTGAATTTTCCTTTTGGCCTTGTTTATTCTTCCCATGTGTTCTGATTCATAATGTCTTCATTATTGTCATTTATCCACATTAGACAATTTTGTTTTACATATTTATTTGAACTTAGTGATGCTGATGCTTGAAATTGCTTTTTAAAAAATTTAATTAAATGTTATACCAGGTAAAACATTTTAGATTTTTTCTTTTTGATTTTTATTTTGTTTCTAGTTCTGTTAATAATTTCTAATTTTATTGCACTGTGAATAGGGAATACTGCCATGCAATTACTTCATTTTTGGAATTATTAAATATTCACTTTTAATTACATTAATATTCTTTTCAAGCTTTCTCCTAAAAGAAAAATATAAAATAAAAATTAAGTATGTCAATCTAAAATAAAGATCTGACTGCCTAAGAAGAAAAGACTTTGAAACACTCATTGCCAAGGCATTCTAGTGAAAATTCTCCACCACCTACTTCATCAAACCAGCTGCAGCCAATAGAACACAAAGAAAAAGTGAAAATGGCTTGACTCTCACTAAATAGTTACAAGGTGTCATTTAAACAACATCACATTCACAACCACACAAAGACCTTCCTGGAAGGGAAGGTTGTCATCTACGTATAGATGTGACTAGACTTTGATTTCCAGATTTATTTTTTATGACTTAAGAAAGAGCACTTCACATCTCATGCTTGACACTGCAGGACAGAACTTGATTTCCCAAGATCAGAAAATACTTATTGTCCCCTTGTCATTCTGTCAAGTGTGTTGCATTCCTTGTCTTAGTTTGAAGAGAAAGAAACAAGAATTATGTGATGATACATAAATGTGCGATGCTTTTCTTTTTCTATCATCTGCCTAGTTGTGATGGTCTATGATGGTGATTGCCTCACATATTTAATCTTAATTAAAACTATTGCATTGTGCTCTATGGCTTCTCCGCATCACAACATAATGTGGTTTGCAAAGGGTAATAACAGAAAATGCAGAGAAGGGTTCAAGGCAAATTTGACATGCTGCTCCTTAAACATATTGTTTAACATTTCTCTCTCTCTCTCTCTCTCTCTCTCTCTCTCAATATATATATTCCAACATTGAAATGTATAAATATTCACTTGGAATCACCCTGAGAGCACATTAGAGTTATTATGGTTCCAAGAATCCTAGAATAAGCTGGGAAAATAGTGTTGGCTCTTACTTCCTGAAGAAGACCTAAACATGAATGTTGTGACTGAGAAATAAGCTTAACTTTTTCAAAATCTGGTTCAATGATATTCTCTGTAGTTGGCATGCTTCTCATCTTCATGTTAAAATGGAGCAGTCAACTCCTTACGGTGTGTGGCTAAAATTTATTCTAATGATGAGATAAACATAATCAATGATTTTAATCTGGAAAAAATCCAAAGATTGAAGACGATTTGTGTTTCAAATTTAAGATTAGTTTATATCCATATTGGTCCTCCTTTGCTTTCATTTCCTGGTAAAATGAATCCTATTTCCCTGACCCCTTGGATGCACTCATTCACCCCTTACTCCCTATGGGAACTGACTGTATGCTGTTGCCCTAAGAGCCAAAGAAAACTCAAAATTGTCTGTCTTCTTCTGACCCTAACAAAAGGCTCCCATGACTTAAGTAAATAAAATGAACATTTATTGGAGGAAGTTTCATTCTGGAGTTTTAAAGTTTTGCATGTAAGATTTTAGTAATCTCGCTATTCACATATTGTAATGAAGCAGGGTGATTTCTCTTGGAAATTTGTTCCTAGTGAGAACGCAATTATTAAATACCATCATCACTGATAATAATTAAACTGTACTACCACAATTCCAATGCTGCCAGATAAGGCTCCCTAGAGAGGGTGACTGTGTGTGTCTTTAGAAAAGAATGTAGTGATTAGTAGTGTTAAAACTAACAGAACGTTTGATTGGGGACAGACCCTGAAAGGCCGAAGATTGTGCAAAAGCACTCTTTGGACAGGGTTGCAGCAGACTGTCTTCTGTTCTTGCTGCCTTTAATCAGTGTTTGGAAAGGAAATTCTTCCCAGGAAGTAATATGCATATTAGGAATGAAAGTTAAAGCAGACTGGAAGGGAGGTGTGATTAGGGGACAATGAGTGATAGCCATTGTTTGTGAGCATCGACTCAGTGCTGGGCACTTTTTTTTCCCTCATCTTTAAAATGCCCAGCAGGAGCTTAGGGGCTTATAAAGATTAAGTGATTTGCCAGAAATGCATTTAGCTAATAATTGTCCAAAGCAGTATTCAAAACCAGGGCTCCCTGATGTAAGGTGCATGCAGATTTTTTCAACTCCACTGTGCTGTCTTTTAATGGTAGAAGGAGGAAAAAATATATATGTGAAGGAGATAAATGAGCAAGAACATATTTACTCGGTGTTGGTAAATATTTGGCTGCAGTTAATTGTAACTCAGTGGCATCAAGTGCACAGTAATTAGCCTGGTTGCCTGGAGGATAATCTTAAATGGGGATGCCTGGACTAAGGTTGCTGTGATGAGCGAAGGTAATCAAACTTGTGAAGTTGGCAAAGATGACACTAGGTGAACACGGAAAAGCAAAGTACAATTTTGCATGCTGGAGACTTAAAAGCAAAACTCACCAAACTCATGGGGCAATGGGATGTTAACTAGCCAGGTGCTTTGGGTGCATCCTCCGCTTTTTTGGATGAATAGGACCTTATATAACCACACCATTAGAGGCACAATAATCATATATTTACAATTCCTATCAATGCAGAATTTAAAAGGTCCCATTTCCTTTTGGGTATTATACATAGCCCTTATTATTTTCCTCATCTGATTTGAACTCTCTGGATTGTCTCAAGATGCATTAATGAGAGGGGAAAATCTAAGACTCCACTTGTATCTCTCATCTCTCTCTATTGCCTCAGGTAAATATAAATGAAGACGCAGTCTGTGTATCTGACTACATTCATAACCACTTATGCTAATGATCACTTCATTTATAAGGAAATTATTTTCTTCCTTGTAAAAGAAGTCATGTAAGTCTAACTAGCACAGACTATTTCTGTTTTTTGTTTTTTTTATTTTTCCCCCAAGTGACACAAACAGTAATGCTGCAGTAATTTGGTTTTGATTATTACAATATCAAAAGGAAACTCTTGTGAATGAAGTTGCTTTTTTTTTTTTTTTTAAGCAATCAGGAGGAAGATGAGCTAGCTCCATTCTTTAATTCTTTGGGTACCATAGTGGTCTCAGCATGAATCCAGAAAATGAAAGAAAGGTAACTAGAAATAATACATGCAATTATTTTGTTATTAAGATTTTATTGGTGGAGTAGGGAGGGGGAAAGTAGCTAAGAAAACAAAGTCAAGTTAATATCAGTTTATAGCTTTTGTAGCATTTGTTAAATCTTCCTGGGAAATAAATAGCAGCAAGAGATAGGGAGCTGGGGAATCCTTTAAGTTTGTTTTGAAAGTGGAGGAAGTATGTTGGAGCCTAATTAAAAGCTTAATAATATAATTAATGCAATTTTGAATGTGTCTATCACTAGATATTAATTATCTGGTAGCCACTAGAAAAGATAATGATGATGTCCTTCTTCGTGATGAGTGTGGGACACATGTTCCGAATATGAATGCTGTCCAACTAAGATAAACTGGTTATCAAACTAAATATTTTTCAAAAAAACAGGCATGTTTATTAATATTAGCTCAAGGTTTGGGAGTATGGTAGAATCTGCCAGTGAACATACTTATTTGTTTGTTTCCTGGCCCAAAATTAAGTTCATGAAAGTCTAAGGAATAAACGAATAAACTTAACAGAAAAAATATGACGAGAATGAATTAATGCTACAGAAGAAAAAAATAACATGCCATTTAAAGATAAAGAAAAGGGATGTAGTTGTTAAATTAAACAAAGAGACCATTAGATATAAGTGGTTCTAATTCCAGAGCAGCCAAGGTAAGCAAATAAAAATTTAAGCCTATAAATGCCTTCAGGTTAAAAAAATCACAATCCAAGGACAACCAATCACAGCCAGTTAAGCTTTCCTAAATAAGGCTACCACTTACACCAGTCAAATAATTTCCTTGCTTTGCTTCCATGTCTTCTCTGTGTCTTTCCCCTAGCTCCTGTGGGTGGAATGTTCTTAACCATTTTTGGTGCTCCCTGATTGAAGTAGGTTTTTGCTTAAACTCTTAACATTTTTAACACGCTTCATTTCACCTTTTGACAGGAAACTTTCCTAATATTTGAATTCATGGATAAAACCTCAAGCAAAATTCTCATGTGTTAGAGTCACTTAAAGCCCATTTTAGGTTTTAAGTAAATAGCAATTTATTAATTCTAGAAGATTAAAATATTTTAACAAGATAATTTTAGGTATACTGCTTTTACAATGTGTAAACTCTTTTTATATCTTTCTATATCTCACAATCCTGTGAGATAAGTGATATTGGAATACATTTTACAGCTGATAAAGCTGATGATTTAGAGGGTAAATAATTGACCCAGTGCACTTGGTGCAGAAAATTATAGATCTGGGATTTGAATTACAGCATGTTGGATGTTAAATTTCATGATACTTCCCTACCTCTATTTAAAGTTAACCAAATAGTTTGCCAATTTTTAAAAGGTCATGCCTTAAATTTATATAACAACTTATCACAATAAATTATATAACAATGTATAGTCCCAGACTAAACAACTTTATAGGGAGCACAGATCATTTTAAAGTTTTAGATTTCACAATAGGACAGCTCTTGATTAAAAAGCAAATTACTGAAGAAATGTGATATTTTCCCCACTGTCAAAGAACAAAATTATCAATGAGTCATGGTTCCCATGGCTTATTTTATGAACTATTTAACAACCTATCACATTTATTAGATACATATCCCCTCACTACTGGCTATGCTAGTAGCTTCTGAATGGAACGAATGTGACTGGTGCCAAATGAGGTCTTTTTGTTACTGTTGGACAGTAAGTCACCATCTCATCCCATTGCAGAAAGGAGAAGAATGGGGTTGTGCCCCATGATCAGCTGCATTATTATTATTATTCAGGAAAGACCAGCTTCTCTGGCTCCTTTTCTCTGAGGCTGTTGTAGTTGAAGCAGGGGCTTAGCTTTCATTGGCTTACTTCCCAGGACTCTAAGAGGTCCAGAAGTCTATATGCTCAACTGTTTCCTTACATAAAGCATTAATATTTAAGAATTAAACATTTATGACTGACTACAGTGATGGAACTGAATCCCAAAAGAATATAAATCTCAGCAAGAATAATGGAATAAAAACAAGCAGGTGATACAAAGAGGTATTCTCATGCCTATATTCTATCACGATTAATCTCATTCAAAAAATAGTTTGTGCGTTGGCTTGGCCCTCTAGAAGCCCAGTGTACTCAGTTTCGATGTAGAACATGAATCCTGGGAAGCAGACTCATTTCTTTCTCGACGTTATACAGTTTCCAAGTTTAGCTGTTATTTCAAAGTAGAAGTTCACATGATGCATTCATCTTTCTGTGTGTCTGAGCCACAGAATACCATGAGCCATACAAAATAACAATGCTGTGTTAGATATATTGGAATGATAGTGCTACATAACCAACACTGGAATCTCAGTGATATATAACAATAAAAATTGATTTCTTACACATCTGCAGCATTCAGCATGAGGCTGTCTTACCTAGGCTGTGTACAATTGGGCAGCTCTGCTTCACTTAACCCTTATCCTCCCCCTGAGCCTGCCTAGTAGGCTAGTCAGGTATGTCCACCTTTTAGTCATGGCAGATGCACAAGAGTGAGTCCAATTGCACAAGCACTTTCAAAAAAAGTGATTTTTCTAGTAACATCATGCCTACTAACATTCTATTTGCCAAAACAGAACACATGTTTGGACCTAGACTAGAGGGAAGAAATACACTCTATTCTTTAGTGGGGGGCGAGGTGCTGCAAAGTCACTTGGCAAAGGTAAGCTTCACAAAGAGGGGTGAAGAGCTGGGGCCTTCAATGCAGTCTGTTTTAGGAAAAAATCAAACATATAATCAGCCATGCAAAGAGTCGATAGTCACATTAAAGTGGTTCCCCTAAATAATTTTTAATTCACTCTATAATTACAATGATTAAGTATCATCACATGCAATTATTGTCAACTGTAACTGTGTTGAGGTTGCAAATTATATCCTCAGGTATACAGAGAAAATGTGGTTACTGTGCGTTACCTTTACTTCCGATTTTGTCTTATTTTCTCTACCTTTATCTTCTTCAACTCTTGCTTAAAAATATGATTTCGCTGTTTACTTCTGTGTGGAACTGCATAGTTTTAAGAAATGAGGTAGGATATAAACAAACAAATTATTAGTATAAAATCTTGGGAGCAAAGCCAAAGTAGAAAATGAAATTAGCATATTACCTGTTTTTTCCTCCCACTATTTATAGATAAGAAAACTGAGAATCAAAGAAGCAATATGACTTGTAAGAATTTAGATGGGATAACTTGGAAGAAAAACCCCTTAATTAGTGATCTAGTATCAGTTTATATTCTAGTTTTATGGACGGAGTTGAGGATAAAGACCTAGTTTGCTTTGAGATTTTTTTCTTATACTACAACACACACAATTATTTGCTTTTATGTAAATGTCCACAAAACTTATAAACTAAAAAATTTTGATTATATTTCGTTGCTTTTTATCAACACAATTACATTTGTTTGTAATGAATATTCTAGCTTTAAGCTTCTAAATACTAGAGGCTGTTTTTTTCTGTTTAAATATATTTCAGGAATTGTGGATAGGAGTTAAGTCAAAATCCTTTGGCTATGCGATAGAGATACTTTTGCTTATATGCGCTCCCCAAAGCTAAAACCGAGAGTACCCAAAGTGAACTGAGTGATGTGATGGAGATGTTCTCTGGGACTATCACTGCCTTCTAAAGTCACTGAAACTTCATAATATAAGAACCCCTAAGTAGGAGTCAAGATGCATAGTGCTATCACTTGAATAGGGACACAGGGATTCTGAAATAACCATGGCATGCATAGGTAGCTTTAATTATTTGCCTCACAGACAAACAAAAACAGTGGCTTTTGAACTAATAGGAAGATGAATGGTTCTAGGGTTTCTCCTGTCACTCACCTTTTATTTGTGAGAGTATTTGAATTTCTGGCTTGGGGATCGAAAATAAGATGGAGCATTACAATTCAATCTACTTCCTAAGTTATAGTTATTTTGTGATTGTTGAATTTTTTTTGAACGTGTATAGCAGGGAAGAAGGCAGAATGAGTAGGGAGTAAATGATGTCCTCGGAAACCTGCATTGTGAAGTTCTTTTCTTTTTTTTCTAGTATTCAAAAGGCGAATTGCTGAGAGAATTTATTTTTCATTCTTTATGATCGCCATAATTTATTTTCCACAACAAACATGTGGCTCTCATATTCTCACCCACCGGTGCACAGAACTTAATTTCTTCACATCCCTGCCAAAGATGAGCTTTGTTTTTTTTTTTTTTTTTTTTCTGAAAGTAGCCATCCTTATAGGTGTGAGGTGGTATGTCATTGTAGTTTGATTTGCATTTGCCTACTAATTATTATTGTTGAGCATCTTTTCAGGTACTTGTCAGCCATTCATATGTCTTCTTGGAGAAATGTCTCTTCAAATCCTTTGGTCATTTTTGAATCAAGTTGTTGTTGTTGAGGTTTAGGAGTACTTTATGCATTTTGGATATTAATCCCTTTTCAGATATATATTTGCAAAAATTTTCTCTCATTCCATGATTTACTTTCTTATCCAGTGTCTTTGGATGTAGATTTTTAAAAATTTTCCATGAAGTCAATTTATCTATTTTTTCTTTTGTTACGTATGTCTTTGTTGTCGGATCCAAGAAATCATTACCAAATTCAATATCATAAGGCTTTTGTCCTATGTTCACTCCTAAGAGTTTTACTATTTGGGTCTTACATTTAAATCTTTGATTCATTTTTAGTTAATTTTTTCATATGTGCTACGTAAGAATCCAACTTCACTCTTTTGCGCATGAATAGCCTGTTTTTACAGCAGAATTTGTTGAAAAGACTCCTTTTTTTCACAGGTTGGTTTTGGCACTCTTGTCAAAAATCATTTGGCCATATATGTTAGGGGGTATTTCTGGGTTCTCTATTTTATTCCATTGATATATCCATCTGTCTTTATGCCAATACCACACTGTTATAATTACTGTGGTTTTGTAGTAAGTTTTGGAATCAGGAAGCGTGAGAACTACAGTTTTTTTTTTTTTTTTCCTTGAGACTGTTTTGGCTATTCAGAATCCATTAAGAATCCATATAAATTTTAGAATATGTTTTACTATTTCTATAAAAAGCATCATTGTGATTTTAATAAGATATTGCTTGGAATCTGTGTATAATTTTGCATACTACTGCTATTTTAATAATATTAGGCCTTTCAATCCATTAACATGGGAAGTGTTTCCATGTAGTTATGTCTTTCATCAGTGTTTTGTAGTTTTCATTGTACATGTTTTTCTACCTCCTTGGTTAAGTATTTTATTCTATTTCATGCCATTGTAAATGAAATTGATTTGTGATTTTCTTTTCAAATCGTTGTTTATGTTCAGAAATGCAACTGATTTTTGTGGATTTACTTTGTATCCCACTACTTTGCTGAATTCACTTATTAGTTCTAACAGTTTTTTTTTTTTATGTGTGTGTGCAGGCTTTAGGGTTTTTTACATATAAGATCATATTATCTGTAAACAGAGATAATTTTATTCCTTTCCCTGGAAGCTGCAAGTCTTCGACAGACTCCAGAGTTCCAAAATAGTTACATCAGACAGACTATGCCAGTGTGACTATTGTCTAGGTGGGGAGACCAACTCTCAGTGCTTCCTGTTCTTCCATCTTCCCAGAATCCTCCCAGTAGACTGGTTTGAATACTTAGTTTCCAAACTTTTTTTTTTAATTTTAATATAATTCCAAAATACAGAAGTTGGCAATGAAGTGCATTTATAGGTAGTTCATGCTTAAAACAAGAGTTATTACTCAAATATCCAGGCCATTAAGTTATAAAGCTTTAATTATTAGTTACTTATTTGATAGAATCCATTAGAATTCTGTACCTCCAGAATAAAATACACCTAAAGGTGGAATTATCTCAAAGTAATTTAAGATATCCACTTTCCTACAACTTAGGAATTTTTGATTATTAAAAAAAAACAGTCAAAGCATGAAGACAATGATATTTCAATAGTCACTGGCATTGAGGCCTTCCGTAAATATGTCCCTAGAGGAGAAGATAGAGACTCGAGTGATATGAACTTCAGGCTGTATTTTATCTAGAGGGTTTCTTCATTTCCAGAGTTTTTTACTACTATAATCTATTCTATAAAGTTAGCCCTTTGGGTTTTGTCTTCCTGTGTGCCAAAAGAAATGTTACTAACTACCTATAAGGAACTTGCTATTGTATACTCAAATTTGGGTTAATAAGAAATCAATAAAGAGATCACGGTTTGAATATACGTTAAGTGTTTCAGGCTCAAATAACCTGTATTGCATAAAATTAAGCCATAGTTATACAGAAGGGAACATAAACTCATTTGCTAGTCTCTAACAATATTAAATATGTTTTATTCATAAATGTTTAAAGATAGTAACAGTAGTCAAACAATTCAGAAAACATCTTGTATATAAAATGCTTCAGAAATAGTTATTTACAAAATGACTCCAACTAGTGAAAAAGTAGAACACTATAGTCTTTTGTTGCTTAACTTCCATGAATTAGATATAACTGTAAAGCTCTTCAGCAATAAAGGTCCTTTGTGAATAAAGAGAATTGAGTAAAGAACACAAGTGTTTATAGCCTTTGTTCCAATGACTTGATTTCTAAGAATAAAATCTTAGGTGGATAATTAATTTTTTCAAAGATTTATTCACAGCTAAATTAACACTATTTACACCCAATAGAAATACTAATTTCTGGAGGAAACTCTAAAGTAAAATGTAGCATATCCATAAAATGGAATACTATGCAGCTATTAAAATGTAGCTAATAATTTTTTAAAGAAATAAAAATCTTATGGAATTGTTATGTGAGAAAGAAGGCTACCCAGTTTTATGTGCAGTACGATATCAGTTACAAAATCATACATGATGCACAGAGAAGGAAATAAAAATGTCCTATATTTTTCAATGAGCCTGTGTAGTACTATTATTATTTTTTAAATATTTTAAAAGTTTTTTTAAATCTTTATAATTAAACATCTATTAAGTTTAAAGAACTGACTATGTGCTGAAAATGTAGTTTTATTTTTTTTACTCATTGCTCTGGATTTCTAATTTGTTTTCAGAAAACTTCATGATTAAAGAATGCAAAGGCTTATTTTATTGAATATCCATCCTAGCTAGTCACAATTTCAGAACTACTGTTTTTTGAGAAGCTAGTTCATCCTGTACTTTAATAAATATATTTAAGTTTGTTCCTTTGTTACTAAATATGCCTAAAGATTTACTATAATTTTCTGTGGCTGTTCAAGGAACTCAAAATAATTACTTACCAATGTAGTTTTTCTTATGTAGTATTCTTATTTCACTAGTTGCTTTAGGTGATTCCTATTCAGAACTCTTCATGTACTAAGGTTTTTAAAATGCTTTTTAAACAACAGTTCTATTCTTCTAAGTAGATATTCCCATAAGACAAAACAACTGTAACATTTCTTTCTTTATTTTTAATTGAAGAAAAAGCAGTTGCATTTTAAAAACGTGCCTTTTTCAGGCGTATTTACAATTATTAGGGACTAGATTTGTTGGTTTCATGACAGAGCCGAACTTCTGTCTGAATCAAAACCCAATTGAAAACTTTACTACAATAAATCCAAAAATGATCCAGCCCCCTTTCCTTCTAGAACTAGGTTCTCATTGATCTCCTAAATTGAAGAAATAAAGATGAGTTTTCTGAAATTATTAGGACAGTGCCCGTTTGCTAGATTCCAGCAACTCCAAAATCCTTGTCACTAAGTTGTTTTCTTCGTTCGTGACTGAGCCTAAAACAACAGCAGTGGTCTCTAATGTTTTGCAATGTAAAGTGAGAGGAAGATGAAGTGGGATAGATTTAGTGGCACAAAGCTGGGCGACATCGCCCCACCTCCCCACCTCCCACCCCCGGCCCCAAGTGAGTGTAGACAGTGGACAAGAGGAAATGCAGCATTCTAAAAGACCATCATTTTAATTGTTGTATAACAGAATTTTCTGTAACTTATATTCCTCACATGATTCTAAGACTGTGTAACTCTTGAGGTCCTATCAATCAGTGTTCTGGGTGAAAAATTACTTTTGAACAACTTCCTTAAGATTATTCTGTAGAATCAGAGATTGCTTGAATAATTGCTCTACAAGCAAGCAGAATTCTTACTAAAAAGGACTTATTTACTTGGAATGAAAATAGTACAGCAGAGGCTAATGCCACCAATCATAGAAAAAAAGTTATAGAGTCAGAACTGGGAAGAAGTGTAATTTATCTAGATCCTTCTTCAAACTCCAGAGGGAATTGTAATTAATTCAAGGATTGTGAACTAAATATTTCTTCTAAATGTAAAGTGGACCAGAGTTAGTTTGTTTCCTATGATTTTGAGTCTAATGCAATGGGTTTTGTAGGTACTCAACAAATATTATTAGTAATGATTTATAACTTCAGTAAAATATTATCCAATCTACAATCCTTTCAGAGTCTAATATAAAACTTTTCTGTGACAACTAATTCTAATCTATTCTATATTTGTAAGTAAAACATAAATTTAGAATGAGTAATGGCCTCTGTAGACAGTTGCTTTTACATACGAGATCATGATCATATCATGGCCACTGTTTTCTCCAGGTTTCAGATATTTATTCTGTCTTCATTTTTAGTTCATCATTCTCTGATGGACTAAACTCTGTCCTTTATGAAGTAATGCCATTAAAACATCATTGAAACCTATTCGCTATAAAATATTCTCCTGCATTAAAGTTGTGGCTTAAAAAGGAAAGCCTTTATATTTTATTAATAAAATTTCAGGAGGCCCTTTCTGAGCATTTTAACTGTGTACCCAGCATTTAAATTCCATTGTTAAACTACTATTTGTTGCTGTATGTGCATGAAGAAGGACACTTTGAATTTAAGTCTAAGCAAAAGTCTACCTTCTTAAATCATAAACTCACCTCTCAATATTTTTGGGTCTTCCTGGAAGTTCCTCATGTCTTGAATTACCAACTGTCCTTTTGCATTTCCTGTAGCTCATGATGTAATTGATGAGCAAGAATATTTGTCTGCACATTAAAATAAAATAATTGAGATCTATTCGAGTGTCTTGTAGATACTTCAAGGGGAAGAAAAACTCATTCAATTGTATTACATAGAAAAGGGTACTCCAATCATTTAATTCTTAATACCTTTAAGAAACCATTCCATATTAATTTTATCTTTAGCATATTAATATAGGTTAATAATACACTGGACATATCTAATGAGAAAGCATTTACCTTTCTAGATTGCTATTAATAAATCTAAGGAGATATAACACTATCTTTAATAGTTTTGAAAGTGATGTTGAAAGGTGATTTCCACTTGTACAAGATTTTGAGGTCTGGAATACTCTTTGAAAACCTTGCACTTCTTTACACAGATTTATACATTTAGCCTAATTAGAGTGGAGAAGTGACCAGGCCTGGCTTAGTACTGGATGGAATCATGCAATTTTGCAGCTGCAAACAATAGTCTCTATCTTAGACAGCCACACATTAGCATATAAAGGTGGTCCTGCAGTAAATGAAAGTGTTTACACGCTTTCTTAACCAGAGAATTTATATCACATTAAATTTTTTAGCATTCTATCATAGCTATGTTCTTCAGAAAATCATTTATAAAAGCTAATTTAAGGCAACTTTTTTTTTTACAGATAAAAAAAAACATGAAAGAAAAATGATTGGCTAAATGTCTTGTCCAAGATTATAGTCTGTTAATGGCAGGAACTGATGTCAACTCGTGTCCAGACATAGATACAAATGCTCATTCATTACCTATTTTGTTTAATACCCGGTGTTCTGTGACTGTAAATTAAGTCACTTTTCCAAATACATTAGTGATTATTATAAAATTATCTTCAGGTTGAGTTCATAGCTATACTCATTGAAAGAGTTTCCACCTTTTAATAATGATAGTTTTGGTATACTAGTAACTATATGATGTTGAGTGAGATTGATTGGCCTCCACTAAAAAGAAAAAAGAAGATGAGGTAGTGCTTTTCCAGTGAAGTTTCCACAAAGTACAACCCCCAGATATTTGTCTCAGCTCCTATGAACAAATGACTTTACCCATATCACCAGATGTATGTCTAACCTTTTTTTTTTTTAATTCTGTTTTACCCATTTATACTGGCCTCTGCGAAGAATCAAACAGAAGAAAGTTATGTTAGAATTTCTTTTTTTTTTTTTTTACAAAATCAGTCAGAGTAGTGACATCAATTTTTTTTGGTCTACTTCCTATTCATAATTCAGACAACTGAGCCAAATCTCCTTTTCCTGAACAAGCCAAATGAAATACAATGAAGCCATCCTTATTTCTCCATATGGTATTGAAATAAATTTTTCAGTGGTAAAACCACCCTCATTCTGAATGAGGCCTCATTTTAGGTGGAGCCATTCATATTCCCTCAAAATAATTATTTTATGTAATTCTACCAGACTTTTATTGGATTCCTACCAGGTGGCAGTCACTATGCTTATGGAGATAAAACATACAAACCCAGTTTTTAAAAATTTTATATTTTTAGAAGAGAGATGATGAATAAACAAATAAAATGTGGTAATATAGATGCTAACAACAGAAGTATACACAGATTACCAGAGGGGAGAGAGAGATTCCAGAGCACCTAATATCAGGCCTGTGACAAAAAAATTGCAGCAACATGTCCCATTCTTTTTTCCAACTTTCTTTTTCTGTTTAAAGAAATTAGAGGAAAAGATGATTAACAAATATGTGTTGGACAAGCATGGAGGTGAGTGTGTGTGTGTGTGTGTAAACTTAACTCTAGTCTGAAAAATACCTGTTAGAAGCAAAATTCATAAATTTTAATGTTAAAATAATAACTACATTTCAGGAAATCACTGATATCCACAGTCAGTTATTAATCTGCACATGAAAAAGCAACCCCACCCTTTGAGCTGCCGCTCTCATTGTCGCCTCTACAAACCTTGTTTGGCAATTTTAACATGGACTGCCTTTTCCTTCTTTGCCTATGAGTACATTCGTCATGAATTTATTTAACTTTCCCACAGACAACATGAATCAAAGAAGGAATCCAAGCAAAGGCTCTAATCCTCTCTCTTACAGACTCAATAAACACTCTAACTGGTCATTCATGTAGTTGATAACTTGTCCTCCTTGGATTATCTTGCTGTTAAAATTCAGACAGGACTTCAGACAAACTCAAACAAAGTCTGAGAAGTAAATTCATAACCTAGATAATTTAGTTCATTTGGAGCCCTAGGAGCAAGAATTACTTAACAACTTTTAAACCATAAGATTGCTAAGGTCACAGAGAGACAGCCTTCTGTTCAGTGGCTAATTGTCTGGGAAAATGAACAAACCTCGACCTAAGCCACATTAAATTTTAAAACAAATCATAATCCTTATGAGAAAAGCCCATATAGTGAAATAGCCCTAAGACAGGATCATTTTTTTTCCATCTTCTTTGTAGATATCTAATAACAGCACTTATGATAATATCAGACAGCTGGAAATTAGTGTGGTAAAAATGATTTAATTGCTAATATCAGAACTACCTATACCATTTGTGACTTTATCAGGGACTGGCAGTAAATGTATTGTATATTCTGAAATTTGGTATTCTCCCCCCATCCCCCAATCTGTAATTAAGGCATGTGACATTAAAATCGTCAAATAACCTAAAACAGAGCCCAAACCCACCACATACTCCCTTCAACTACCAAAATCCTTGGTGGCTTCATAATCTGGACTTTACATGTTTTTTCCTATAGCAGATGGGGTAATGGTAATCATGAGAAAGTACAGTAAAGGGAAGATGAATTTCACTAAACCTGTTTTAACACAGTGAGGGGCAGTGGGTAATATCTGGAATTTCAGGTTTTCATCCTACACTGTACCTCTTCCTACATTCTCAAATCTCTATTATAATTTATAAAAGCCCAAGAACACTTTGTAGCATCTCATTTTCCTTGGGGCCCCTACTATATTCTGTATTATATTATTTATCTTTTATGTGTATAAATAGGAATGTGCTATGAGCATGAGAACTTCACAGAGGACATCTAGAATATTTGCATTAAAATTTGCTATAGCTATTTAAAACTTGAAGTTGGAATTAAGATATGGGTCAAGTTATTTTTAGCTTTAAATAACAAAAAGAATACTAAAGTGACTTAAGCAATAAAGAAAAGTTATTTTGACTGGACGTTGGAGTTGACAGGCATCCAGGTCCCAGATTTTCTTGTATCGTCCATTTGACTGTCCTCAGCCTTGTTGACCTTGTGGTAGGATGGTCTTCATACTTCCAAGAGGGCTGCCATAGTGGCAAACACCACATCGGTACACAACTGCAGCCAGAGCTGGAAAAAATTGGAGCATTTTTTTCCATAAGTGTGTTGACTATATGGAGGAAACTGTTTTATAAGACCCCCACTCTGGCAGACTTTCCTCTTGTTTAATGATAATATATTTCATGGTCATGCCTAAACTACTTACTGGTAAAGGAAATGGAATTCCATGTTTGGTTTAGAGTAATTATAAGTTCAAAACCCCCTCCCCTAACCTTCCCTAGGTACCTGTTCATGCAAAAGCCAAATCAGGACTTATCAGCAAGCTTAATCAGGTAGATTAATTGTTAGGAAGACAGAGGAAATGATCCGTTCCTTGCTTCCTCATATGTTGTCAAATACTTTTTATTAGAGCATAACACTCTGCATGCCTTGACCCACTGCATTTACAGGCATTATCATATGTCCTTAGTGGGAGAGTAATATAGTGCCTTCCTGGAGAACAATATGGAATATGTGCCAAATTCTTAAGGATATACAGATGATTTTTTTTTTTTGATTCAGCAACTCTATAAAAAAGAATTGATCCTAAGATCCTGTGAATAAGGTAATCAGAGTGACATTATTAGTATTATATTTGCAATTAGTAAATAGCATTAGTATTTGATTTGCACCGGAATTCCAAAATTATACTGGTATTTGCTATACTGGAGTTTGAGTTAGACTGAGAATCCAATAGTGTTCCCAGGTACTTAGCAATAGTACCCTTCTGCTGCCTATGTCTATTGACAGAGATCCTGCTATCTTTGTACTGTAGTGATGACCTTTATGATGTTAAGTGGGGTTACTACTGGATGAATGGATCAACAGGTTGTATGTGCTAGACTGAATAGTTGCCTATCCACAAGATCATTCAAAAAAGTAAAGCTTTATTTGTTGCCTGTACTGCCAAAGACTTATACACTCTCATCATATTACCTCTATCCACCAGTATCACTGAAGGAACAAGAACCCTGAGAAAGTGTCTTTATTATAAGGAATATATTAACAGACATATCTATTGGCTCTTTCTCTGTCCTACTCATGGTTAAACCCTATCTAGTCTAACTTTAGTGATGAGAAATTTGCGGATCTTTGAGTCCATGAGTAACAGGTTGCATGGGGGTTGTTAGTCTTAATGATTTCTAGGTTTAAATATTTTCAGTTTTTAAGAGTCCCTGCCAGAGTGGCTTCTGTATTCACTGCAAAGTATAAATTTCATTTTGCTCTTTCTTATACTCAAAATTTCTGTGTTGTTCCTTTAAGCAACAGGGGTAGACATGTAAACTCACAGTCCAAGATCACAGCAGCGCTAACTAAATTGATTTCTTTATTCTTTATATAATCCAAAAGTCCAAAATTTGTGTTTCTGTTTTAGTAGAATTTCTACCATTTGCTGTTTCACTACAAATGATACCATTCCACAAATCTTTGGATCTCATTTCTTCAAGTAGTGACTTCACATTTCTACCAATTAGTTTACTCATATGGAACTTGACACAACATTCACAGATAAAGGTCAAGAATACATGAAAAAGATATACTTATCAGAGATAAAATGAAGAGTTAAAAAGTTCAGTGAGCTGAGTTATGAGGAGATGTTGTAAGGCAGAAAGAAATTGAATATGGTTTTTTAAAAAATCAATGAAAATTCAATGACTGCCTGAAGAGGAAGTTAAATAGAGACAGCCACAATATGTCGTTGTACATTTCTATTGTATTATTCTTAACCAAGAAAACACTAAAGGTTCCAACTTGACATTATTTAAAATATATAGATAATGTTACCCTTTCAGTCTGAAATATATCACCTTACAGCTGGGACAAAGGCCTGAAATAGATTACAAATAACATGACAACGGGCAAAAACAGATAATTTCAATACCATGTCCCATTAAATTTTAAACAAAACCTAGGTAAATCCAACTGAGGATATGCATGAAAATTCAGAATTATCTAGTGAATATCACTGATTATTCACTAGAAAAAAATGGCTATGTTACTCAAGAGGTAGAGACGAGATAGAATAAAATTGGAAACAGAATTCTGCCTATGAATTATTCCTATTAATGCTTTGTGAGTCATTAAGTTTTTCTCTAAGGAAAGATGCTATAATTATTTACATTAAGGGATTTATTCTTTTTTTTCTATTAAAGTTTTGATATTACTAATCTAAAAAATCTGGAAAAGTTATTATGGTTTCAAGCTGCTTTCATGTATGATTAGTTTAACAATAAGAGATCTCAGATTGTTTAAGGACACATTTTCTTTTAGATAAAGCAACATATTCACAGAATGCTATCATCAGACACTTGGCAATTCTCCTGCCTTCTAAATAAGAGCCTTGCTCAGCATATGTGAAAATTGAGAGATTGCACACATTGGTTAAACTAGAATTCATATGGTCAGCCAACATGTGGAAGACATCATCAGCAAAAGTTATTTCAGTGATCTCACATCGGCAAATATGGTGCTATGACTATTTCCAGAATAAACAGATCATTCTGCTTGAGCGTGCACACCCGTGTGTGAACACATGTAGACACGCAGAAATTTCAAAAAACAGAGTCATGGGGGCAGAGCAGCAACCCACGAAGAAATGAAAATGTGCACCAGTGGATGGCTATAATCATGCAAGATGACCCACACCATTGCTCAAATAGTTGTGTCATAAAGTTAGGTACTCATTTAAAGGAAGAATATGGTAAGAGAGGTGAGGAGAGTGAGGTAATGAAGGAAGAATCCATTTTCCACTTCACCTAAATTCTATTCATATGCATAGTGAGCCACAGCAAAAATTTAAGAATTAGTTAAACTTGGAATCTATATGAACTTTTCTTAAGATTCACCTTGGTAAAATGTAAATTGAAATTGTAGATATGAGAATGGCAGGAATAAAATATACTGAATATTTAGATAGCAACTAGATTGGACTGTTATTTCCTCAAAGAATTTGGCTGCCTCCTTTGACTGACAGGTTCTCTTAAAAATAGTATTAATGTGAGAAGAAAGGTACTTGTTTATTGAAAGCCCCTGACCAAAGAAAGCAGGAAATACCTTGGATGTAGCTAGGCTTTGGACCCTCTTCAAGCACGCCAGAGTCAAGACAGAGCTTTGGCTTCATATAAGTTATTTATTTGAAACATTACTTTTGATTTAGAAAGGCAGTTAAGTTACTAATGTTATTGAGACTAAGAAAAAGATACATGCTAGTGTTTTCCTCATTTTTCTTTTTAAATATCCAAGTGATATTTTACCAATCTTTTGGGAAGAAATCAAAAATTGAGGCTGTGGTTTGAGAATTTGCCTGAATTGTGGGGAGAGAAAAGTTGTATCAAGAGAAAGAAAACCCGAGTCACTCTACTATCCACTACCTACAGCTACACACACTGTCATTTCTTTAATTATTTTATATTTCATTCAGCCAATACTGTCTCACTAAACACATGACTTTACCCATAAAATGGGGTGGTAAGAGTATCATAAATTTTTGTAGTAGGAGTTTGGGACAAAGTGCTTGTTTGATCTCGGTTAAGTAATTCTTAAGAAGGGCATAGTCTATCAATGAAGTCCATATTTTTAAGAATGCAAGTTCTAGTAACAAGGAAATTGGATGTGGGTAAGAGGAAGGAACACTTACTTTTTACTTCTTTTGAGCTTTATTATTTTCATTATTTTTTTCCATTAACATGGCTCGAAAATGTAATGTAGGAAATGGTGAGTGCGAATTAATTTGGCTTCTCTTGGCTAAATTTCTGAAATAGGTAAATTAGTTAATATTTCATTCAGTTGGGTATAAGAAAACCCCAAATTTCCATTGCCTAAACAAGATAGGAATACATTTATTGCTCCCACTCATGAGAGTAAGCAATCCATTACTGCATTTAAGAGCTGACTGTGAAGTCCACAGGGATCCAGATTACTTACAGTTTACTTACAACTTTTTATGTGAAGGAAAAGACGATGTTTGCATTCATAATTTCAAACTCGCTCCAGTTTAGAAGAGTATTGCAACAGTCAGGAAAAGTACAATAGAAAACCATATGTTTACCCATATGTGTGGAGTCAGAATGTCGTGGGAAAGTTGGGGCTTTTAAGAAGGGTGGATATTACGTGACTCCTCTCACTCACTGTGGAGTATTTTGATGATGCTGACTATTGCCTTAAAAAATCGTTCTTAATTTTTGAGTTCTATCTTTAGTTTTGAAGTCAGAAGATAGTGGTAAATAAAAACAAACAACAAAATCCAATAAGACATAGTGCCATTTTTGTCAGTCCAGAAACAAAAGTGTATCTTGAAAGTACAGGCATGACAAAATATGTTTTATTTCAAGCATGCAACTTGGGAAAGGAAGTTTCACTTATAGAGAGAACAGTGCCTGCCTGGTGTACTTGTATCTTCAAGGCCGGAAAAGGAATATATGAAATGCTCCTTCTTTCTCCTGGTTAATTCTGTGCACACTTTTCAGGGGCTAGGCCCTCTTATTATCCGAGAGAAAGAAATTAAGTACACTTAAGACTTAAACAGCTCTCCAGATGTTCCAAAAGAGTTTCCTAAGGCTTTGGGAAATTGGGGTCCTCACAGGAACTCAAAGTCAGCTCAAATAAGAGCTCTTTTAATTCCATCTCTCTCTCTGATTGTCAGGAAGTGAAGTAAATATCTTGAGATCATTAGTATCTGGTGATAATTCAACTGAGATTCAAACAAGATAAAAATCCTAGGGTTGATAGTGAGGGCTTAAGAAATAGCAATTTTTCATGAGATAATTTCTTCAGTCTGCCAGCAAACCTGGACAGCAGAGCACATTACCCACTACAATCCACCCCTCGTGTTACTTAGATCTACTTGTATAAATTCTGGGAGTAGCTTCTTCAGCCTCCTTTGGAGAGAAAAAAATACTATGAGAGGAAGATTTGTACAAAAAAAATACAATCCTCACAGATGGAGCTGGCCATAAGGGCATAACAGATTTTCAGTGTTTCCTTCTCTGCTACTATTTCTGGATTCCTCTCAGCTTTTGCCCACATCTTTATCGATCTGTGTGGCTTACACAGAGAAGTCACATAGACCATCACTGACAAGGATCCGAGCCCTAGCCACTATGTTCTTCTTAGGCCATGCCTGCTATATTTGTAAGTTTACCATGAGGATCATGAAAGGAAATATATCCTCAAGTGGATCAGTTGAGAGCCAAAAACATTCTTCCTCAACCCCATTATGTAACAGAGAACTTACATTAGTCTTATTCCAGTTTCTGTGTAGAGAACAAGTTATAGGCAAGCACAAGATAAAAGCAGAAAAACCGGTTAGTTACTATTCAACTACAGAAGAGGAAGAAGAATATGGGGCTTGAGTTAAGGTGATGATAATGCATATGGTGAATGGTAATCAAGTTCTGGATACGTATCAAAGGTAGAGCTAACAAGATTGTTTGTAGAGTGGATGTGAGGTACGAGATGAAGAATGATCAGTTTCTAAAATGAGAAAAAATGTCTTGAGGGCTGCACTTTTTGGCAGTGAGCTGCTTTTTTATACCAAAAGACGCATTTAGAAACAAAGTTTTTCTCTGTTCCTACAGGTTTGGATTCCAACTGTAGTGACATGTTTCTAACAATAATATTAACCATATTCTCTGGGAATACAGGAAAACAATTGAGTTGGCTACTATCAGTTCACTTCATATAAATTCTATTTGGCTAAATAAATTAACCAAATAAATTTTATTTGGCTAAATAAATTAGCCAAATAAATTTCACGAGTTATTCCAGTGAACTGCTTCATCTTTACCTCTTGTTTTCATTTCTACTTTCTGCTCTAGGAACAAAGAACAAATTACAATATCGGAAAATACCATGATCTCTTGCAACTCTATGCAAAACTCTCCATCACTAGAACTTTCCTTAAGATTATGCTGTGATGTTGATTCTCCCAACTCTTCTCTGAAGTTCTCCTGCTATTGTGCCCTGACTTGTCTCTTGGCATTTTTCAGATTGTATTGTAATTGATTTATCTCGCAAGATCTAGAGCTCCCTGAAAACAGAAACTTGGTCTGATTAGTTATTGTATTCCTAACACTCTGAGCATCATCTAGCGTAAAGAAAGCACCCAATAAGTATTTTTATTATATATATATGTGTCTTCTATTTTATTTTAATGGAGAGGCTACTTCCTACCTACTCAAGGCTGTATCAATCAAATTACTTGGGGTCGAATCTAGAGCAAATGTCTAAACTGTGTTGTTCAAAATAATCACCTAAATAATTAATTAAAAATAAAAACCCATATTTTAGGAAATTTTAATTTTGCATGTTTGAAATGGAGCCACTGATGTTTTTGATGTAAATTTTTCACAGACCGAACTTATAGATATACTGGCGTGAGGGGGGGAGGGTCTCAAAAAAAAAAAAGAAAGGAAAAAAAAGAAAAGATAAAAAAGAAAAAGAAAGGAGAAAAAAATAGACAAAAGAAAAACAACAACAAAAAAGACCCCTCTCCATTCATCCAGGTAAAGTAGTATAAATGGCATTTGAAATTATGAGGAAAAGGAGATACTAATCCTGAATCCACTTTAATTACGGAAGGTCAATATCTACTTATGATACAAATGCTTACTAAAAGTTAGGGCTATGAATTATATTATGAGTAATTGAATTACATTATAATTAATACATAAAAGATAGGCCAACTTCACATTGTTATACCTATAAATTTCAGAGCATTTATTTTGAGAAAATAGATTAGCTAAACTTTATTGAAAATAGATTAGCTAAACTTTATTGAAAATAGATTAGCTAAACTTTATTGAAAATTCCCATTGTTTATTATGTTTTAGCCATCAAATAGTTTATAATTATATAAAGGATTTTAATTACTAGGCTGCTACTCAAAGTCTTACAACTAAGATTTTAATTTTTGTTAATTGAACATTAAGACACATTTTTTTAAATAACATACCTTTTCAGATTTCAAGAAATAACCTTTTTATATAGAAATCAGATACATTTCCATCAGTTCCTCTTTCTTATAGTGAAGTATAAGAGTAGATAAATTTATGACTAGGGTACGGTTAAGCTTCAATTCTCTCCCTATTGCCTTTCTAAGAAAGAAAATAATAGTTGTTTTCTAGAGGAAAACATTTCTAAAAATGGGGTGTTTTTCAAATCTGTCTTTGAACAGGAGAAATACAAACATAACTATCCAGAGTGAAAACATCTTGAGATATATGAGCTTATTCATTTTTAGCAACATGAGAAGACACTGAGCTGGAATGTCCCTAGGGAAAATTGAAATGCTATATATATATATATATATTTCTATTTCTTTTGTATCAATCAGTTCTAAGTAAATGACTATGAGTCTTTAAATTTAATTTATACACAAAGTAAAACCTCTAAATATAATGTTTTTGGAAGTTAAAAACATATCCCAAAGAAACTTTTTTTTCCTCAAAAGGACAGATCTCACATTCGAACTTGAATTATTCAAACTACTTTGAATTGCTAATAAAGTAAAATGAACTTGTAAATATGTGGACAATTGGCTGGAGCTGCTCTGATATCAGTGTCATCCTAATTCCTTTCCAGGTGCATTTTATTTATTTTCTTGCCATATACTAGCAGGTCCCACACATCTGTCCTTAGGCAAATAGTCATTTAGCATTGTGCCACCCTCATGCATTGCTCTAAACCCCAAATCAGTACATGGAAAATAGAAGATTTTATGACGAATCATCCAGTTTCTCACTTCATTAATTCTGGTGTATCATGGCAGGCTTCAAATGACTTTCCCCGCATCTACTTTCTTCCCAAATTTATTTCCTCCTATGCCCATAGGCAGATTAATCTTCTTAAAACTCCACTCTGATCATGTCATCTATTATTCAAGAATCCATATGACTACCCATTGCTTATAAACTAAAGAATATGCTGTACTTTTTTCTTGCTCTGCCTTTA
Organism: Pteropus medius; assembly: GCF_902729225.1. Classification (NCBI taxonomy): domain Eukaryota; kingdom Metazoa; phylum Chordata; class Mammalia; order Chiroptera; family Pteropodidae; genus Pteropus; species Pteropus medius. The sequence continues at coordinate 8,862,442 of NW_024349797.1, forward strand.
ATCACACTATTCATTTAACTCATTCTTATTAAAACTCAGCTGTTTTTGATTAAAGCACATGGCCACAAAATTTTTTCCTCAACTTTCATAAAAAGTAGAGTTGGTTTCCCAACTTCTTGAATCTGGACTGGTGACAGGACCTGTTTTGATAAATCCATGCAACGGAAGTGATATTGCATGACTTCTAAGGCTGGGCTTTAGATGCTTTACAGATTCTGTCTTCACCCTCTTGGAACATGGCCCAGAGAGCACCACATAAAGAAGCCGGTCTAACCTACTGGAAGGTGAGAGGACATGGTGCTACGATATGAGGCATCCTAGCTGACAATCAATACCAATTGCCTGGCGTAAGTGTGGTTGGTTGTCTTGGACCTTCCAGCTCAGGTGACCTTCCACCTACGTGCAGCCACAGGAATAAGCATTGATGAAATCATCAGAGGAACTGCACACACCACCCCCAAAACTGTGACACAAATAATATAGTGTTTTAAACCACTCAATATTCGTTGGTGAGTGCTGGTAATTTGTTATGTAGTCAAACAGTTGGTACATCAAGCATGTACTAAATATATTTTTTTAGGTTTCCAGGTAGTTTCCAATAAAAAAGAGAAAGATTTTGATTTCATTGAGTCTAAAGCCTAGTAAGCAGAGAATGACAAAAATGAATGAATGCACAAGAAAATATCAAGTATAAGTATATTAAATACTGATGCATTTTGCACAGGGAAGTACAACAGGGTGATAGAAGAGGTAGACTGAAGGTAATGAAAGCTCATTTGGAGGTTATATAACAAGTGAGGGACCCAGCACTGAGTCAAGTCTATAAGAAAGTCTTGGCTTAATGGCACAGTGTTTTCTTCTCATTATTTTTCTTTTAATAAACGTGAATGCTTTTAAGTAGAACTTGCCTTCTTTACTTAGATCACAGGCTTCCCCAATCCCAAGTGTCTTAGATCTAGATGCTTCCTATATTTATTATCTGTTTTACCATGAGCGTGCCTTGTGTCTTGCATTCTTTGGTTTGTACAATTGTCCCCACATAGGCCACAGTGTATCTTTCTCTCTGCTTCCAGCAACACTGCTCATCTTTTACAAAATTCGAATCTCATTTCTTTCCATAAAGCCATCTTTCTACTTCCCTAATCCTACTCTCAAAAATACATTTTCTGTTCAAATTGTAAAATGGAGCCTTCATCTCTCAGTAGAGAGTGTAATACATATCCTGGTGGTTCTATTGAAGACTAGAGGTAATTTGTTATGTAGTCAAACAGTTGGTACATCATATAAAGTGTTATATAAAGTGTTGAAATGGAGTGCATGGCACAGGACATCATTAAAATAAATGATAAAAATCATCATCATCATCATCATCATCATCATTATCATCATCATCCACATCATTGTATTTAATCTGTTCACTTGAATATCACTTATTTAGTACCTTTAACGTATCAATTATGGTACTAGGTGCTGGGAAGACAGAAATAAGTTATCCCTTTCTGTACTCTGTTATTCATTGTGGGTTAATAATCATAATCAATGGAGCCATGCATCCCGGGAGCCACATTATGGGCCAATGCTTTGGAGGACCCATATCTAGCCATTTCCCTGTCATTTTCCTTCCCATGGGGCCAAGAGTCCACAAGGTCAAGGAAACATACCTACCCAATGTACCTGCTCTAGAAAAGAGCTTCTCAAACTATCTATGATGAAGAATCCATTTTGTTTTGTCCTTCTATTTCTGTTCTGCTGCAAATACTTTTGTAAAATACAATGATAATGAAATTACTAGGAAAATTAAATCTAAAAAGCTTATTAAATGCAAACCTCATTTTTAATCATTAAATTAAACAAAAATTACTTGCCAAATTGCTGTAAATGTTTCTAAATTCTTACATCAATTTCTTCCCGTATCCTGTTGCAAACCAATAACAAACTGTTTTCAAACTGACAATCGTCTGTGAAATGTATTTTGGATAGCATTGTAATAAAAACTATTTTCTGGATTCCTAGGACCCCAGAATTCCATTTCCAAATACAGAACAAATAATAAATTGTTTAGGTTAAATAACCATGGTGGAAAGGCAAAAACTGGAATGAATTTAGGAATTATTACTAAGGTAGAAATGATAGGATACCAAGTATTGGCTATCCTATTTATTTGGCTGTTATCATTTAACTTCATTTTATTGACATAAATCTTTTTTTTTTGTACCTCCAAAACATGGCAACAATTTTCTCATATTTGTGCTTACAGCAGCACTAGTATCATTAACAGGCTCTGCAAATTTAAGACTATCTTGCTTCTAAGCTTCTGCTCTTTATCTTGCACCATTCCCATTTTTATTGTCATGTCTATGCCTTAAACTCACTCAGCTTTTTTACCAACCTGAAAGTAAGAACTCTATGTTCAGTCCTTGAAATTCCCAATGTTCTTTGCAGACAGTTAGCACTTAACACGAGGCTATGAAACAGCAAGGTTATGAACAAGATTGTAGTTCCTCACCTGTGCACTGATGCATCCCAGGGTGCTGTGACGAATTCACAGGGAAACACTGCAACATCTTCTGGACACTACAAACACCATTAGCTTCAGGTTGTTCACAATTTCAAGTTTAGATCACATCGTTTTCCTTCTGGTGACACCATCACTTTGTGAAACTTTTTTGAAGGTTGCTGAGATAAAAATTAAGCACTACACCAAAATCAATGTGAAATAGAAATAAGGTAGTAGTATCCAATTGGATTCTAAGCTTGAGAAGCTATGCATTGCCCAATGGATGTATACATCTCATTAGTAGGTAATTGTGGTTATGTAAGATGAAATAAAAAAAATTTTTAAAAATTTGTTTATTATTTCTTAAGTGGCTACTAAGTTCAGAAGACATAAATACTAAAATTCTTGGACATGCTACTTAAAAAAACTGAGCTGTGTATTCAGTTTCTTCTGGCCATGAACAAATTGGTTGAATGCTAAGGGTACCGTGAATAAAGTTGGGGAGCCTCGGGTATAAGGTCTTTAAATCCCACCTTCATTATTTAGTGACTATGCTCTTGGACATACTATCTTTTAACTGTTAACTACTCCATGCCTCACTTTCATTTTTTATTAAATGTGGATACTCATAGTATCTACTGCCAAGGTTTTCTGTAAATATTAACTGAGATAATGCTTAGAACATTGTCTGACATATAATAAGTGCTCTATAAATGTTAGTTATTATTATTTTTTTCTGAGTTTGCGACTTCAGTTCATATCCTGAACTGAAGTATGTCACACCGACATACTTTGTAAACTACTCATGCTTTGTGGTTTAAACAATTATCCCAAGACAATTTTTCAATAAAAATAAGATGTTAAATTACAACAGAAACTACAGATACCCACCTACCTGTTATAGGATGAGAAAATTAGATGAATGTATATAGTAGAATACATTTTTATTGTTTTGCAATTTTCTACTTTATTTGAAAATCGTAGCTTTAGAGAAATTGGCAGAGGTACTGCTAAGAACACAGCTGGATAGAAATATATCATGAACAAAGCTATAAAAAGAGAGTTTCCCTATTTATCTGAACTTCTCAGCTACATGGATAGTGATGCTTAACAAGAAAGACTAGAAAATGCATATAGAGAGAACTTTATGGAATCTATAAGCAGGATGCCATTATTATGAGTGCCTCTTTCCCCAGCCTCCAGTAAAAGCAACTGCCTGATTGAAATCCTTTCCCAGGAGTGACAAAGCCAATGGAAGCATAGGAGCTGAGATGATATTCAAGCTAGCTTCCAGGTGGGAGAGGTCACTAAGGTAACCACAAAGCATTTTCTTAGCCAGGGCCAAACCACTGCCTCCCACTAAAATGTGCTTGCTCTCTGCGGCTGTCTTTATATATTTATCAATCAGATGAAAGACAGTGCTGAAAAGTAACTATCCAGCAAAACCTCTTTTCCTCCCACTGCTAAACTTTTTAAGCTGTCCTCTGTCCTCTCAAGTTTTACATATAGCTTTTGCTTTCTTGACTTTCTAAGGCAAGGGTTGGCAAACTATTTCTATAAAGAGTGAGAGATTAAATATTTTAGGTATTGCAGGCCACACAGTCTCTGTTGCAACTCCTTAACTCTGCAACCATAGTGCAAAAGCAGTATAGACTATAATACAACCTGTGAGTGTGTCTATGTTCCACTGAAGCCTTATTTGCAAAAACAGGTGGTTGGCCAGATTTGGCCCGTAGGCCACAGTTTACCAATCTCCATTCTAAGTTATGAGAGAGTAAGAATCTAATGAATTGGGATGACTACACAGTGGGCTTAGGGTTTGAGGATGTGGAAAAGATTTTGTAAATAAGTAAAAATTGAAAACCAGGAAGCCAATGATTGATTTTCATTGATTCACTTGTTCTTGCAAATTATATTGCAAGGATACCATGAACAAAACACTGATTTGAGTAAACTCTAGTGATACAATAGTGAGTGTTGGTATCAACTATTTAAACTCTACTCATGATATTTTCTTCTATACTGAGGAGCTCCTGCATCTCTCTTTCCCCTCATTCATTCCTCCCAAGAAGAACAATGATTTAGTCCGATTAATGATTCTGGAATGGAAAAAGAGGCATGTATAGTTTAGCCTCCTCCTCTTCCATTATGTTTGGGAGTGAATTGCCCAAGACAGCTTTTATTTTGCTCTATTTCTCATGTCGTGGGTGGTAGGGAGAGATCTATGTTGACCGGGTGAGTTTGCCTTGTTTTGAGAGTAAGTTTTAAGGAGCTCGTATGTCTGTAGATATAAACCATGGCCTCCAACTCAGCATTTATCAAGGATAAGGATGAAATTTTGGTCTTCATGAGCTTTACTTCTTTGTTTATTTTATTTCTCAATCAGTTTAGAGCTCAAGTGAGAAAGAAAGATGCTCTATATTGGGCCGAGTTAGAGACCTCAAAATTGAGCACAACACACATGTACAGTGTTCCCATAGAAACCACAGGAAGAGATAGATATTTTTTGAGAAAAGTAAAGAATTATAAACCGATAAGGCCTAAGGATAAAAAATAAAATACCCAACAGGGACTATAACAAATGGATCTAATCCACTCTTGGGAGTGGATAGTGTTGGTGGTGGTCAGAAATGAACTCTCTAAAGAAGTAATATTTGAGCTGAGCTGCAAAGAATGAATAAATTAATTAGACCAGACTGAGGCTAAATAGCTTTCTGGGCTTAGAAAATTGCGTGCACGAAGGTCCTGCTATCAAGAAGGAACATATCACATTTCAGAGTCAGTCTGACTTGAAACGTGAGCAGAGATGAGAGGTGAAAGATAATGCTGGAGAGGAAGGAGGGAGTCAGTTCATGAAGGGGCTCAGAGACCATTTAAATACTGTAGGTGATACTTAAAGAGCAAAGGGGAGCCTTTAAAGGTTTAGATTGAATTTTTAAGAATCGAAAGAAAAGGCTAATTAAGAGGAAAAATGGATGCCGATTAAAGAAAGAAACCCAGTAGGCAATTCTTTAACCTTCATCACTTCCTTGTTTCTTTCCACATACCCTGATGACCTTCATTTATAGTTCACTGAGAAGATAAAAATTATTAGAAGACACTTGCCCACACTTCCATCATCACCTCTATTAAATTGCATGTGCCAATATCCATATCCTCTGCCTCCCCTTTTGATACTATGAAGGTTAGTTCCTGTCTTCTATCCAAGACTAATCTATTTGTTCATTAGCCCTCATTCCCACACTCCCACCAGTCATCAGTCATCCCACTTATCTTCTACCTTTATTAACAAAGCTTTAGAAGAACTTAACTCTAGTTGCTGTTCGTTTTCACTTCTCCAGCTTTCTCTTGAACCCACTCCAGTCATATATTAATTTCTACCAATCTACTCAAACAGCAATCAAAGTCATCAATAGCCTTCACACTAAAAAACCCAGTCTTATTTGACTTATCAGTATTTGGCATAGTTGATCACCACTACTTTCCTAAAATGCTTTTTTTCTCTCTTGGTTTCTGTGATTCCACTTCCTTTTGTCTTCTCCCCTGCGTTATTACCTGATCCTTCCTCTTCTGTTCCATTCCCTTTTCTTTCCTTCTCCATCTAAATACTTCCTTGTGGTTCTCATACACTCTCAAGGCTTCACATATCACCTATTTTTTGTTGACTTCCAGAAAATCAGTTCCCTGAACACTAAATCCATATGCCCAGCTGTTCGTACAAAATCAGCTTTCAATTGACCACCTATTTCTCCCATAGACTGTATAACGGTCCTTCTCACAGAATTTCTCAGTAAATGGAAACTCCATTCTCCTAACCTCAGGGCAAAGTACCTTGATGTCATTCACTCCTCTGTGTCTCTCTCACCCACATCCAATCCATCAGCAAATCCTTTCGACCATACCTTAAATGTGAACAGACTCAAAATGACATCTTAGTTTCTGTATAATTATCATCTTGTCTCAAACAAATTCTCATGTATTTCTGAAGAGCCTCCTACTGTTTCCCCTGCTTCTACCCTTGCCTTCTCCACAAACAAGTCAGAATAATGCATGAGAAAGTGAATGAGACTATGACATTTTCTCAATACCCTCAAATAACACTCTATCTTATTTACAGCAAAATCCGAAGACCTCACTCTCATCTGTAAGTCCCTACATGGTCTGGCTCCTGCTTCTCTCCAGCCACATATCCTTTCATTCTTGCTCCTTCTTGCCTCACTGCAGCTGCTCTGGGATCCTTGATGCTCCGTGACCATATCTGTTGCCTCAATGTCTTTACACAGGTTGTTTGTTTTCCTGAATTCTTCTTCCACATATCTGTATTTTTCACTCACAGCTGTTCAATATAAATTCCTTTTTTCTGTTTTCTTTTTGGTTTTGTTTCACTGATACATCATTGAAGGAGTCATGTTTTAAAGGATGATTCAGAATACAAATGCACAAACACATACATGCACACCTATACTAATAGAATTACAACAAAATTATAAAACAATACTTACTATCATTTTTCCTATGTGGAATGCTCGCTTAACATTTTCTGTCTGCATTCTATTCTTTTCTATTTTATTAAAAATGCTGTCCTTGACCAATTAAATTGATTTCATGATTTCCGACTTTATCGTTTGAAAACTGCTGCTATATAAAATGTTACCTACCCAGTGGTCATTCTTTATCATCATTATTCTTCTTCAGTCTAATGGCAGCACATGTCGTCACCTTATAATATATATCATATGTTTACTGGTTTGTTTACTATCTTCCCTCCACTGGAATGGACACTCCTGTGTACAGGAACTCTGTTTTGTTCAGGGCTGTATGTTCAATGTTCATTATAATCCAGACATTTAATAGGCCCTCAAAAGGCAAGTGTTGATCAATAAATACTTCAGGCATGAATATATCCATGAGATATTTAGTAACCTATAGTAACAAAAGTTAGATTTGAGGCAAGGAGAAGAAAGTTTCAAGGAATTGTTTTATGATTCCAGTTTACACATTTAGCTTAATATGGGTACTACGCCCTAAGGAAGAATACTCTGCTTTGGACAAAATATTGGAGGAACGAACATGAGTTTAATTTTGGATTAGATGAGGTTGAGCTGCTTTAGAATTTCTAAGAGAAGACATCAAGCCCTGAATAACCTGAGTAAAATCTGCACAGATCCCATTCAAGACATTCGCATTTAAAAGTTCAGGTGCAATATGTCATCTTTTAAATCTTCTCTTTCCCAGCTTTTTTCTTAAGTCATAAATCTATGACTTAAGAACATAGATTCCCCTCTTTTCCACTCTTTTCTGAAATATAAGATTATACTTTCTCATTTTAGCAGCCACAAAAATCATATTTTAAAAAAATTTTAAACTTATGCAGCTATGTGGATAAATAAGGACAAAATTAAATTTCCCACAATTTTCCTAACAGAACATTGAAATCTACAATATTACTGTCAGAGAGAGATTTGACTTTTTTAACTAAGAAATTGAATGGGGGCAGATACAGGATAAATCAGAGCCAGAAACTTTTCAAGTAATCGATATGAATACCACTGAGTGAAGTCAATGCTATGACAAGGACCGAAGTCGTCAGCTTCCTGCCAAAGGGGTCTTGGAGAGGTGTTGTGAGTGAGTCAAATAGGGGCAGCCTTAAGTCTAAAAACAAGGGATCAAGGTTGTCCTTCAAACCCAGCCACTGCCTCTCAGGCTCTGCCTCCCGCTGGTTCTCAGTTTGCTTTTAATTAAACACTAAAAATAGGAAAGCAATACAAATAAAAGCTTTTGTTGAAAAGGACTTGAGGCAACATTCCCAGAATGTTCAGTACTAGTAGTTGTACACTGCAAGAAAAATACCATTTTGATTAAAAGTGTTTGAGAATTGTAGAATTAAATAGAGCCATATAGGTTGACTTATTTCATAATTCTTCAATATATGATAATGTGCATTTTATGTCTCTAAGAAAATTTTCTCACATTCAGATGATCCAAAGCTTTTTTACAATGAAACTTTTTTTTTTTTTAGGAAACAGCTTAAGAAATGATTCATGAGACATACTTTGGGATATGTTGGCATGGATTATTTCATGATGGTTGTTACATTAGAAATTACATTTTTGAAAATGAATATATCATCAAGAAAGACCCAGATTATGTAAAAAGATCATTGGGACATACTTATTCTCATAGGTCTCACTGTGAATATTGTGATTTTATTTGTGAAAAAAAGATAACAGTCATTATAGGACAGATGCATTAAAACCTTCTGTAGTGTCACAGAGTTTCCATAGATGTGAGGATATCTAAGTTTTGAGAATCCTTTTTTCACTTAAATTTCTTTTATTTTCCTCTTATTCACCTCTTCTTGTAACCTTAGATGCTTCAGAGTCCCTCCTCTTTCCTGCTTAGCCCAGGAATTATTGTCAGTGGACTCCTTCATGTCTCACAATTGAGAGAAATTAAGCTGCCATACCCACAGGATAGATAAAGAGGGCAGGAATGTCACCTGTGCATTTCCACAATATTTTGGATGTCCAGAATCAAATGAATTCATTAGGGACAGAAAGAATCTGGTTGCAGAAGGAAAGTGAGATCACAGGACTCTGTTACAGCTAGAACTTAACAGTGCAAGGAAAGATAACGGTACCGAATATGTTCTTAAGAGTACTTATTACAAGTTGTTGAGACTGAGGAAGTTGGGGAGAGATGTACATTTATGCTGCTTTTGTTGTCATTTGTCACAACAGGCATGTTTGCATTTATAACTGAAGAAAAAAATAGAAATATCAATACATCTTTTCCTTTTTTAACCCAACTTATAAAATTTCTGAAATATAGTAGGCATTCAATGGCAACTTTTAAAATTTTTATTTCTAGATTCAAAGCAACTGACAGTTTTCTGGAGTAAGTATAGTTTGTTTGTTTGTTTGTTTAGCAAACCTGAACGAAGTGGTTAATGAGGAAAATTAGTGTCATTTTCTTGTAAAGATTAGAACTGGGGTTGCTGGTGGCAGGTGAGAGATGCAATTCATGAGGTAATCGTAGCATTTCAAGAGATATAATGATGGTTTATATACTACAAATACTATAGCATATTGAAACCGGTTGTTACTTTCCAATCATACTAAGTCTTAAACAAATTGCTATATAGGAATCATTCATCACTGAAGAAGAAAAAAAAACTTTGACAGTTGATAAATGCATGTCCAACCAAACTACACAAGGCTAAACAGAGACAGGTCTGGGAATCTGCAGTGTTTCACTTGAGTATTCTATGGATGCCTATCAACACTTGCATGTGAAGAAATGACACCAGGCTGAAAAAAAGGACCACCCAAAAAGATTAGCCAGAACAATGCTTGGTATTCACATAGGGCCTGGAGTAGTACTAATTTCACCAGCCAGACTGGAAAACCTCATGATTCATGGGACATTGGGTAGCACCCACAGATGATTTTTGTCTTAGTATTGGGAAAAATTGCCCTAGAATGAGCACAGCTCTGGTCCCTTCTAATGAATATTAAAAACAAGACCTCCCGTTCCACCAAAAGCAAACTGTTTCCAAGTGACATAATTATACCCCAGAATGAAGCTCAAGTATACTAATAAGAATTTATTTTTTAAATCTAGTTTTCAACAAGGTAAAATGCAAAATATCTGACATCCAATTAAAAATAACTGGCATTCAATGAAGTAAGAAAATATCACCCATAACCACAAGTAAGTCAAATAATCAAAACCAAACTAAAACCGACATAGATTTAGAGTGAACAGACAAGGATATTACTTTTTATTAAATTTATTGGGATGACATTGGTTAATAAAATTATATAGCTTTAAAGTGTACAATTCAATAATACACCATCTGTTTATTACATCATATGTTCAACATCTAAAGTCAGATCTCCCATCGCCATATATTTGACCCCCTTTACCCTTATCTACCTTGCCCCCTCCCCTTTCCCTCTTGTAACCACTAAACTGTTCAGACAGGGATATGAAAACAAGAATATGAGGGAAGTGGAGCTCTAACTGAGGGAATATGAGGGAAATGAAGGCCATCCACAGCACTATCTTGCCTGCTCTGCATGCCCACGAACTGCCATTAGTGTCAAAGGGAGGTGAGTGGATTAACATGCCACCTTCCGCAGCCTCATCTGGGACAACTCTGAAGCTTACTCTCTGCCTACTGCGAACTCCCTAACAGGAATGAGTTCCAGTTGCACAAAGTGGGTACTGTATTGGTAATGTCTCCTTTATTTCCCCCCCTCACTTCTTGATCTCTGTCCTCACTCCCTTAATTGTGTGTCACCGTATCATCTCCTACATAAATTACTTGAACTCAAATCCTTTTCTTGGAGTCAGTTTCTAGAGAAATTCAGACTATGATAGTTATATACTAAATATCTAGCGGTAGCACTAGTTGTTATTAGGAAAACAAGTGATGAGCTGGGTCAGAATCCACGTAATTTAGACACCAGTTTGCTTTTCTCGTAAGTATTTGGATATTTTAGATAAACAAATGATATTTGCCTATATTCCCTTTTCTCTTTTCACAAGGTTGAATTTAACCTATTTTATTATATGCTGAGTGTGGGAACAGTGGGAGTTTCCTGAGCAATCAGCAATCAGTTTTCTTTCCTATTTAAATACTAACATTCTCAAGCAAACCTAGGATTTAAAAATAGTCTGATAGCTTTAGAGTTTAAAGAGCCAATGCGAACTACGACCTTCACAAATCTGCCAGTATGTATACATACACACATGCACCCCTTGGGACACCATCTTACTCTTTTATAGCAAAAAAATATATATATATATTTTATTTCAGCTAGATATATTCCCTATTTCTTATTTTTTTTTGTAGGCACCAGAAGTCTTTTGAGATAAGACTCATGGAGTTATCTACAATTTCTGTCACTTAAGCTAACATGTGGGCACTATTAAAATGAATTTCATTTTATTAATGAGTATTTCATCACTATATTTCATCTAAGCAAAGGTGAAGAAGATGATTTCTTTGTGTGAATACTTGTCAGATACAGTGGGGGAAATATTGTATGATAACTAAAAGGTCCTCTGCTGATAGAAGGTACAGTGAAACTTCCTGCCAGGATCATGAGCAAATGATAAACACTTCACTTATTTTTAATGTAAATAGTCTGGGGAGTCCACGTCTCAGGCGGTAGGGAAGTAGTTTTGAATTTTTGCTCCTTAGAGAGAGTGTAGTTTGTTTGAAATTAGTTTGCTCTTTGATAGAACAAGCTACTATGTTTCAACTTGGGAATTTACATTTAATCCAGCTACCTAAAACTACCTAGGGAAATTATATAAAGATTTCGTGAGATTCCCAACTCCTCACTAAGTACTATATGGAATTAGTGTATTTTATAAGGCAGTGAGAGAATGGCTCAGAAATCTACAAAAGGAATTATTCGAAAGAATACTGAACTAGTTTTATTATATAACTAAAATAACATTAACTAATAGTTATTACCTATAATTTTATTTCACAACTCTTGAAATGAGGTTCCTTTCCTTGAACTGTTTCAAAGACCTGAGCACAACTGGAGTCCCTTACCCACTTTATCCCCCAATCATCTTTGAAAGGGTGGACCAAGAGAGTCTCACACACCATCTGATCTTATGGATATGACCTCATCACTACTTTTCTCCCTAGGAAGAAACCTGTCATTTTCTTTTACTCTCAAGATGATTGAAAGTAAGGCCATATGATTCTAACTTTTCCTTTCTGATTGGGCAAATTATTCCTAATAATTCATATATATATGTGAAATTCATATTATGCTTTCCTTCCTCCCCTTGTTGCAAATGATAAACATATTCTCACAATGGAAAAAATTAAGCTTTATGGTGCCATGCTCTCCTAATGACAGTATATCAAGTCTATTTTCTCCCAAATAAAGCAAGCATTGCAAAAGGTACCCCTATTGGCGGATGCAGCAAAAATGGAGGTCACCTGGCATATTGCATCATCTAAAACAAAAATAATGATGCTCCCAATATTAAATGAGTTTATTTATGCCAGGCATTCAGAATAGAGCCTAAAATATAAAAAGAACTTAGAAAGTTATTTTCCGTTACTGTAAATCTTTGCATTTGGCACTATCCAAGGCAAAATGAAAGAAAAAGGTCTTTATCTTTCTGGCTTTTTAATAGCATGGGTTTAATAAAATAATGTCATGATATAACATCAACAAAAGTCCAAAGATGGCTGGTATGGATGTTCTTACACATAGGAGACGCAGAACATTTAAAATTGTTATTAATTTGAGTAATATACTTGCTCCGAAATTCATTGTATGAATTTGATTTCCAACTTTATTGCCTCTTTATTTTATGTTAACTTCTTATAAATGAAGATAAATATATTTCATTTAGATTTCGACCAGATTAAGATGATCTACAGGCCAGGATTGCTTTCAGTTCACCAGGGCATCACTGTATTAAGCTTGGTCCTTATTCAGTGATCTAAACACTGTGTACTCCTGAGAAGTTCATTTTTCCTCATCTAAAGAGTAAGGCTAGTGATTATAGTTACCTTACCTTTGTAGGCCCAGGCCTTCATGGGAACTTTGAAAGAAACATTAATCTTCTTAATTACATCATCATTCCTTGGTTCAGTGTTAAATTGTCTATTATTTTCCTAGTATTAAAATAGATCCCCTATGCAAAATATTTTCCCTTGATACTTATTTTAATCCAGTGACTGATTTCTCCCTTTCTTCAGTAGAATATTTTATCCTTTCCAGATGTGAGTGAACTTTCATGTAGTCTAGTCTCAAACCTTTGAAACTTTCCAAGTTTATGAATGGATATTATCCATATTAAATGAGTTTATCTCTAGATATAGAGATATAGAGATAACAGTTAATCATGCTTGTCAAATAGGAAGTACTGAATAACAATTAAGTTGTTGTAACTGTTAAGGATTGGGGTATTTGTACAGCCCCTTGCTCTGGCATGGGGGCTGGTACCGGTTCAGGTCTCCCACACAGCTGTGCTGGAGGAATCCCATGCTGTGTTGTTTCCCACTAGAAGGAGTCACTTATTCTAGACCTGGAGTAGTGTAGCCACATATTGGGAAATAAAAATATCAACTAAAGCATTTTTTTATTTCAAACTATTTTCAGGTCTTAAATTCTATCTTTCATGCTGTAAATCAATATTTCCTGGTTTTCAGATGCTACATTTAGTTCCCTGGTAGCTAATACAAACAATTTCCATTTGGCTAAAGGGAGACTTAGTTTTATTTTATTGGCCAAGGAGTTTACTATGTCTACCCAAACCAAATTATTCTAGGGTCCCTGACATAAGTGGTGAGGATAACAAGGTTTTAATTATAACAGTGCTCCCTTACCTGAATGTAAGTCCACTTTAGTACAAGCACCATTATAAATATGTTTCTTAACTTGTAACTCTATAAAAAAATGTAGATTTCTAGACTCAATAGAATGAGAAGTTCGAGTTATATTTCACTGATGTCTGTTGATGTTCCCTTTACCCAGCATGTCTTACAGAAGTCACAAGGCCTGGCTACTCTCTTATATGAAACAGGAGAATCTAAGTTTTATCAACATGCTCTAAAAGGCAAGGTCTAAGGTACTGGGAATCCCAGAACTCAAAGCTGAAGCAGCAAATGTGCTCGTGTTCACACATGACATCCATGACTATGTACATCCATGACTAAGTCGCTGGCAGGAGACATGCACACCCCACCCCCAGTCAGTGCTCACCTGGCTTCAGGGATGGAGGGAAGCTCCGGCTAAACTCTTCATGTAGGTATCTATGAGTGACGTCACCAAAAGTGAGATTAACACAGGAAAAAGCTCAGCGTGTTTCCCACAGATGGTTATTACATGAAAAAGGGAAGGCCAGGATTTTTTTGTTATCACCAAAAAAAAAAAAAAAAAAAAGAAAAAGATTATTGAATTTTTGATTTGGGATTGTTCTGGCCTTTGAGAGTGTAGCTATGTGACATGTTATATAGTTTACAAAGCACTATAAGACCTAATGAATGTTATGTGTCTTTCTGAATTTTCTTATTCGAGCATACCTTGTTTGATTCTGTTTTGTTTTATTGCCCCTTGTAGTTATTGTGTTTTTTTAATAAATGGAAGGCAAGACTCTCCACCATCAAAAAGGTTTTGACTCATTGAAGGCTCATATGATGGTTAGCATTTTTTAGTAGTAAAGTATGTTTTCATTAAGGTATATACATGATTTGTTAGACATAATGCTATTGCATGGTTAATAGATATAAGATAGTATAAATATAACTTTTCTATGCAACGGGAAACCAAAAAATTCATATGACTTGTTTTATTGAGATATTCACTTTATTATGGTAGTTTGAAACCAAGCCCTCACCATCACCGAGGTATGCCTGTAAGCCCTTCTTCAAAGTCTCATCATATATCATACCTGTATCACTTATTTAAGCAATTAAAATGTACCTATATGAATATCTCCTTTATATCTTTTTTGTCATTGTTTCTAGATTGAGCCCAAATCTCCTTAGAGATAAAATATCATTGCTAGACATTTTTTTTCCAGGCAGATTAGACACATAGTTGGTGTTTCATTTACTTTCTGCAATAGTTTGAAGTTGAATTGTTTCCTTTGAGAAGGCCTGGATTTGATTCTTCCTTCTTATTTTCCCACAGTAGATAGAGGCCATTTCTTTTTTCATTAATCCTCTTTAATATTCTATCACTGTTCCTAGGTAAAATAGAGCAGACAAATGCACCTACTTTAAATTTGTGTTTAAGTAATTGAGATACTAATATACAAGTCAGCTGTATAATCCAGGAATAAAATTTGGAAAGCTGAAAAAAAATGATGAATAGCCAGAGTAGAAGTACTTAGGTCAGTGAAGAGTGAAAAGGGAAAACAGATAGGTTTACACCCTATTCCTATTTTTCATAACAGTCATTGTGCCATTTACAGCAAGCATTAAAAATGAAACAGTAGTTTCAAAATTATAAATTGAAAACAACAAAAAAATAACACTGGCGAGGAGACACACAAATTAGAGGAACACCACTGTTAGAACTCCTAATTTTATATCTCAGTGAACTACAATATTGCAGTATTATTTCTCAAGACACAATTCGTCTTTCCATTCCCAAATATAGATAACACTAAGAGGTACTTTGTATATAAGCTTTACCATTATAACATCCTTTCACTATACAATATGTCATTTAAAAGTCAGGCTTCATTCCACTTGAATATGATATGCAGAGTTGTATATAGTTATATGCAAAAACCCACATAGTTTCATGGTAACCAGGTAATTCTAGTACGTACGTACATAAGAAGGTTATTAAATTTGATGTGAGAATTCATAGATTAATTCTTCTAATATATATAGCATATATATATATTATGCTTCTAATATATCCTTCTCATATATATATATGTATTATAACCCTTCTTATATATATTATTATGCAATCCTTATGTACATATTATGTATATGATCCTTCTAAAATATATATACTCATTTTTATTGCAGTATTCCTAAGTTTATGAGTGTAAGTTATATTTTACTTTTTATTATAATTCTAAAAAGGACACCAAAGAAATCTGAAGCAACTGTGATGTGTCTAGAAAAGTATTGAACTTAAAATGTGAAGACATAAAACTTAGAATATGAAGACCTGGACTCAAGTCTTATTTCTGTAATTTATTAAATGTGCAACCTGGGAAAAAATCATTTAAGTCTCTGAATTTCAGTATTTTCATCTATAAAAGAGAGGGACTATTTTGCAGTGCTGTGCAAGCTATTTTTTAGCACTTGGGAAGACGGATGCCAATGTCACATAGATGGACACACAGCACAAAAACAATCCTGATTTCTTCCTCCAGGTCAAATATTTAGCAAATATTTTGAGGACCTCCTGTGTGTCATAATACATACTGAGCACTGGCAATAAAAGTGTGAATATGCCACACATCACTGAACATATTTCATTATCTGATTTGTATAAAAGTTTTACAAAAATACACAGACACAGACATGCACGAACATGCAAAACACCCCAAAATGTTAATAGTTGTTAACTAACTGTAAGTCAAAGTGACATTAGTTTTTTTTGGTTAAGGCATTTTTTATATCCTAAATTTTATATAATTTACATTTTTAAAGCTTTAGAATCACACGAAGCAAAATCTTTGTGACTTAATAGTTAATCACTAATAGGACAATTTTGTCATTAAGAAATTCACAGCATGTTTGAGCTCATTTTATCTCAGATATTTCTAAGAAGCCACATTTTTCCTTCTTATCACAAGCAAGTCTTGGTATCTCATTTCCTCATCTCTAAAATTAAATATTAAAAATACCTCCTGGGGTCATTTGAATATGGAATGTGTAGTCTGGAGAGGTCTATGCAAATGTTTGTTCTTCTGTTTTTATTGTTACAATCATTGGGAGAATTACTTTATTGCTTCAAGAAAAAGAGTGGTAAAATATTTTTAAATGTGATTAGCAGGCCCACCCCCACCCCACCTTCCCTGGCATTTTCATTCATTCTTGATTTACACAGCAGCAATGGCATGGGACCTGAGGACAGAGAGAACCTGTTTTAAGGAGCTGTTAATGCAATGTTAAGCAACTGCTACTGTTAAAAGCCAGATTTACTTGTGTTAGCAAAATGTAAATAAATAATTTTGAAACAAGTTGGTATAGGTTTTCTGAAAGACAACTTTGGAAAAAAAGTATGTATACACACATACATGTATACGTACATTTACACCTCCTGTGGACTTTGAGAAAGAAGATATCTATTAAGAAGGGCTTCTGGTGGCAATCTGGGCTCAAGTTTAAAAGAAACAGAGCCTCACAACCATTTCTACATAGAGGCCTCTCATGCAAACTGCACTTCAGGGAGAAGCCTGCACTACGGTGCCTGCCTCCTGCACTGAACTGCCTGCCTCATGCACTGAACTGCCTGCCTGCACTGTGTTCTTGCCACCTGAGTCAACACTTATAAAGGAGTTCCTGGAATATATTTCAACCAATAGGACTGAGGCTTTCCATGTTCAATTGGAGCCGTGCAGCTATATCCCCATCAGCATCTTCACTGACCAATCAGAGCAGCTCCATTCTGACTAATCAGGATAGTACCTTTTGTACCAATCAAACTGTGAGGATTTGGAGTCCTCATCTGCATGAGAATGGACCAATCAGGGACTTCTGCCTATATAAGTCAGCTCCCCTCTGTCTCAGAGAGCATACCTTCCCTTCCATCAAAGACTGAAGACTGTTTCCCCAGGCTGGAGCTGAAGCATCAAAGATGAAACACTGAACATATCTCACTAGAACAGAGCTGAGCAGACTGGTGCAGGGCTTAGTGGAGTGGACTGAACCAGAGGAGGTGAGCAGATCAGGGCAGAGCAAAGCAGAGCTGCCTAGCCTGAGAGGGGCATGGCTCCAGGGCCACCTCCCAGCCATGCTGCTTCATAGTTGAGCTGTAATACTATTGAGCTATTCTACAGCTGTGCTGTTCTCAGAACCATGCCATATCACAGTTGAGCTGAATAAAATTTCCTTCTTCACTGCACTTCAAATCGGAGATTCCTGTTGCCATTGAATTGGTACCAACAACAATCAGTTGACAATACATTATCTTAAAATGTTAAAATAACTGACTTTGAACCCAGTATGTTTTTTTTAGGACCCAGTAATTTCACCTCTAGGTAATTTCCACTAAAAAAGTTAGAACACTTGTATGAAACTTTTATCACAACATTTTTACATTGAATTTTACAATATTGGAAATATGCAAACCACCTAAATTAATGCTTCTCAACTGGGTAATATTGGCACTTTAGGTGTGCAGTTGTTCATTTGTGTGCCTGGCCTGTGCATTGTAAGAGATTTCACATTAAATTTTATCATCCATTAAATGACAGAATGCCCCCACACCAACCTTCATGACAACCAAAAACATATTTTAACCCCATCTCCCCCCCCCGCACTGCCAAACACACACACACACATTTCTATCTCTGTGAGGGAATAATATGGATCCGGTTTGGAAACTATAGCCTAAACATTTGCGAGATGGATCTGATTATATAAATGTTGGTAAATCCATTTATAGAGTTCTTTGATATGTTTTAGAAGATTATTTCTTGACTTGGGAGTGTAGTTTGCAATGTAATTTGCAGTACACACAGGGTCACATATGGGAACATATTGTGATTATATCTGGATTCCTCCCAATACTCAATAGTATACACAATCAAGGGGGTTTATTTTTCTAATGTGTCAAGAAAAACTGGCAGTCCAGGTAGTTTCTCTCAACCAATCATTTCCTGTGGTTTCTTCCTCAGGGTCACACGATAATTTCTTGAATTCTAGGAATCACATTCTCATCTTGGAAAGAAAAAAAAATGAGAAAGTTAAAAAGCAAGTGTCAAAAGTATTTGACTTAGTTAACATCCCATTGGCTAGAATTGGCTTGTATGGCTACTTACGGCTACAAGGAAATCTGGGGAGTTGAGTCCTTGCGAAGGGCCCATTGGCAGCCCAAACGAAATCAATATTCATTTTATCAGAAAAAAATGGATCCTTGAAGTCAGATAATCTACCATCATTCTTTCACTTATATACATGTAAATATGTTTCTTTTCATCATCGATTGTCTTTTTCTATAATTTCTATTTTCCTTCTTGATTATACAAACATAGCATGCATTTTAGTTCTTCTCTAACATCTATTCTACTCCTCCCCTGGGGCTAACAGTGAGACTTAAGGAGACACAGTAGGAAAGTATGGGAACACTTCTCAAGCTAGGAGCAATTGCTAACACACAATGTGGGGAAATATCGAAAGCCTCAAAAAAGAATAAGAAATGGGTAAGAAGTCACCAAGTCATTAGGCTTCCTTTGCAATGCTTTTTCAGTAATCTGAAATCTTGGTGAAAAAGCAGAGGCTGAGAGTAGTGTTGTGCAGGCTGATGATGTTGGACTTTCTGAAACCCATTTATTGGCTAAAATTTATTCTTATTACCAAACTTCATTTTTCATTTTTCCCTTGCTCCTGAGGAGCTTCTTCATGAATGGTATTTATGAAAATGTGAAATGACAAAATTCTACTTTGAGAAAAATTTTTAGAGATAAGAAAAATGGTGGCCTTTGATATGTTATCCTTTTTAAACATTTCTCAGAGATACTTTTAGGCTTGGAAATGGCAAGCCAGTGAATTAAGCTATTTTAAAGTAATAAAAATGCATGCTTTCCTGTTCCTTCAAAAAAGCCACACTGGCAGACTCAATGATAAAAAAGTAAACTTAACTTTTTTTTATTAAGCTTATTTGTGAAGAGCCTTAATTAAGCTCTTTACATTTTTATTCTTCCTCTAACACTAATCTCTAAGAGGCAAAGAAAGGTTAAACTTACACAAAAGAATAGAAAATTATGAGGAATGGTGGTATTAAGTATATTGTTCTTGATTTGAAGGCCCATTGGTAAAAGACTGCCTTTGGTTCTGTACCCTTCCTTTTTACCTATTGGAGTCACCGTTTGTCATGCTCCTACATGACTCAAAACTTTACAGAGTAGCTTTAGAAGGATCTTTCTAGGAATTGGCTTGGTGAATTCCCTAGTACTTTTGTTTTTTCTTCAATTCAAGTATATTTTTGAACAGAAATTCTGTTTCATATCTTTTATTTTTCATTCAAGATCTAAGATCTCTCTCTCTCTCTCTCTCTCTCTCTTTCTCTCTCGCTCTTTCTCAATTTCTAGAAGTCGTAATAGCACACTCTGATATATCTGCTAGGAGCTTTGTGGGTGCAAGTGACAGAAAAATACAACCTAGAATAGGTTACAAATAATCTCTGACAATACACTTAGAAACTTTTTGTCCCTCATCTTGCCTATTTCTCTTTATTGGCATAATCCTCACTCAGGCTCTGTTTTCATAATGGCAAGAGGCTATGAATAGCTCCAAGTTGACATGCATCATGCATCTAAGTCCACTAGGAAAGAAAAGGTACCACTCTATTGATTACTCGAACCATTGCTTATGAGTTTCAAAATCATGGACCAATTGATTAATTGGTGATACAAAGCACTGGTTTAGCCAGATCTATATCACAGTTATACTTCTAGAATAGAGTGAGGTCAGCCCCTTTCAAAACAATAAGGTTCAAGATAGATAGTAATATTAAAAAGTAATTCATTTTCTCTCCTCTCAACTTTTCTTTTAGAACAAAAGTCATTTGTTATAACTTCTTCTGAAGGTAAACCTCAATGAAATCTGATTTGGGAGCCAAGGGATCTTGGCTTTAGTACTGACTTAGACACTTGCTATCTGAACAATTTTGGTCAAGTTATCTTTGCTAAGTCTCTTGCTTATCTCAAAACTAGCACTTTGGAATAAATAATCAAAAGTCTTTCTTGAAAATTATGGGATGATTCTAGGTTTTATTAGAATCTTTAGCTGCTTCTTTGCCGCAAACAAATTAGGGTCTTTTAGCAAATGTCTATTTCTTCCCATGATAACAGTTCTAACAACCAAATTTAATGCTTTTCTGAAGAGAAAACAACAACAACGACAATAAAATTTGGAATTAACTTATTTTTATTTTTTGGTTTCCTTTTTCAATTACATTTGTACTCATTTCTCTGCTTTCTAGTTCCCTTCGTTCATTCTTATCTCTCAAAAAAGAGACCTATAGCTTCCAATGTGTGGCAACTGACCTGATAGCTACAATTCTGATTCGTTGCCCAACTGAACCGGAGAGGCCCACACAATATGTTTCTGTCTTGGAAAAGCTTCTAGAAACAAAATGAACACAATTTAAAAAGAGAACATTTATTAAAATTCCTCACATTTGTTCGAAATTGCAATAGTAAACTTTGGTTCACATATTAAAACCAAGTAATTTTCTTCAACCAAAAAGAACAAGATGGAAATTACTAAGGCAGCTACTAATGCATAGGAAGAAGCTTCCACAATAGTCGATCATTCCAACTTCTTAATACTTTAGAGCAGAAGAAATATTTTCAATAAAGTTGTCCAATTAAGAAATATACTTTTGACACTTGAAGTGTAAGTACAAAGTTGGAGGACATGTACTTCCCAATTGTGAAATTTGTTGCAAATCTTGAATGAGACAGTGTGGTACTAACATAAGGATAGATATATAAATCAGTGGAACAGATTGGAGGGTCCAGAAATAAACCCTTACTTTTATGGGCAATTAATTTTCAAAAAGTGTACCATGAGAATTAATTGAGAGAAACATATTATTTTCAACAAATGAT
Source organism: Pteropus medius (assembly GCF_902729225.1). Taxonomy (NCBI): domain Eukaryota; kingdom Metazoa; phylum Chordata; class Mammalia; order Chiroptera; family Pteropodidae; genus Pteropus; species Pteropus medius. Next base: position 8,884,235 of record NW_024349797.1, read on the forward strand.
GCTATACAACTATATACCCATATACAAAGGAATGGAGTTGGGCTTCTTCCTTACATTATATACAAAAATTAAGTCAAAGTATATCACAGATCTAAACATGAAAGCTAAAGCTAGAAAAAAAAACCCTCTTAAAAGAAAATGTAAAAGTAAGTTTTTGTGATTCTGATTTAGCAATGTCTTCTATACACCAAAAGCACAAGGAACAAAAGAAAAAAATAGATAATTTGGACTTCATTAAAACTAAAATCTTTTGTGCTACAAATGCTATTATTAAGAAAATGAAAAGATGAACCCACAAAATGGAGGAAAATATTTGCAAATAATATTGTTGGTAAGAGATTAGTATCTAGAATATATAAATGAATAGTCATTTATCCAGAGAAGATATACAAATAGCCAAGAAACACATGAAAAGATGCTTAACATTATTAGCCATCAGGGAAATGCAAATCAAAATTAAAATGAGATGCCATTTTATACCTGCTAGGAAAGTTAAATAAAAAAGACGGACAATGGCAGTGTTGGAAATGATATGGAGGAATGTAACTCTCACACATTACTGGTAGTACATGTAAAATGGTGAAATGTAAAATGGTGAAATTGCTTTGGAAAACAGTTTGCATTTTCCCAAAAAATTAAACATAGAGTTATTATATGACCAAACAATGTCACTCCTAGAGAAACGAGAGCACCTATCCATATAAAAACTTGTACATGAATGCTTATTGCAACATTATTCATAATAGCCCAAAAATGTAACGACCCAAATGTCCATTATCCAATAAATAAAAAGGTATATACATACAATGAAATATTATTAAACCAAAATAGCAGTGAAGTACTGATACAGGCTATGACATGGGTGAACCTTGAAAACATTGTATTAAGTAAAACAAGCCAGTCACAAAGACCACATATGTTATTATTCCATTGACATTAAATGTCCAGAAAAGGTAAATCTGTAGAGACAGAAGATAGATAATGGTTTCCTTAGGCTGGGCCTGGGGTGTGGGTGGGAGAAGATAGGGAGTGATTGCTAATTTGAATAGGATTTCTTTCTGGAGGGACGAAATTTTTCTAAAGTTGGGTTTTGGTGATAGTTGCACAACACTGTGACCATACGACAAGCTATTGAATTCTACAACTTTAATAGCTGAAAGGTATAGTATGTAAGTTATATCTCAATAAAGCTTCTTTTTTTATAAAGTAGAAATGATGTGGGAAACCACCAGTGTACAGGAAGAAACAGACATAAGATTAATTTAAAGCAAAGAAATATTTTCAGAGATGTTGTCCAATTAAGAAATTTACACGTGGACACTTGAAAAGTTGGATAATAAGTAATTAGTTTCCCACCTGTGGAATAGAATTTACTATTGTCATGCATTTAACTGTGTGTATTTAAAGCAGGTAGGACTAGACATTATACCTTGATCATTCCAACTTATCAGGTCTACTGAGTATATCTGTACTCTAACTCCTAATTATTAGATAGGTATTGATAGAAAGATATATGATAGATAGATAGATAGATAGATAGATAGATAGATAGATAGACAGATAGACAGATACATACATACATACATACATACATACATAAATAGACGATAGACCAAAATAGTAAAGGGGATGCTCGTGGAATCAAATCTAAAGTATTATTTTTGAGATATCTATGAATTCTGATTTTATTAATAATCAGTATTTTGAATGTTCAGGGTGATATATTTACAGTAATATGGGTTAATTTTTATCAATATCGAAACACAAGGCCTGAAGTAAAATGTTGTGAGAAAAAAATAAAATCCTACCACCCATCTAGCCAGTAAGTTTAAATAACCTTGTTTAAGAGAATAGTCTTTCTCCAGAATAAGTCGGGTGTTAATTTTGGCTTCAAATACATTTTTCTAGCCTGAGGTTTTCCACATGGCATGAGGCCAGGTGCAAGAACATTTACTTTTCTTTCACTATATGTTGAAAACTGGTTGAATCCAGAGTTAGAGGAATGCACACAGCTGGTAGAAAAATAATTTACTACCTCAATACATATGCAGCTTCTACAGATTTTTGAGGCACATTAATAACCTAGAAACTGCTGAGACTGCTTATATTGACAGAGATATCCCTTCTTTCCTGCCAAATTCATGCTCAGAGTTTTTCCAGTGTATTATTACATATGCTATAAATATAGACAAAATCCCAACTCTTCTCCAACTTAGAATTAATGGGAAACAAGAAAAGGTACATTTGACTATCCATGAGCCACTGTTTCAAAAAGGAGACAGCAGACAGATCATACTGGTTACGAAATATGGTCTTTCTTTACTATTTCAAGCCAGCATAGATCACTCTGACTATGTCTGAATTGAATTCTGGGGCTGAGACCCACCTATACTTCAAACAAACCAATGAATATTTCACAGAACTTTCCTCTTTTGATTGTGGAAAAGCAACTAGTATAATTTAACTGGCTTTTTGTTTAATTTCTTCTTTCCCATAACAATGAACCCACAGGCCTGATGTCCCCAACACACACACACACACACACACACACACACACACACACACACACACACATATACACACATACACACACACACGCCATTTGTCCTTGGTGAAAGTCATTTGTTAAATTAAATTCCTAAATGTAATAGATCTTTTGATCTTTTGTTAGCCTCCCTTTCTTGGAAGTCCTTCATCACAAAATTTGCCTCTGATCCTGGACTAAATACATAATGGAGCTAGTCCCACCAGCAGAGGGCAGTAGCATACCACGCACAAAACCTGGCTGGGGACAGCTTCCAAAACTGCCTTGCAACCTGTAGTTAATAAAGAACTGGGCAGGGGGGCAAGATAACTGGGTTTAGAAGAGATTTATTTCAACTACATAAGTAAGAAAGTTATACAGCTCCCTGAGAAAACGCCATCCATGGAATTCGCAGCAGGACAAAGTGCACCAGTGATCAAAGGCTACAGTGAACCTCTAAATCATTGCCGCTCCATTTCCCTGCTGCTGCTCGCCTCCGCCCATGTAGTGAAACCCTTGAAGGTGGGCTTAAAAGATATTATAATTTTATCAGCGAAAAGACGATTGACTTCATTATCTCTGAGTTGGAAAAGTGGATAGCTTATAAATAAATTGGAATCAAGAAGCTATGGACTCTCTTCAGATGAAATTAAAAAATGGGTTATTATACGAGCTTTGCTATTAACTAGCTGTGTGACTATAGGCAAGTCTCTTAGCTTCTCTGAAAGTCAATTCAATAGTTTAAAAGCAATTTGGATAGACAATTCCGAAGGCAACTCCAGCTCTAATATCTTTCTGCCTGTGCCTCTGTGCTGGCGAGTCCCCATCAGGCTTCTTCTCAGCATATTCAGAAGAAGAATACAATTGCATATTCAATATTCTTCGAATAGGTGCTGTAGGCAGTACATTTAACATGAGGTACTACCGATGTAGAATCATTATATGACTGGTGATGGGGGAGCGTTGATACTCCCCTGGTGTTTCTTAGTGATTTAGATTGAAGAGATCCCACTTCTCTCCACTCTGCCACCTTTCTCTTCCTTCCTGTTGAGTGCTGCTTCCATATAGCATGCCTGAAAGCTGAATTCAGAGGTGTCTATCTGACATCACTGGTCAAATTTACCTCAAATACATACATTTCATTATTTGTGAACTATGGTATTAGTTGATTTTTTTAATCGATGATTTGCCAACATTTAAAAATCAAGAAACTTCCCATAAGAATCCAGATTTCCAACTTCCTTTGAAAGCAGATATGAGGCAACATCGAGGACTCATCCACACATAGCAAACAATTTCCAGAGCTGAAGGATGCGGCTCCCTTTAGAATCTACCTTGATCTTCCGGCTGTGGACTTCTCACCCTTAAATGGTCATCTCTAGCCACCACCGGAGGCATCATGGTGTGTGATCACCAATACCAAAGTCTGTTTTCTATTTGGGTTTGTTTGTTTGTTTGTAAGGAAATTTGCTCCTATTTTCTTTGGTTTATTGAGTGAGTTAAAGTCATAAAGTTTCCCCTCTCCTTTTTTTTACCAGCTCTAATAGAAGCTTTAGTTTATTTTCCCTATGTAAAGATAACTGATAACAGAGGTACTAGTGTGCGGGTTTAAGGTCTCACTATCCTCATCAACTACAATCACACAGCTTCATTTCACCAGAATTTTAGTGATAAGTCCTTAAACATTCACGTCTTGGTAATTCAAAAGGAACAAATGTAATGCAATAGAATAATAGAGTCTTGAGGGGGCCGAACAACTATAAACTCGGTTCCTCCAGTCTTACCACCAAGGCTACCTACACTCAATATCAACAGTAAAAATTACAAAGCTATCCACCACCATTTACTGATCACCTATTATGTGCCAACCCTGTGTAAGTTATTTTATGAATGGAGGAGTATAGCCTCTGGAAGGTGTATTGATTTGCAAGGACATGAGAACTTGAGGAGTAAGAAGGAATTTAGACACCATTGAGTTCAAGCTCTTTACAGATGAGAAAACTAAACTCAAAGAAACTAAGATTTTAGAGTGGATCCAGCACTGTATGGTCCAGGGATCTAATTTAGAATATTGGAGTTGGCTCCTTCTATTTGCCTGTACTATCCTTGGGCATTCTATTTTATTAATCCCCTCTTGTTATTTATGTTTATGTCCATCTTCCTAATGGAAGGTTAGAGCTTTTGGTTATTCATCTTTGTACCTCACCTCAATAATTCTTGTACAACTTACACAGTGATACTTTGTGATACTAAATCTTAGACTCTACACCAGGGCAGATATCTAAAGGCTGTGGCAGAAAGATAAGTGGCTATATGACAAATGTTGCAAATGGAGCATTTGAGAAGGGCATGGCAGGGCCTCTAAGGATGACAGCTATATACACAGCTTCAGCTGAGATTCTCCAAGCACTTTTGGGAAGACAGAGAATAAAGTGACATTTGCAAATAAAATGCCCTGTGGGCACATTTTGTATATTCGAGCTGCAATGGCTGGAAAAAAGCAGAGTCCATTAAGAGAGGAACCTCTACCAGTCACCTTTTCAAGCCTCATTGACTTTTATCCACAAAATAATAACATATATGAGGATGGTTAAAGTGAAAGAGCCAGTAAGTAAGGAGGGGGAATAACCACAGCGCACTAGAGAGGTTGTAATTAGTATTGGATTTTTAAAAACAGAATTAAAGTTCTATCCAAATATGTGCTTGTCTTATTATGAACATGATACCAACATGCTTTCCAAATAAAGCAATAGTCTTGGATGGCTTCAAGGACAATACCAGCAAGGTAAACTTGCCACTGAGAAGAGATATTTACAATGGACTGAATACTTATGTTTTCCCCAAGTTCATATGTTGAAATCCTAACACCAGGGGTGTCACCAAGAAGATGACATAGGAGACTTCTGAATTTCCTTCCTCATACAAATACACCAAAGATACATGGGTCAGAAATACAGGAACTAGCTGAGTAACTCTTACATATTGAGGACTGAGAAAATATCCACATCAACATGTGTAGACACGCCCTTGTCATAAACCCCACCCTAGACACTGCTCCATGCAATCAGGAGAGAGCCTCAATTCTTCTCTCTGAGGAGTGGAGGGCGTGGACCACACATACAGTGCCCTAACTTTTAAAGCTGCCATCCAAGAGACAGACCCCAATCACCTAACTCCAAGAGCTGGGGCTTGTATTCATGAGTCCCAACGGATATAGCAAACAAAGAAGCAATCAAAGAAGTGCATGCGATCACTCCCCACAGCTTTTGTTTTTATTCCCATTTCCCACCCCCCTTAACCACATCCCCCACTTTTCCCCTCCCAGACAAAAATGACCATCTCCAAGTTTTTTCCGGAAAGAGTTTGGCTGAGATTGTCCCCAGAGACTGAAAAAAGCTGATGACACGTCCCCTGCCTTCTCCCTTTGGCTCTCTCCAACGGTAATACCAAGTCTCCAACTTCTTCCTGGAAGGTGCCTGTTTACATATCCAGCACTCCAACTGTTACAGCTGTCATCCTAGGACTGGCTCCTGAATCACAGCTCTGGGAGCCAATTGGTCTCGGCATATCTTTGACTTCCAGGAGCCACTAAAAACGAAGAAGGTGGCTTATACAATCACAAAGGTTTCAGAGGCAACCAACCCAAAATTATATGCCTGGCAAGGATGTTCAGATTTGAAGGAGGGAGTTTCCCAGACAAGGAAAAGCTGAAAGAATTAGCTCATCACTACTAGACAAGCCTCACAAGGAGTTCTTCCAGTTGCAGTAAATGGGCACTAATTAGTAGAAAGAAAATATGAAAGTATAGAACTTCTTAGTAAAGGTATATACATGTATATGTACATATGTATGTATATATTTAGTTATATATATATATATATAATGCTAAATTCACAGTACTCTAATATTGTAATGGTGGTGGGTAAATCACTTATAACTCTAGTATACAGGTTGAAACAAAAATACTATGTATAACCATAACTATAATAATTTGTTAATGGATACACAATGTAAAAAGGTATAAATTGTGACACCAAAAGCAAAATGAGGGTGTGGGAGTGTGAAAAAGGAGAGCTTTTATCTGCATTCAAAAATAAGTTGTCATCAACTTAAAATAGAATGTTATGTTTTATGTAAGCCTAATTGTGACTACAAAACAAAAACCTACAGTAGATACACAAAAGATAAAAAAGAAATTAAACAAAGAGAGAGAGAAATATATACCACTGCAAAAATTCATCAAATCACAAAAGAAGGGAACAAAAGAGGAAAGAAAAAAGAAAAGAACTATAAAAAGCCAGAAAACAATGATTAAAATCTCAATAGTAAGTCCATACCTATCAATGATGACTCTAAATGAATATTAACTAAATTCTCCAATCAAAAGACATCTATCAACTCAAATGGAATGTTATTTAGCCTTAAAATAATTTCTTAAAAAAGGAAATCCTGCCACTTGCAACAACCTGGATAAACCTGGAGGGCCTTATGCTAAATGAAGTAAGCCAGAAAGAGAAAGACAAATACTGCATGGTATCACTTATATGTGGAGTCTATTTAAAAGCTGCAATTCAGAGTAGAATGCTCATTTCCTACGGGAGCGGGAAATGGGGAGAGATTGGTAAAAGGGTGCAAATTTTCAGCTATGAAATGAAATCTAAGGCTCTAATATACAGCAAGGTGACTAGAGTTGATAATACTATACTGTATAATCGAAAATTGCTAAGAGAGTAGAATTTAAGTGTTCCGACCAAAAAAGAAAAATTTTAAGGATGTGTTAAATTAACTCAATGTAGGAATTTTCATAATATGTATGGATATCAAGTCATCACGTTGTAACTTTAAACATATAAACATTTTGTCAACTATACCTCAATAAAACTGAAAAAAGAAAAGAAGAGAAAATTCTAACCACCAATGTAATTGCATTAGGAGGTGAGATGTTTGGGAGGTAAGCAGATAATGAGAGCAGAGCCCTCCTGAAGGACATTAGTATCCTTTAAGGGGTCCCACAGAGCTTTCTCATCCTTTTCCATCATGTGAGGACACAACAAGACTGCTCTCTGTGACCCAGGAAGAGGGCCCTCACCAGATGCTTAACCTGCTGGTGCCATGATCATGGTCTTCCTGCCCCCAGAATGATGAGAAATAATCTGTTTGTGTTTTAGCTACCCTGTCTGAGGTACTTTGTTATAGCAGCCTGAACCGATTAAGAAGTTACAATATATTAACCACTGGCTTCTCATTCCAGTTTCTGCAAGTTGCCTGCTGGTGTCTCATGTGCTTCTCGACACATAGTGCACAGCTTGTGCACGGAAGACATTCAGTGGATAATGTCAAATTCAAGAAGGCCTTTGTTTTGTGAGCTAGAATATAGAGTAGCTCAAACCATTAACTTGGCACAGATTATAGTTAGTGTCAGAGTTTAAATCTTAGTCTTCTGACTTCAAATCTACTCTATGAATTCCTAAATGACAAATGTATTACATTTCTGAGAATGAAGAGTTTGAAAACTTTAAAGAGAATTCTTTATCTACTTAAAAACTTTTGCTTCCAAAAAAAAGCACAACCATTTGTTTCGAATACAAGTCCAACATGACTTTCCCAGATTATCCCCAAGCCAAATTTTCAACATTTTATAGACCTTATACTTCCCTCTCATTTTCTGTTGGAGAGGAATTATAGAGAAGTGACCATCAGTGCAGACCCTGGAGTCAGGTTGCAATTTATTTGTTCTGTGACCTTGCGCATTTTTTATTAACTTTTCTGTGCCTTATTTCCTGAGCTGTACAACTGTGATATCCACTTCATAGGTTTAGTATGAAGATTAATTTATGTGCATATATAAATTATGTATGTATATAACTTTATAACATAACTTTTATATATATATATATATACACATAATGGTATATTGCACATAGCTAATATTGTATTGTGAAATATTTTATATATGTATTTTTAAGAAGTTGTTACCCCCTATTTCACTAGATTGACTTAGCTTCTGGAGAGATTTAGGACTTTGCTCACAGCAGTCATCAATGTTAATCACCAAATAGTTCATTTCTGTCCATTTAAAAAATTGCATTATATATTTCTGCAAAGACTTATGAACTACTCTAAGGCAGAAAAATTTTCTCTATAATGAGAACATACTGAATTTCCTCTGCTACTTGAGACTTGCTTTTAGTTTTGCCTCAGATGATAAAAGTCAAGGAGAATGTTCCAGGGATTGAAACATGTGACTTTATAGGACATAGAAGGGTAGGATGCTGTGGAGGAATGAATATTTTGGAACGTTCTAAAATTACACCAGTGTTCAATGAGTGTTCTCTCTCTGCTCTGCAAATGTGCCAACACCTTTTCCAAACAGAGCTGTACTTCTGAGTGGCATTAACGACAGTACAAAAGGCTGTACTGTGAAGTGAGAAGCATAAGTGGGACACTCTGGTACTGCATTCCCTTCCCACCCCTAATATTCCTCAGTGCCTGGTGGAGGGCTGGATGTCAAGGCAGAGGTACAAGGAAGTTGGGGCGATTTCAGCTTTGACCACGAAAAGTCATAAAGAGATTATTTGAACTTGGTTGGTGGGGTGAAAACTAGAAGAAAATACCATTATTGGAAATTTAGTTGAGTTTTAGTTAAATCTTTTCCTCTTTTCTTGGAAGTAGTAATGTTGTTTTTCAGGGCATATCTTGCCCTTTGGGAGACTTGACAGAAACACTCCCATGGCCATACTGCCCCATAGTCAATAGGAATGCATGCTTCTCCTTCCCCCCACCCACATCTGTCTCGAGCAAGGAAGGCATCTACTGAAGTAACACCCATGGATGTGTTTGTGCCTTTCCACAATGCCAGGTTTATTGGGTAGAACCTTCTCAGATAAACCAATCAAGTACCCAGGCAGGTTAACAAAAAACACACACAGAGCAAAGGAATTAAAGTCCTTAGCTTCTCCACAACAAGCTCCTGCAGCGCAGATGGCTTCATGTGGGTCCCAAGCCAGCAGCTACAATGGGCAGAAGGTCAGAGTCCTCAGCTCCCAGCACACCCACTCGTGAAGGCTCAGGTCAGGCTTGAGCATCCTTTTTCTGAAGTGTTCAGCTTATATGGTCCTTGCAGGGTGGAATCTTAATGCTTACCTACTCCAGCAGTCAGGGGCTTTTCTGAGGCAGTAATGGCTGCCATTTCTGTTGTTTGGGCAGCCTTGTCATACCCTAAGGGCGGTCCCATTATGTGCCAGTCGACATTACTGTCATGGCTTCCATGGAATCCATTTTGTAAAATCCCAAAAGACTTCAATTCTTTATGCTCTATGCACACACACTTTCTTCTTCTCTCTAATATGCTGATGCCATAAATAAGAAAATGACATTTTCAAGTTACTTTCAGGAAGAGGGATGACATTTAAAACAACAACAAACTCGTGCCATCCTGTCTCTGACCATAACTAACTTTGCTAGTTCAGGCAACACTCTGAACACCAGCCCTGTCACCGCTCGACTCCCATATCCTAAGACACATACGCACCCAAAGCTTCAGGGTTCCTATGTCTCAAAGGAGGAGGCTAGGTCTAGGTTTATTTCCACTTCTGACATTCTGAGACTTTTATGACCTCTAGTAAGGTTGTTCTTCATCCAAAGTGATCTGTAAGTGGATGTTGCTGATCAGTAGAGGTGTGCGATGGCAGAAGACTTCAAGGAGAAAAAGAAGATAGGACTAGAAAGGATATTAAAAAACTCAATCACAGCATCCTGGGGATTGATTTGAGGGTGGACTTATAAAGCACTCATGTTGGGAGAGTTGAACAATGGCTTATCCATTTTGTTTAAAATGGTGCAAATGATATATATGAATCACTATAAATCACATACATAATAATCACACATCAAAAATTCTTCTTTTTTAATCTGAGAGATCCAATAGAAAATGGAAAAATAACTTGTCCAGGTACATCATAAAAGAAGATATAAAATACACAATAAACATATGAAGGGTATCAACCTAACTGCAACCAAGAGAATACCTAATAATAAGATTACAAAGAGATACAATTTTATACCTACCATATTGGCAAAACTACAAAGTGTAACATGCCCAAATGTTAATTAGGATATGGAACAAAAGGGCTTAACCAAGTGTTGCTGGGATATGGAGAATGAGAATTCTCATGTCCAGCAAGTAATGTGTAAATTGTTGAAAGTTCTTCAGATCTAGTTCAATACCCATAGGATATGATCCAACAAGGCCACTTCTGGGTATATATCTTTGAGTATCTTGTACACGATACATATTCAATGATAGTCATAGCAAGGATATTCGTATCTCTTTGTAATAGCCCGTCTGAGACTATGCGGCCCACAGGGACAAACTCTGTTTTTCTTGTTTGTCTCATTTTATTGTAAGTCGAAAAAGCTCTGTCTGGCTCTTTAGCAAAGGTTTGCTGACTCCTGGCAAAGACAAAGGGAAAGACAGAAGCACGCTGGATCTTAAGCAGTACACAGAATACTAAAGTTGGGTGGCCAGGGGCCTAATAAAGCAATGCCTATTTCACAGGTTTCCCCCAAGGTTGCAACAGAAGGATGTGACACTGCTTTAGCAGCATTTATCAGAACCTTGTCACTCAGGTTTAGAAGTACAAGAGCAGCTTTGAAGTCAGGGCAGGCTTCTCTTCCAGGCTTTACTGTGGGATGCATCCCACCTGAAGGTCTGTGCCTGCCTTGAGCACAGCCAGCTTGTGGGCAATAAATGATGAAATCATCACCATGATGTCTTTGACAAGTTATCCTATGATGATTTTTCAGGGAGGAAGTCCTTTTACTCTTTGTCTCTTTTTTTTCTAAAGCAGAAATCCTCATACTTTTGTTATGTATAGTAGTCTACCTTTGAAAGGAGTTAAAAAGAAAAACTTACAGTGCAAAGTTTTTAAAAAAAAAAAGTAATTTAAGCTCAATCACAGAAATTGGAGTCATTCTTGCAATTAGCATGGATCATAAGATTTCTGCTTTAACTAAACTTAGGAAATATTTATGGAATTACTACTATATGAAAAAGACTATTCATTGAACATCTAGTTGTTTGTTAAGTTCAGATGCATTCTAATGTAATTATTTACTGAATCAAAGGAAGTGATTCTAAATATTATAAGGAAGGGGAAAAACAGATATGGATTGTCTGCCACTCAATTTTAGACATCTCATTAGATATTCTTAGTACTTAAGTCTTACTGTCTTCTGTTTCTTTATAATTTTGGATTTTTAGTTTGTTTCTTTATTTATTTGATATAGAGATATCTTTGAAAGGGGGGTTGGTGACAAGTATCTCATTGCATACAATGCCTACTTCTATAAAATATACTCATAAATAAAAAAATGTATGTGGTCGATTTTAATGTAATTATGTGTTAAACTTTTATAAAGGCAAGAAAATATTTTATAATGCATACTAAATAGCCTAAACAAACAAACTTCTCTAAACACATCTCAGCCACTTACACTGAGATTTGTTCTTCATTAGTCCACATGTTTGCTTGTCGACTCAATAAGCATCTATCGACTGCCTCCGAATTCAGAGTGTGTATGCTAACATTTCTTGGACGGAAATAAAGGCAGTGTGATTCCTGATTTCAGGAAGCAGAATATTCATTTGAAATCCTGATTTGCTATTTAACATGAAAAATATTTAAATGCCGAATTTAGGAAATATAAAATCTCTTCTATACCACGGATTTAATTGACATACCTAATAATTTAATGTTTTTGTTTAGTCATTACTTTTTCTTTCTGTTAATATTAATGAAAAAATCACGGGTCATATGCAGAAAGCACATATAGTTGTGCATGACAGAAGGGAAACACAATTATATTTGTTACAGACTTTGAAAGGCAAAAGCCAACTAAGACATTTGGACTTGGCTGAAAAACATCAAAAGGATGGGAATGTGGAAAGAGACAATCTTGCTGATACCTGTATTTCTGAGCAATAGTAATGCCTCCATCCCCACCACCAAACCACACTGTAGATGGGGACCTGAGTTATCTTTCTGGAAAGGGAGAGAATGTACTTTGAAAATAGTGTTTTGCACTAACTTTATATAAGATAATTTTACTATTTTAATCCTTTTAAGATATTTTGTTTTGTCGTTGTAATGCTAAAACAAACTTATTATAGAAAACTTATAAAATACAGGAAAATATAAGAAATGCTCAATTACAGTTTAGGCCCCATAATTAGCCATAAACCTTTTTAATACATTTTTTATTTATTATGTTTCAGTTGTAGTTGGCATACCATATTACATTAGTTTCAGATGTACAACATAGTGATTAGAAATTTATATAACTTGCAAAATAATTATCCTGATAAGACTAGTACCCATCTGACTCCATGCACAGTTATTATAATATTATTGGCTATATTTCCTTTGCTATACTTACATACCCTTAACTGTTTCTATAACTGGCAATTTGCACATCATAATCTCTTCCCCTTTTTCACCCATTCCCTGAACTCCCCTCCCATCTGGCAACCATCAAAATGTTCTCCGTATCTATGAGTTTGTTTCTGTTTTGTTTGTTCATTTATTTTGCTTTTTACATTCCATATGTAAGTGAAATCATGTGGCATTTATCTTTGTCTGACTTATTTCACTTAGCATAATACCCTCTACGTCCATCCATGTTGTCACAAATGGCAAGATTTTATTCTTTTTATGGTCGAGTCATACTCCATTGGTATGTATGTACCACACTTTGTTTATCGATTTGTCTATTGATGGACACTAAGGTCACTTCCATATCTTGGCTATTGTAAATAATGCTGTAGTGAACAAAGGGATGCACATGTCTTTTTAAATTAATGTTTTGGGTTTATTTGGATAAATACCCTGAAGTAGAATTGCTGGGTCCTTCTTTGTCTCTTGTTATAACCTTTGTTTTAAAGTCTATTTTGTCTAAGTATTGAAAAGATTTTTTTTAACAAAGAAAACATCCTTGAAAATGTCACAAAATCTTATAGAATAAAAACAATGTTATCCATGAGCTTGCTTTTTTTAAAAAATTTTTTATTATGGTAATTTTAACATTCAATGAACATTCAATTAACATTCTTTGAAATATACTTCTTAGTGTCTAAATAATAGTCCATCCTATGTGTCATAATTTATGTATGTTATCAAAAACCAGTTACATCTAAACCTCAGAACACTTTTTAGGCATTAAATAACTGTAAAGCACTTGGAGTAGATGAAAGATAATTAATTCACCCTCAAGTGCTCTAATTGCCTCAAATATTTTCATTATTAGGAAAAGAAGAATGGGATCTTAGAATACCGCTTTTGTGTTGTAGCAAGACTTGTTTAGCAGACCATTAATTTAAATTGTTTCTTTTGACTTCACTGTTGTTGTTTTTAAACACGTGAGTGTTCTGTGCTTCTGGGGAAGTGTTCTATTTATGACTGTAAATTTATGTCTGGTCCTCATATTGTTTTGGTTTGGAGGACATGTCACTTTAAAATATATGTGGTTCAAGGTTTATAAATTGTGTTCAAATCCATTACCTCACATATTTCTCCACCATTAGGCTTTGTCATAGATATTACCTCTTGCAGAGCATTAGCATCCCTTACTCCTTCCTCTTAGTAATAATACTTCAGTTTTTGTACTGAATTTCTCTTCCTCACATTCAGCCAATGTAATCTGAGGGAAACTGATTCTAACAGCAGCTCCTGGCATGGCTAAATGGCCCCATTCCTACGGCCCCATTCCTATGGCCCCCCTGACTACCTGATTCAGGTACTAGTCTCACATGAGGAGAAATGACACCTGTGCAGATATTTACAGAGAGATATGGGAAAAAGGCTTTTTTCCTGAACTACCTGAAAAGATCTAGCAGGAAGATCTAGCTATCAATCCCAGGTGAGGATTCTCACCTGAGGGTGGATGGCAAAGATCATGACAATGTCAGCTCCCAGACCAGGAGCCTACAGACCTTGACCCACCATATCTTCTACAAGCTGGAAGTCACAAGGATGACTCAACACACAGGCATGTGTTGGAACAATGCTTTACTCACCGAAAAGAGAAGAAACACAACAAAATCAGAGACTGTGTGTGCACTGGTCTCCCATGGTGAGTGGATCCCTCCCGACAGCCTATGCAGAGTGATGGAATGCACTCATCCCTCTACTCCTGTGAAGAAGACCTGGTTCTTTTCCATCAGTGAGAGTAGGGGGAATATACTACTTATGGGGCTTGCGGGTACCACATGATCCTCATGCTTAAGCAATACAAGGAAGTTCACATAATACCCAAATATAGGGAAAGTTTTCTCTTAATAGAGAAGAAGAATCTGGGGCTGAGGAACAACTTGGCACCCAACTTCCACATAAGTGAATGTTTCAGATGCAAGATGCAGAACTGGTAAACCAGAAGAGGAGTGGCAGGTCCTAGGACGTCTGCCTCTCCAACAGATATGATTTGAAAACTGGGGAATTCCAGGAGGGGAGCATGTTTGGTATTCCACTGGCTGCAGGTTTGAATCCTAGATTTTCCTATTGTGTCATTATCATAGTAAGCATAATTGTTATTATTGTCATTTTACTTTTTCTATCCTATTTCTTTGTTGACAACTATGTTGGATCAAGAAAGCAAAAGTTGGTGAGAAAGAAACCAAAACCAAGAAGTATAGGCATTATATACAAGGAGTGTGGGAAGTGGGGGTTGAATAATGGCCTCTTCCTATGATTTTTCTACAGAGTTAAGGCCTGCTTGAAGACTTTCAATACTAAGAACTAATGAATTCCTTTTGCTGTTTTAGCTTTATTTGGTTGTTTGGCTACTTGAGAATTTAGTATCTCAAATGATACAGACATTAAATTTGCAAAATGGTGCTTAAAAAAAAACCACACAACTGACATCAATAGAAATGACCTGCCTAAAATTAAAAAAAGAAAAGAAAATAAAAAGAAAAAGAAACAGGAATCTTTAGAGCCAGAACTTAAATTCAGTACTTTTGGAGGCTAAACTCAAAGCTTTGTTAATCTTCCCTCATAGCTGATTGTTTGGTTAGGCATACTTGGAGTTTTTTAAAAAAATTAAATTGAGTTATTACTCTCAGAGAGAAGTTTTTGTTGTTTGTTTTGCAAATACTTTTGTGAATGTTCATTAGCCGTTTGTCTATTGAGCGACTAAAGAATTGTGCTAAAGATTACATGCTTCTCTGACCACCAGGAGCAGTCGAATGCAACAACCAGATAAGGCTGTTTTCTTCTTTTCCTTTGTATGAGATGGAATGGGATTCGGTGACTTAGATTATTGTTTCCAACTTTAATAACTAAAGTCTTAGACCTGATGATGGCCCCTCATGAGTCCTGTAATCATAGTCTCTGCAAGACCAACATACCAATATACGCCTAAGTGGGCAGGGTTTCAGAGGGCAGGAAGACTCCCCAGGTGATCAGTATTTCACACAACCTCTTCCTTCTTGGAAAGTAGTCATTTGTCTCCATTTTACTCTAACTCTGCAGGTAGGGGCAGCAGTTCAAAGGCAGAGGGGTCTTTCCTTTCAGACAGACATTCTCAAACTGCAAGGCCACTCTCCCTGTACAGCTGCCAAATTCTTCTAGTTAGGGGCCGGGGAGAAGCCCAGTAAGGTGGAGATATATTTTTCTCTCTGGCTGGAATTATTTTCTCTGAGAATTCAGCTAAAGCAAAACCATCTATTATTGTCTGCTGGTTTCTAGTATTGGCTGAAGGAGATGCATAGATAGCCCAAGTTCCAGCGAAGAAGATTTTTAAGTCATGCTATGTGAATGGATGTTTCTTCATAAACCTTACTGCAGCAGCTCCAGGCTGACTCGTGTTTGGCTTGGGTTCTAGTCCAGCCTGAGGCTTTATAGCAGTGAAAGCTGATTTCTCTAAATCACACTCTTCTATCACTGTACCTGTGATGTTTTGAATCCTATGTTTGATTTTATTTTGCCAATTCAAGTTGTTTTTTTAAGTTTTCATTTCTTGTTTCACTTGGTTTTTAATTCCATTGTATTTTATGGAATCTTACTTAACATTTTATAATGAAACATTTATCTACAGAAAAGTCAAAAGAATTGACCATGAACACTTATATAGATGCTCTCTAAATTTAACAATTTACATTTGATGTGTTTGAATTATCCATCCACTTAACCTTCCTATTCATTCATCAATTAATCTATTTTTATTTTTGGTGCTTTTAAAATTAAGTTTCAAACATCAGTATTCTGCACATATAAACAAATCATCAATATTTATAGTTTATAGTTTCTTTTTTCTTGCAAAATTTATATACAATGAAATGCACAAGTCATAAGTGTATCATTGAGTTTTGGCAGATGCATACATTTGTGTGAACCAATTCGCTCTTGAAACCAAGACAGTTCCCTCATATCCCTCTCCAGCAAGTCCCATCTCCATGTCCTCAGGCAAAGTATTATTTTGGTTTATTTCAACAAGGAATTGTCTAGCCTATTCTAAAACTTTGTATAAATGGTGTTATACAGTAGGTACTCTTTAGTTTAAGCCTGATTTTACTGAGCATAATATTTTCGAGATTTATTTATATTCTGTGGATCAGTAATTTATTTCTTTTCATTGCTGAGTAATGATTTCTATTGAATAAATATATTGCTTTGTTTATCATTGTCTTGTTGATAGATGCCCATTCTCTTCTAGATTTAGGCTATTTTTAATAAAGCTTCCATGGATATTCTTGTACAAGTACTTTGTGGACATATATTTCCTTTTTGGGTAGTGGGAAGGAGTAAGTCCCTAGGAGTAAAATTGTTGGATGACAGGATTGGCATATATTTAATTTTATGAGAAACTGCCAGATCTTTTTTCCAAAATGGTTTTACCATTTTATACTCTCATCAGGAAGAGAGCATTCTGAACACTCTAGATTCTGGTCAACATTTGGTGTTGTTGGTCTTTTTTAATTTTAGTCTTCTAGTGTGTAATTAATGGTATCACATGCAGTTTTAATTTGTATTTTCCTAGTGACTAATGATATTGAGCACTTTTTCAAGGGCTTGTTGGCTATTCATATTTCTCCCTTGATGAAGTATCTATTCAGATTTTTTTGGCTTCTTTCATTTTTCTTTTGATTTAACAAATATTTATCAGTTGTCCATTATGATGTATTAGTGAGGGTTCTCAAAAGAAATAGAACCAATAGACTCTATATCAGTATATACAAAGAGATCTATTATGGAGGATTGGATCTTGTGACTATGCAGGTGAGAAGTGCTGGAACTGCCAATAGCAAGCTATAGGCCCAAGAAAGCCAGTGGTGAAGTTCCAGTCCAAACTCATGGCCTGAGTTTGGGGAGCTGATGGTATAAGTCCCAGTTTGAGTCTGAAGGCCTGAGAATGAGTGGGTCAATGGTGTAAGTCTTGGTTCAAGTTTGAAGGTCTAAGAGCCAGGAGCATCCATGTTCAAAGGCAAATATAGATGGATATCTCATATGAAGCACAGAGAGCAAATTCACCTTTTCTCCACCTTTTTGTTCTATTTGGGCCCTCGGAGGATTGGATGAGGCCCAGATACACTGGTGAGTTACACTTTCAGAAATGTCTTCAAGGAGTTATCCAGAAATTAAAAATATCAACTAACTGGGCATCTTTTATCTTGCTCAAGTTGACACATAAAATTAACTAACACAAATGGTAAAACAAACAAACTAATATTATCCTTACTCTCATATAGTATATGAGCTGGCTAGATGGCCTGAAAAATAAATAGAAAAACCACAGTTCAGTGATTACTGAGAGTATATGCATCAGTGGGGCACTTGATTCTATGTAGTTGGCAGCAGGTAGGAGAGGACATTGGGACAGTCTCTCACTGAACATGATATGGTAGTAAGATTTACCTATTATTGATAGACAGTGTGTTTATATCCTAGGGTGGCTGTAACTAATAACCACAGACAGAATGGCTTCAAACAACAGAAATTTATTCTCACATAGTTCTGGAGGCTAGAAGTCTGGTTTCATCAGGACCACACTCCCGACTCAGGTTCTAGGGATAAATCTTTCCTTGCCAAATCCTAATTTCTGGTGGTTGTCAGCAATCCTTGGTGGCCTTTGGCTTGTAGACACATCACTCCAATCTCTTCTCCCTCTTCAAATGGCCTTCTTCTCTCTGTGTCTCCTCTGTATCAAAAGCAAATCTCCCTCTTCTTTCTCTTATAAAGGTACTAGTAATTGGATTACGATGATCTTATTTTCAAATAAGGTCACGTTCACAGATACCATGGATTTGAATATAACTTTTTAGGGGACAAAATTTAACCAAAACCAGATAGTAATGGAAGAGTTAATTCATGGTAAAGAAGGAGAGTTGTAAACTAAGCAGCTGGGGGTATCAAGCCCTCTTTCAAGTTCTGCTTCTGTCAGGCTCTGAGGAATTGAGTGATTAATTTCTCCCATCTGGTTCATATACTTTATTTGAATAAAAAAATGACATTAGATTTGATCATTTCTAATGTTCTTTCCAAATCTAGACCACAATACACTATCTTCTCTTGCTTTAAGCCTTCTGTCAGCTCCCTCTGTCCCCACATCACAGCTTGAGTGCCCTTCCTGAATGGTCCTATAGCACCTAGGCTTGTGGATATCATAGCATCTAACACAGTGTCTTAAAATTACTAAAATATAATATGCAAACTTTCTTTTGTAAGAAGGACATTAGTGTTGCTTTATTCTAGTTCACTGATGTTGCCTTTTATTTTGAGTCAATTTCATTGCCTCATTCATTTCGTGTACAGGAAATATATTCTGGTTCCTTGAATTCAGTAAATGCGCTTTGTTCACCCTGCTTTTCGTTGTTTCACGTGTCTCAGTTATCTTCCTGTGCCAGTTTTAACCCCCAGAGGTTAGTATTCTGACTGCTCAAGTGAAGAGAATATCTAATCTCAACAGTCAACTCTCATCATGCTTGTTCTTTTATTTTGACAAGTGTGGTTTAGTTTTTATTTATAAAAATGCCTCCCAGTCACCAGTAAATGTACTGCAATATATTGGGTGAAAATAACAGCATCTGAGTAATATAAGCCAACACAATTTCCTGAAAATAATCTGCTGTACATATTGGTCAGGAAGATTAATGTGGTTTGCATAAATTTGCAAGATTATATTGCATATTTAAATTAGTCATGCAAATACCCCTGCACTGTATTCCTGAGAGAAATAAAGAAAATCATTACAAATCAGGGTAAGTGCTAAAGAGGAAATAAATAAAGGGCTAAAGTAGGAATTAGTGATGAGTGGAATATTCAGAGCAAGTGGTCAGGAAAAGTCTTGCCGAAGAGGTAACACTAAAGCAGAGACCTGAAAGATGAGTAGGGTCTAGCCATGTGCAAAGTGAGTGTGTGCTCAAACATGTTGGAAGAGTATTCTAAGGAGTGGAGACACTACATGCAAAGACCTGGTGTCAGGAAAGACTGTGACATAATAATAATGTAGTCAGACTGAGTAAAAGAGGAAGTTGTAAAAATGAGGTTTTGGAAAAAGTAAAGGTCAGATTATGCAGGATTTTTTATATCATGCAATAATTTAGATTTTCTTCTAAGCATTCTGGGAAGACATTGACGGATTCTCAGGTAAGAAATGATCTGATTTGATTTTGTGAAGAAATGATGGTAGATTGAGTTACATCAAGGAGACATGGAAAGTTGTCAGGGTAGCTAGACTGAAGATGATTTAAAACACAAATATTCAAAACTCGAAGGTATGGATATTTCTGAAAATGGAAGTACAGGATGTACTGTAGGTAGAAGCATTGTTTGAAAATTTGTATAAGAAAAATTTGAACCCCTACATCCCTTTCTTCACTAACCTCAGACTAGTAATTTAATGTCCTTCACTGTCACACAATATTAGAGATTTTTTTTTCTCTAAATATGGTAGTTAACATGAGAGAGTAAACTCAGGGATCCAGATTAAGGGGAAAAACTGTACTTATAGAGGGAGATAAGGTGAAAGTCTACATACAAAATAGTGAGAAGCTAAATTTCTTCTACTCAGCATCAAGAACATGGCAACAAGATTTATACTGCCCAGGAAGGAGACTGAAAAATTCTTCTGGAGAAATTAATAACTTCAAGAAAATAAAAACAACCCTTCAGGTACTGGCAGCTGGAGGTCCCAAAAAGAGTTCAGCCAGATCATCTTCACTGATCCAGTACATGCACTCTCCTAAGAGAATTTTAGTGTATCCCTTTTAAATTTGGCAGATATCAAGTGAATGCCAAATAGTCGAGGAAGAACTAAAATATTAAATATTCAGAATAAAGCAGAAATTATGTCAAAAGCAATTATACAGACATAACAGAAAATGATACATTCATTAAACAGTGATGGATTGCAATAGAAAATGCAAACATCCAGAAAGAAAAAAAAAGTCCTTGCAAAATAAAAATAAGACAGCAGACATGAAAAACTAAATAGAAAAGTTGGAATTTGAGTAATGGGGAAAAAATATGATAACTAGAAAAGATATGATTAACTGTCTTCATTCCAGAAACTCAGTATTTGCTAAAAATAGTTGTATCTGGAAAAAAATTTTTAATTAAAAGAAAAGGGAGATAATCATTGAAGAAAATTTCCCACAACTGAAGTTCATAATGGGACTCATCAGTAGACTGTCCCACTGCCCTAGTTTGCCTGGGACTGGAGGGTTCTCAGATTGTGGGACTTTCAGCCTTAATCATAGTCTCAAACACACTGGGAAGAGTTGGTCACCCTACTAACCAAATGCCAGTGCAATGAATAAAAAGACCTATTTCATATCATATATACCATCATGGAACCTATAGGAAAAATGATGATCTTATGTAGTTTCAGAAAGAGAAAAAGATTTGCAAGCAAAGGACATAGAATTAGAAAAACATCAAACTGCTCAATCTCAACACAAAGTTGAAAGATAATGGAACAAGCTATCGGAAGCCTAGGGATAAATACTTTTTCAATCCATGCAAGATCTGAAAAAAAA
This sequence comes from Pteropus medius, assembly GCF_902729225.1. NCBI lineage: Eukaryota > Metazoa > Chordata > Mammalia > Chiroptera > Pteropodidae > Pteropus > Pteropus medius. The sequence goes on from NW_024349797.1 coordinate 8,905,789, forward strand.
TTTTGTCATATACACCTTTTTACAGAAATTTACTGGAGGATATACTCTCCTAAGATAAAGGAGTAAACTAATAAAGTAGAAGTCATGGCATCAGAAAACTGGAAATCTCACATGTGGGAAAATGGGCAAAGAATTTCTAAGGTGATGACAAAGAAATATCCCAGAATTACACTCTTTCAGCAACAATAATGAAAAAGAATGAACACCTGTAGGAAAGATAGCACCAAGGAGGAAGAATGCTCAAAATTAATGAGAAGAAATTTTACTTATGACAGTACATTAAGATTGGGTCCAGAAAAAACAAAAGCAAACAAAAAGAAAGTTTGCCAAAAATATTTTGAAAAAGAAAATATGTATTGTATGAATTACTTGTGATTATTTATCTAGCCATAATCATATATACACAGCATAGGGATTCAACTAATATTAAAGTATAACTTCATTAAGAACAAGTAAAAGAAGTAATCACTTTTTTTTGTAGATATACAGGGGCAATGTAGAAGATTTTGGTAGTATCAGCTTCCTTAATAGTTGACAGATTTTTCTAAAATTAGAAAGTCTATTTTGTATAAACCTTGTAAAATTATTCATGTCACTCTGGTAACAACAATAATAATTTAGAACAATTCATGGGAGAAGAGTAACCATGATGGTGTGGTGGTGTGTATATCTGCTGAGTATATCTTCTGAGTAGTGAATAAGAATTATGCATTGAGTTTGGCAACAAAGAAGCAATTGGAGACCTTGGCATGACCATAGTCATTGGAGAGGTGCAGGCAGAAGTCAGACTGGATTAATGAGATGGATGAGTGGTTGTAAAATGAGGACAAGAAAGGTAACCTTACAAATCCTTGAACTAAGGAGTCATTTTAGGTCCAAGTTGTTTTAGCAGTAAGCATCTGCAAATCTGTTCTGTTCATGCTAGTTCAGATGCTTCAGGAAAGAAAATGGATGACATACTTAAATAAAGAATTTTTTTGAATCGTTCATTTATACAAATGTAGAGCGGTTAAGGAAAACTGACATAGGGTGGTGGGTGACACACTCTGTGGCTACAATGGGAAGGAAGGGTAGCTATTGCTACCCTTAAACCTAAAAGGACAAGGAAAGGAGTAGTTCCTGAAGTCCAGCAAGACCTGTGGCTATAGTAGTGCACTTCCCATCTGGTCATGGCCCTTTGCAGCAACTGCCACACTGCAGCTTTGCAGGAGGAAGCTGAGGGAATATGGTCCAGGTATCTCTCTTCCTCTACATCCAATCTCCTTCGCACACTTGCCACAATGAAACTTAATCAGAATCCAAAAGGCAAAGCAGGCTGAGTGGTACAATTCATAGATACAGGTGTGTCCCTGGGAACAAAGTAGGTCAGTAGAGTTTGAAAGTGTATTTGGAAAGACAAATAGAAACTATCCAGCACAATACTATGAATTAAAATCAGCTACTTGTCTCGATGCATTTTCTTTGTCATCTAAGTCTTCCTGTTTCTACTTGACTACATCATGTATTTCTTTGTAGCTTCTATGTAATTATAAATTAGTTTACTAATTTTTTGGCTCACTTATGGTTTTTGTGGACTCTCTGGCCTCTGTTTACCTCCTGATTGCTTTCCTTCATGTCCTGTGACAAACTTTCTGATTTTCATTGTTTCTCACTTTGACTTCCTAAGTAGAAGAATCTCTTTGGACCAGGTAGTCTCTATTTAGGTAGACTTTTATCAGGCTTCTTAAGTCTGTCTTCCAAAAGAACTGAAGGGTAATAAGATTGCCTCAGAAAGATCTGTGTGAGATAATTTAGAATTACCATTTATGAGACTATACATTTAGATTTGTAAAGAGCTTTTATATGCATTACCTCTTGTACATAAAAGACATATACGAAAACGTGCATCTTTGAGAAATTTAGGCCAAACTTGGACAAATAACTTGAGGGAACAGTGTAAAGCTGAAACTGTAAGATGTAATATGTTATTGATATTCTCCAGCACATGCACGGCCTTATTAGTACAAAGGCCAGCTGGTGCAGATGGAGTTAATAAGGAGAGGTGGGGGCGATATTATTTAGGAGGGAAACAAGAAACAACAAAAGGGGAAGAACCAGGTCTGCTCAATTCATATGCGTGGAGAAGGCAGGCCAGGTGTAGAGTTAAAGGATTGGAACCTGGGGCCCTATGCAGCTCATGAAAAAGGAACTGTGTGATGAGACTGACAGTTAAAAGATAAGGAGGTCTGACTAAGGGAGAAGGAGCAGAAAAGACAGTGAGAGAGAAGAAGTAACATACAGGGCATTGTGAGATAGAAAAACCTCAGATAATATGTGCTTTTGAAAAATTATAGAAATTTCTATATAAACTCTTTAGGCAGAGCTGGTCCCATGACTGGACTTAATAGGTACTAATTAACTTTAGTGATGTAAGGTGTTGCACTAAATCATCTGATTAATCCATGCATACTGGGATTGATGCAGAAGAAATCAAACAGTGAATTTTGTTGAAAGTGTTCCACCAGAGATGAAAATAGGATGGGGTAAATGGACTAAAAGGTAATTTTATCTAATTGGTATTGTGTAATTATTTTGCCTTTTTGTTTTTACCCCATTCTTTTCTACCACTAGGAATATTTCTTATTATTTTTCTTACGCTTCTTTTTGTTCCCTTTCTCCTTCTCTTCCTCCATCATCCTTCTTCTTGTGAACTGTTTCATCTGTTGAATGATTGTAAGTAACATACTTTGAAGGAATTCCTCAACTTGAGTCTTTGCCTGACTCAAAGAAAATACCCAGGCAGTCATCTCCTTTCTACCACTTTCACTTCATGTAATAAAGGCATTCACCATTTGGAATGAGACATTTGCAGATTAAAGGTCAATGATTGAGGAAATAGCTATCAAGAGAATAAACTTAAATTTCTAGACCAGCGGTTAGACTCCAGATAGGCTGGGAATACAAAAGAATATCTGTCCTCTGAGTTTAGTAAGTACTGGTACCAGGAGCTTATATGGTCATATCACAAACATATTTAATCTAGTGTCAGAAAAGGTTGAGATGGAAAAGTGAAAAACTTTAAAAAAAATTCCTATGTAATTTACACCTTAGAGTCTATTATTTCCCCCCTCGTATCTCAGTTGTTCCCCTTAGTATATTTTTGAAAGCTGAGTCTTAATTCAGAAATACTGAACTGTGTCAAAATGGGAACAACTTTATTTTTCTTTTTTCCAAATAACTTTTGTTGGTCAGGTTTAAGGTTTTAGGGAAAAAAAATACAGTAACATTCTAGTCATCTGGACATGCAAATGTAATGAAAAGCCAAAAGGCCTTCGGTATAATCCAAATGATAACTGGTCATTAAACCAAGACAATAATTTAATTTGACCTCAGTTTCCTCATCTGTTAAAAAATAGCTATAAAATTCCTTTGTATTTTTAGATTTAATAGTTCTACACAAAACGTATCTGAGTTTTTATTTAATTGATGAGGGCAAGGAAAATTATCAAGATTATGAAGATATATGCATTTGCATTCTCTAAAACACCCAGGTCCCTGGTGGGCCCTTAAAGGAAAACACTGAAATAGTTCATATTTAGTCACTTACTGGTGTTTGACCTAAGACTTGGCTATTAAGGCAAGAAAGATCATGTCTCAGGATAATATTTTCTGGTACTTTACTTTTTTGTGTGTAGAGTTATGTGTTTTGATTCTTAACTTGTAAATGTAACATATTTCAAAGCCAAAGCAAATAATAAGAAAAGTGGGCTGTAGAGTGAGATGGCCACTGCTAAAAAAAAAACGAGAGCCAATGAAATGATGAAGCTATTTGTCCTCCCCTTGAGGCCTTCTGCCATCAGCTGATTTACAAGTTGGTCTCAAATTCGAAAGATGTAGGAAATGATTTTTTTTTTCCTATGAAGGGAAATGTTTGCTGCCAATGGTCTTTCTCAGAGCACGTCCAGCCTGTTTCTGAGAAGTAATTTTTTGTTGTTGTTTTATTCTCCCCTCTGGGATCCTATTCCAGGAGAGGAAAAGCAGACCTGATGGGAAGTAATAGCAAGAGTTTTTATGGGCTGTAATTGATGAAAGAATGAAATGCATTAACTAATTGAGAACAGAAAATTGAGACCAGGATCCCATTAGAAATCTTTTCTACTTTTTAGATCTTTTTAAAGATTTCCAAAATTCTTTTGATTGCCCCTCTCACTGCTTTCCATCTGTTCTTTTTCTTACTAGCTTCCCATTTACCCTGAAACAATGAATTTGCTCATAAAACCAAGTAGATAATGTTTTTTTTTTTCCAGATAGATAAGAAAGAATGAAAGAGAATAACTTCTTAATTAGGTAATCATCCATCACCTCATGTAACCAAGAATTTACCATTAACTTCTTCCAATACTAAGGCATGGTGAAAAATAGAACAGAACGCAGTATACTGGATTTCTCTGGAACAGAAATGTTTGCCCTGAAGAAATATTTACGATCTTTGATCTGCCCTGTACAAATCAGCTGTTGTACTTTGGGTGAGAGCAGGATTGTGGATACTAACACCAAACTTTATAGTTTATAAAATATTTCACATGCTTTATCATAATCAGTCCTCATATTGAATCTACAAAATAGCTGGTATCCATCCATTTTGCAGTTAAATAAATTATGTCAGGAAGATTTAGGAGAATGGTCCAAGGTTATACTACTGGAGGGCATGCAAACCCAGCAAAATTCTCTCTCCATTTCAGAGGAAGATGGTGGTATGACTCACACTCTGGGAAACAAGGTAGACTTGTTTTTTAGAGTTCAAAAGCACATGCCTGTGCTGTTGTCTTCTTTTAGAAGGGACTTCTCAGAGTGTATATTTTATTAACTGGCATTTCAGTCATCCCTGGTTTGTTTCCAGAGCGTGACCCCATTTTCTAGGAGCTTCATTGCTGGAAGGTTCAGCCAGGAGAGTTGACACCATTTGAGAATGCTTAGTTTGTGAAAATTTTTCAACCCAAATTAGAAAATATATTATCTAGCTAGTAATTTTAATGTTAATGGGAGGTCGGATGCGAGGAGGTCCGCAACATGTTCTGAGTGCTAAGCCTAAATAAGCAAGAACACTGCAGAGAGGACTGAGTCTAATTAGATCTCAATTCCCAAACCGAATTATGTTGATTTTTTAAATATCAGATTGAACTTTTCTAGTAGTCTCAATTTCTTCACTTAGAAAAATATGGCAATACAAATTGCAAAATATCGATTCTTCTCCTAAAACTCCATTCACCTTGTACCTTCTTTCATAAAACCTTCTCTCGGTACCTTCTGCCCATGTAATAGTGACCATTTCCTCTTTTGCATCATCAATACGCCAATCACATATGTATCATACATTCGTAGGAGCTAATTTTTACCACCAGAGAGAGCATGATTATTTTCTATGGGGAAAAATTCAGAAATAATCACGCGATTTGTCCAATTGTCATACAGTTCATGTGTGCAAAGAGTAAGACTTAAACTCAATACTAATTTCAAATCCTCTCCTCTTAATCTCATGAATTATACTATGTCTAGCCTAAGGTCTCCTACATATTTTTCTTAAAAATATTTATTAGCGTAAAATTCAAACTCACTGTTTGTATTCTTACATTTTTTTAAAAGTTAGATCAATAAATAAACTATCTCAAATTGTAGAAAAATTATATAATAGACTTGAAAGTACCTAATAAAAGTAATTAATACACATACTTGATATAGATCTGAAAATATTTGTCATACGCGTGATACAAGTTGAGAGTATTGCTATTTTATTGAGCAGCAGAGGAGGGCCATGACATCATGGAAAAGAAATGGCTTTTCATTTTCATGTAGCAGCACTGGAGTGGGGACAGAATTCTGAAACTCTACCTAATTTTATCTGCATATGCCGACAATCTTCAATTTAGGAATCAATTACAAGTGACTAATGATTAACATGAACTGTATCATTTAACCTCAGGCAAGTCATTTAATCTCTCTACACATTACTTGCCTCATCTTTAAACTAGATCTTTTCAGAAGCAGTGGTTCTCAAACACAACTGCATGTTAGAATGATCTCATAGGTTTTGAAAAAAAATCTTGATGACTAGGCAATAACCTGTAACAAATATATAAGAATTTCTGGAGGTGGGATCCAGGCATCAGTATTTTTCAGAACTCCCCAGCCAGTTTTAATTTAGAGCCAAGTTTGAAAACTAGTATTCTAAAGTCTCTTTTAACTTAAAGATTTTCAGTGTGTAGTATAAGCCCTGGCAGTTGTATTTTTTTTTTCTTTTTTTGTAATGCAAGTGTATTACAAAAGCTTTGATTGCAGAACCATCCATTTCAAAGAGTCATCCACTTCAAAGATGAGTGTCTTGAATAAACATTGCCAGTCTTAGGACTAGATAAGAGCCAGGCCACCTTGCCACCCCCAATTTGTTTTAGCAATCTTGGCTAATTTTTTTTAACTGACCATTTAAGTCACTTATGTTTTCCTTTCCAGTGCCTTAAATTCCTGCCCTTAAGTTTTAAATTCACCAATACATAGTGAAACCCTAGGCCCCAACCCTCAATTCTAATTAAAGCAGAACCCCAGACCAGCACCCTCTCTTTCTCCTTCTCCACCTGTGACTTTCTGTGTGGCACCAGGTATGCCATGTTCTTTCCAAGATCTGTGAGCAATAACCCTTCTTTTCCCCCTAAAGTTTTCTGAGGGTTATTGCTGAGAGTATCGTGCAATCATAAGAGCCACAAGAGCCTGTTCAGTCACATCATTGGTTATCACTGGGCTGACACTAGCACAAAACAAGGTGTATATGTATCAGTTCAAATGGTGGAAACTTAAGAATACTATAGAGTAGTAACCCAAATCATTTTGGTGACTATGGTTTTGAAAGATATAGCAAATATATGCTTGAACAGGAATGAACGCATATGGAAATTTCTCCGTCCGTATTTTAAATAAAAGTTATGAGGAAGTCAGCATGCTGGATTGCTGATCACCATGGGATTATATTCAAGCAGTGGAGAGAAGGCAGAACTGAAATTGAATTTTGATTCTGCTAGTTAATGGTTTTGTTGTCTTAGGCAAGCCACCTAACCTCAAAGGAGCTCAAAGAGAAAAATGAAGAGGAAATCAGAGTGCTTCTAGGTTGTAAGTGCTTCTTATAATAGAGTTACATGGCATGGAAGACCTCTGTAGAGGAGCCACACTCAGGGAAAGCTTCGAGGTGGGAAAAATGGCAGAGCTGAATCCCAAACGATAATGGTATTTATTAATGGAGAAAGAATAACCATGATAAAGGATCTAACAAATGTTCCCACTTTGAGGTGACCAAGACCATGACATGTGTAGATGGAATTTTGAGTGTTCTGAAATGCGGTGAAGGACAGTTGCAAGTGGAGGTGAATGAAGCTGCTGAGGTGAGCAAGAGTCGGATCACGAAGAGCCTTGCGTACGGCATTGACCAGCTTTGAATTGATTATGAGGTGAATGAGAAAATTTTAAAAACTTCCAAGCAGAAGAATGGCCTGGTGAGATATACATTTCAGGAAGATTCCTCTTATATCAATGTAGGAAATGGATCAAATCTCTGGAAGAGAAACAAAAGGACAAACTGAGGCAGGGGTCAGGGAAAAAGACAATAGTGGTCTAGAGCAAGGAAGTAGAGATGGATTTATGACATGTTTAGATTAGAATCAACAAGTTTTACTGATTAATTGACAGAAAGGAGGGAGGACGAGAGAAAGAGAGTGAGAGAGAGAGCTCAAAATGGAGAAACTGGGTAAATTGAAGTAATGATAGGAACACAGAAGTAGGAAGGAGTCTGGGGATAAATACAACTAACTTTTATAGATGTTAAATCTTTGAGCTATTCAAGTGGAAATATCTAGAGCTCAGCTTATACTTATTTGGGAGTCATTAGCATATTTATGGAACTGGAACCCATAGAACTATGAGCTATAGTAGAGAGAATAGAATGAGAAGAGAACAGAGAGGGCCTCCGAAGAAATGCCAACATGTAGGGGGCAAGAAAGAAGAGGAAGACATGAGGAAGAATAAAGAAGAACTGGAAGTCAGGAGAAGAACCCACTTCAAATACCATGAATATGCTTCTGTTTTCTTAATTCCAAAAGTGGAGTTGAAACTACAGATCTCAAAGAGTTGTTGAGAAGAATAAATGGATGAGGTGGGTGATAATGGCCCTGCAGCCAGTTGGAATTCTAAAGAATCTAAAGGTTCTTCTATCATCATAGATTTTTCATTTACTCCACCCTAAACTCCCTTAGTTCTTTCAAAATACAACATAGACCATGAAAATGAAGTTCAGGTTTTGTGTTCAGCAACCTTCCCTTGTGGCTATGAATACAACGGCACTAATGGTCTAACCTGAAGCTAAAACCCAACTTGATCCTGTAAGTCATTAATAGCTGTACATCTGTGTATGTGCCTAGCGAGCTGGCCATTAAGATCATGATTTAACTTGTAAAGTGGAATAAATTAAATCTGGGCATCATCCACATGTTTCTTTTTTCCAGTCTCTTCTCTGCCTTCCGGCACAGTTTATTTCTTGTTCCTGATTACTAATCAGGTGTATTTTCAGTTATTTTCTCTTGTGGCTGGTGATCATTTGGTCCCTACTAAGCAGAGATTTTCAAAGTATCAGATTCATTTCTTGGCCTCATCTAAGAGTACCCTGAAGCATTTAGGACAGTTTTAATAAAAAGAAAAAAAATGATGATAGACTAAGAGATTAGTACCATGTTCAGATTTTATTCCACTTCTCTATGCAACCTGATACCCTGATTTCTAGTGCTCTTGTATAGACATCCTTTTCCTTGCTCAGGGACACAAAGTTTGATAATTCAGCAAGGCATGCCAAATACTAGAAACTTAACTGTTCATAGCTGGAGAATCCCATGTGATACTTTGAGAAGTAACAAGAGCAAGATCCACTAAGTTTATGAGAAGAATTCAGGTTTTTGATGACACAACCATCATTTCAATTTCTCATAACAAGTGTTCAGATATGCTTTTATGATCCACAATTTAGCAGTGAACCTTTGCTGTACTAATAATGTTCCCTTCCTCTCTCTCCCTCTCCTTCTCCCTTTCCTTCTCTCTATTTCTATCTCTGTCTCTCCCTGGTCCTGGATACCACATCACCTCTAACTACTTTCATAAATCTCATTCATTTTTATCTGAACTTCTCCGAATAGTTTCCCACACAGAGATTTACTTTCTCCTTACTTCTCTGCGGTCCAATCTTTGTCTTTGCATTGAAACTTCCCATTGAGATCAGCATGGCATCTGAATTCTCAAGTTCTGTGGACTCAATGTCATTATCTTCGTGGACCTGTATCGTGCATTAGCCAGCGTCACCATTCTCTCTTCTCTGTGACTGCTCTTAGATCTCATACTACCTCTCTGACCCCCGCTTATTTCGAGCATTCCTTTCTTCATTCAGACAGGCATTCCACTCCCTTCTGTTATCAGTACTTTCCTCCTCCTCTGGGTTTAGGATCCTCTCACATTATATCAAGTATTAATAATAATATATGAAATTTGAAAACTAAATATCCAGTTGAGACATCCATCCTAGGATTTAGACCCCCCATCACATTACATGTAAGACATATGCACTTTGTAAAAAGCAGCTACACATCTTCAAGCTCAGATATGGCTTTTCTCTTAAATGTGGTAAGTTTTTTGTTTCATTGAATGGTCCTCACCATTTGGCTTGAATTACTCAACTTGATGATCTGTTCTATTTGGTGGTTCTAATATCTAGAATTTCCTCAAAAATCAGTAAACAAGATATTTTAAAGAGAATTTTGTTTTTCTTTCCACTGTGGCTCACCAGTTTCTTTCATATACAGCTGATTGATGCTGAATCCTTGCAAAGCTTACTCGTCATTTGGTCCCTAAGCTTACTTATCACTCTTTCACAGGATAGTGAGTTTCTTTTGTGGCTATGGCTTATCAATGACTTTCTTCATGTCTTAAGATGGTAACATTGCAACTCCTATTAGCAGACTGGGCATTCCTACAGGTAACATGGTATGGAGTGGAAGAACATGAGCCTCAAAACAGTCAAATTTGAGTTTCAATCTGGTTATACCACTAACAGCAACTTGACATTTGATAAATTGCTTAGTATAAGTTGAGGATAGGCATGGTGCCCTTATGAGGATGTTGTAAAAAACATATGCGATCTATCTGCAAAATGTTTAAAAGAGTGCTTAGTTGATAAATGATTATTACTGAGTTGGATTATTGTTTGTTTGTTTTATGCTTATTGTTGTTATTATATTTTAGGTCCATGTCCTAGTTCGTCAAATTAGATTTTTACTGGTTTGTTATGCTCTTGTATTATCCTTGTTTAAGAAGTGTGTGTGTGTGTGTGTATGTGTGTGCGCATGAGCATGTGTGCGTAAAGGCTGGGAGTGTCTTGTAAGACATTGGCCTCTATCTGTGAAACAACTAAAAGTTAATGCTAAGATTGGGACTGAACATGGCCTTCCTCATGGCTTGTTCTGACAATCAGCAGATACCTGCATTGAAACAATCTTGCCATCATGTTCCCACATCACCAAATACCCTGAGAGACGTATGCATTAGTAGTCGTTAATATGTTTGTAAAGTTGTGAACCTCGAATCGATTTCTTTATATCTTGCCTCTCTGGCTTTAAACAGATGGTAAACGTTAGAAAGTCTCCCTTTCTCTTTATATCAGGTTCTATGCAGATGCACCAACATAAAACAAAGCGAGAATAGACCGTTACTGGCAAAGAGAGCAGGACTGCAAACATAAAAGTTATGTGTTTCGAAGACCTAAGCTTACTTTTCAGGCAGGATATAAAATATTTAAGTTAAAAATTTTAACAACGATAACGCAGGCTATATTTTCTGGGTGACACTAGACTAGATACTTGAAGAAGGAGAGTGATTTGGGAGCAATGCTGCTCTATATGTTCTTTTCATGATAGGTTATGATAATCAAAAATAAAACTCCTTGTCAAACCCAACAAATCCCCAGAACATATCAGCAACACTGAAACTGGGTTTCCTTAAAATTCTCTGTGGAGAAGAGTGGAACCATTATGACAACTTCATATTTCCATTGACTCACCTTTTATTTTCAAGGTCCTTTGAAAAATTGTTTTTTATTACTGAGCATTAAAATATAGGAATAAGTTAAATATGTGGAAATAAATGCAATGTCTCCCCAGGCATGCTCTACTCTGTAGTGAAAGGTGTTTATAGCTAAACTCTCTCACCACAACGTGACAAAAGCATCCCTGGCCACTCGGCATAGGTTTTCTGTCTCTTCCTCCTTTCCTGCTTCCATCTTTTCTGACGCGGCATTCTTGATTCCTGAACTCACGGATTCATTTTTCATCTTCTGCTCTGTTCTTTGTCTGTTTCATTTAATAATTGTCTTGCTATACTCTGTTAGTCAATTGTGTGAGATAGCGTGTAGAGCGGCATTTTGCAGTGTTTTAAACCGGTATGACATTTATAGACAACACTAGTGGTTTACACCTGAAAGAACTGAAATAATTGCCTGGTTGTTTTTTATTTTATTTTTTATTTTTTTTTAAGCACAGGCTTTAGCTTCAAACTGACCAAAATTTAAACCTCAACTTGAAGCCAGGCAACTGGTAAATTACATACTCTTTATAAAACTGAATTCTCTCAACTGTCATGTCATGTGGAAGAAATCATAAGTATTTTTCAGGGCCATTTTAATAATTAAAAATATACTCATTATAAAATGTTTAATACAAAGACCTGGTAAATATGTCTTGAGTAAAGGTAGAATATTATTGAATCATGTTGCTCTAGTTCATTACATTTTATTTTTATTTTTATTTTTTATTTTTTGTCATGAAGGGAGAAGCATATAGGGAGGCATTAGCACCACTCTGATATCAGAATAGTGTTGCAGGAATAGCACGGAGCCAGTGGTCAGCTTATCTGGGTTCTGTTTATAATTTTACCACTTAACATATTTGATGACCTTAGGCAAAATTTTTAAACTCTTTGATAGAAACTTGTTAACAATAATGTTAAATTTTCTACGGGTCGGAAGCATATAAAAGACAAAGTGCTCAACTGTTTGTCTTTGAGCCCAGAGTAAAGAGGTTTATAAGTACATGTGGGTCGATGCTCTCCCCAGTACGTCCCATGCAGACAACTAGGGTGAATTCTCAACTTGGATGCCAGCAGCAATGAACTCTTCAGAAGAGACTTAAAGTTGCCCTTCAGCTCCAAGTAAACCCATTACAGTAAACCCTCCCATCTGTAATAACAGCCTCAACAGTGAAGAGCTCGAAGTCCAGGATCCGATTTATTTCTTTGTCCTCATTACCTATCACAGTGCCTAACTGGTCATGAGAGCTTCACAGACATTTCTCAATGAACAAATGGATAAAAGAATGAACAAGTATTATCATCCAGCTAACTTGGCAGGCATACTTCCTTGATTTTGATATGTCTCTCTCTGTCTCTGTCTCTGTCTCTGTTTCTCTCTCTGTCTCTGTCTCTGTCTATCTGTCTGTCTGTCTGTCTCTCTCTCTCTCTTCCTCTTCTTCCCTCCCTCTCTCCACTCAATCTTCCCTGGGCCTTTGATCAAAACAAGTGAGGTTTTATAGAGTAATAACAGATCATGGTTCTAAGACCTTACCCTGCCATGAAAACTAAAGAATCAAGGCAAGTAACTTAAACCGTCTAGACTTTATGTGAAAATCAGAGGCTAAACTATATTTCTAAGGCTTTTTTAGCTTCCAAATGATGTCATAGTTTGTGTTTCTTGGCAAGAGAAGTTTACTTTGTGGGACCAGAGCAAAACTCAGTGACCATCCTAGAAGCCAGACTCGTAACCTCAATGTGCCAAGTCCTCAACTTCTGAGATAATTGGTTTTGCTCTAGCACTGACTTTTGACAGTTCTTATCAAGAGCCAGGAAAAAAAAAATCAATTCTTCTGTCTTTGAGCTCTGTGTTCTACGCACTCTTTCTCAGAGAATGGCACTGCTTTAATTCTTTTCATTGAGATAAATAGTAATTGTAGAAAAAATAATGAGTACTTTCCTCTAGAAATTTGTCTCTGTTGTTTGTTTGGGGATTATGGGTATTTTTAGCTATTCATTCTTCTGGAAGTTGAGTGTAGAACATGAAAAGTTGAGGCTTTTATAGAAAATTGTCTGCACTTGTCTGAGAAATCTGTGCACCATAATGCTTTTCAACCAGCAGTAATGAGCCAATTCGTCTCTTGCTCCTCAGAGCCTTCCTTGTGTTATTAAAAAAAAAGCAGTTTGTTATAAATGGAAGTTAAGGCTTAACGATAGAACATGCAATTAAAATTAAAATATCCCAGAGTCCAAAAGAGACTAAATTAATTTTTAAAAGGAAGGAAAGAAATGGCCACAAGAAACAAAGATGCCCACTTCAATGTTTTGGGATAAAGCTTCAATGTTTTGGGATATATCTGTGTTGAAAATCCTTAGTGATATATGAGAATTTGTTAATTATTGGATTATTTTTGTTTAAGAAAGACTAAGATATATCTCTTGACCATATCATTGTGTTGACTTTATACCTATAAGTTTTCATTCAAAGTTTTCAGGTTAAGAAGGAAAGTCCATCAAAAATTGTGTTCCTTGCTCTATTTTTTTATAACACCATTAAGAATGAGAAAAGAAACTTCTTCTCACATCTGATTATTTCTTTTCATTTGGCTGTGCAGGCTATGCATATCTATGTGGCAATTCGTATTTGTAAGAGATAGTGCCATTATTCTCTATGTTAAAATCATCTGGTAAAAAAATGTAATTATAATCACACAGACCATAGGCATATATGCTTAAGAAAATAAAGTACTATAACGTTATGAAATAATTAGAATTATTGCTAGTATCCCAAATAATGGAAATAATACAGAACTAGCAGATATTTCGCACACAAAATTTAAATGAAAATTCTCCTAACCTTTCTAATTTTTAAAAAGAAAATGTCAAAGACAGATTATAATCATTTCTTTTTTTCCTGAGAAAGAGGATAATAATTATTCATAATTTTATGATATGTTTTCAACTAGGCGCTATACTTAAATTGCCTTATAGAATTATTAATTTAAACCAGATAAGTTGTTTTAAAAATAAGTTATTTTAAATAATTTAAAAAATTTAAATGGATCGCCTTGAATATTTTGCTGGAAAAGATGATAATATATATGTAACTAGAAGTGTATTTTTCCTTCTAAATAAGATATTTACCCAATGTTCCCATAGGTAAATCATAAACCCCTACTAATGCTTTCTACAATTGTCTGTGAATCGATTATGGTTTCATCTTGGTGTAAGGGCATGACATTCAATGTGAGATTTTAGCAACACATGATCTTTTCATATAACCAATAGTCAGAGTTTCTTTTTTAACCAGTAAACATATACTAATTTGGAGAAGAAGAAATATGAGTTCAGTAGTCAGAAAGAGATTTTAAAAAACTAAAATAAAAGTAACTATTTTGTAATATCACTCAAGATTCTGACCAGTAGAGCAAAGAATGTATGAAGAGATGATCTATGGGCTCTGGAGTAATGTAAGGATTTTTTTTTTTATTATTCAAAATCCTTTAAGTGTTTCTCGTGAGGTTTTGAGTGTGACAATCACTTTTGACTTTAGATAGGGATACTTAATTACACAAATAGGTAAAGAGTTGACATTTTTATTTTAAATTTGGAAAATAATCATGAATATACATCCCGATAAACAAACCTGTATCTCTCCATTTAGAGTATTTTGAAATATAAACAGTCCTTTCTCAGTAATAGTAATTCATATAAAACTATACTTAAAGGGAAGATGCCAAGTGTAAAATATAGGGTCTGAGGACTTAGATCATCATTAACTGAATGTGTGTAACATGAAAAACTTAAATGTCTCTGAGGGGCTTTTAAATGCTAAATTAAACATTCTAGCTTGGCTGCATTTTATAACTCTATATTCAAGTCAATTGCATCCATATAAAATTAACCTGCACAATATTTTCATGTTCACTCTGCAATTAAAGAGATAATCAAATCTCACCTTTTGCTATAGTCTTAAGGTTTGTACTTAACTGACATGAAATATCTTAATAGAAACTAAACACAATTTGTCATTCAGAAAATATTTTATTTATATCATATCTATCTGAAATCAGCTAAAATTAAAAGTGTTAGTGAGATAACTATATGTTTCCAAATTAAATTCTTAATATTATGTTTCAGGCAATTTTTCTAATTTTATCACATATTACCTGTTACAGTAAGGAGATGATAAGACATATACCACTTTTGATATGATGTGGAATCCTTGTTTAGAAATCTAAAATAGAAATAACTCCTCTTTCATCCTTATTTTTTATGGATTTAGGACCTTTTGTATTTATAATTGAACAAAGAAATTAATTTGAACCAATAGTGATGATAATGATGATTGTGATTGTGGCAATGTTGCTGGTGATCATTTATGTTACTGCTGGTGCTATGAAGTATACTTTAAATAGAAGATTTCTCATCATTAAACCAACATTGCAGGGTAGAATTTTTTTTCTCTCAGTTATGAATAAGGAAACTAACACTGAGAGATAAAAAAAAATGAGTTCCCTAAGACAGGCAACGGGAGAAAAACAAGCAGCTCCAAAGCCAGACTTTAACTATCCCTTGAATCAGTCAGAACAACAAAAGATAACTAAAACAGTCAAGAGAAATAAAATTGAATTCTGACAAAGTTATCAATTCACTCACTGACATTTGTTGAGCTAGATAATAGTAGAGAATGAATCAGTGACATATAAATGCAAGGAAACCATCACTGAGTAACTGTGATTATTTATGAAAAACTCAAAACATGACTAGGAAAAAAGTACTTAAAAAGATATTCCTTAACCATCAATTATTTAAATAATATTTTATTTGTAATGTTACCAAAATTTTGAGGACATTTTCCAAGTCAGATTATTACTAAAACTGGTATACATGAGAGTTTTTAAATAATACAGAAATATCTTACAGATATGGAAAAAAATGTTGGATAGTTCTTATAAGCTTAACATGAACTCTTGGGGAAAAGAAGATGTGCCAGTCCATTGCAGATGTTCTCAGCTGAAATAAAACTCTCATGAAACATTAATTCAGCTGTTTAACTGATATAACATGAAACCTGAGAAGAAATTAAATAAACTTGTTTTGTGGGATTTAAGAACTAAAAAAAATTAAATTTGCATGTGCTGCTAGTCATGTGCTTTGAAATTGGTCATCTCATTCCATAAGAGATATAAAATTAGAGTCAGAAAATGCTGCTTAACTAATTCATTTGCCTCTTTTTTACCTTTGCATATTTGCATGGGCAATTTAAGGAAAATATCGATCACAAAAGTATGTTAATCTTTAGTGGCACTGAATTAAATATTCATTATATGTCTCTCTACTGTTAGGAAAAGTTGATTCACAAAATGTCTCTATATTCAGGAGAAGCATAGCATCAATGTGAAAAACAAGTATTTTGTAATAAGATTTCATGTGTACCTGGGAATCTGTTTCCTTTAATAGCTTTATGATCTTGGTCAAGATACTTCATCACTCCATGCCTCAGTCTCCCCTATGAAATGAAAATAATTTAATTATCTCCTCATAGGTTTGTTGTGAGGATTAAATCAATTGTATAAATAAAGTGCTTTTAATAGTTCTTGACACATTCAAAGTTGTTTTCAGTATTATTATCTTCCTGGGTCTACTGGCCTTTGATAAAAATGCCTGAGTTGTGAAAAAACTGGATAACACTGAGTCACTATGAGTCTCAGTCAAAATCTAATCAACTAAGTAACTTCAGATGGCTGATATACCTAAGAGTGAACAAAAGGTGAAAGGTGGCTGTTGGACCTGGGTGAATGAGAATTACAGGTGAAGAAGATAAGATTTTTAAAAGAGGGAGTGAGGTATAGTCTTTAAAAAAGGGAAGAAGGAAATGCTGTTGATATTCAATGCTCATTGGTTCCCGTGAAGAGTGAAATGAGTATAGCTAATCTGGAGAGAGATCAGAGGAATATGTTATACAGCTCAGCGCTTCATCCAGCAAGCTCAGGGTGTAGGAGATCTTAACATTAACATAGTGTTTATATTTTTATTTCTTTTATTGTTTTTATTTAAAAATACAATGATGATGATGATATTTAGAATTACAGATGGTCAAGGTACAAAAATAATTTTAAAAGTCCAAAAATACATAAAAAGCAAAAGTAAAAGTTGTCCTTGGTGCTGCAAACTCTGTTCAGTGTTACTCATGTAGCCAGTGTTAACTGTGTATCCACAAAATTTTGTAGCAGAGTATATATATGCATAGAAATTTACCCTACAGGATACCAGTGTTGCATTATCTCTGCCTCCATTTTCCGATGAATTCTTCATACAGTAGAAACCAGGATGTTAAAGTTAATATGATACATTTCTGAACAGCAGTGTGTGTGTGTGTGTGTGTGTGTGTGTGTATAATTTATTACAGGACAGGAGAACAGTTTATGACTTTTGAACCCCATACATCACTTAGAGAATATAGAAAGATGGGGAAGGCGAAGAAAATATTTTCAGAATACTGGAAAAGAGGTTACTTTGACAATGATGGACACACAGGTGAGAGAGTCTGCTTGGGGTTGCTTAAGGCCCTATAAAATTGGACTTTCTCAAGACATAAGGTGACCACAGCAGATAAACACTGCGAGAATATTACATGATATTCAGAGCCTGAGGAAAGGTGAGTTTTAACCATCTTCCAAGCCCGTGGTGCTCTATATCTTATGGCATCTCATCCAACCCCTCTCAATGTTCTGACTACATCTGGAAAGAATAATCAGCTAAGGAGTAGGAAGAAAGGAGAGCTTGGGAAGTGTAGAGACACAGCAGGACCACATCCTCTCTCTCCAATGGCTTCCAGACTGAAGTAGCTCCTGAATGGGGGAGGGGAGAGTTTAATACTCAGCACTTTCCATCAATATCTTTAACTGATTAAAAGTGATTGTAGAAATGTCTGTATTACCTATAAGTGAACAGAGAAGGAACAGGTTTTCAGAGTACT
The DNA here is from genome assembly GCF_902729225.1 of Pteropus medius. Taxonomy (NCBI): domain Eukaryota; kingdom Metazoa; phylum Chordata; class Mammalia; order Chiroptera; family Pteropodidae; genus Pteropus; species Pteropus medius. The sequence continues at coordinate 8,923,889 of NW_024349797.1, forward strand.
CAAAAAAGGAGCTGGAAAATATAACCTCAAAATGAATTTTAAAATTATATATATATATATATTTATTTATTTATTTATATATATATAAAATTATATATATATTTTTTATAACACAAATGGGGTCATAATACACACAACGTCTTTACTTCCTCATGCCCAATTTTTTAAACCTAAGTATTTATAAGGAATATATATTTTTTCTATCAGCATATATAGATAATTCTATAATCTCTTTCAGGGGATAGAAACAAACAAAATACTTGCTGACTCATCTATGAGGCCAGCATTACCCTAATACCAAACCAGACAAAGACAGTATAACAAAACTACAGACTAATATTTTTCATGTACATAGATGCAAAACTCTTCAACAAAATATTAGCAAATTGAATCCAACAATGGATAAAAGAATTATACACCACAGACACAAGAGATTTATTCCAGGTTTGTGAGGCTGGTTCAACATTTGAAAATTAATTCATGGAGTCCATCACATCAACAGACGAAAGAAGAAAAATCACGTAATCTTATCAATAGACCCAGGGAAAGCAATTGACAAAATCCAATACAAATAAAAAAAATAAAATAAAATAAAATTTAAAAAAGATAAAAACTTTCAGTAACTAGAATAGAGAGGAATATTCTCAACTTGATAAAAATATTTAGCTTATAGCTAACATTATACTTAATGGTGAGAAACTCAAAGCTTTCCCACTAATTACGTACAAGGCAAAGATATTCCTTCTCACCACTCATTTTTCAACATTGTATTGAAAATTCTAGTTAATACAAGGCAAGAAGATGAAATAAAAGGTGTACAAATTGGGAATGAAGACATAAAACTTTTTGTTCAAAATTGACATGATCATCTATGTAGAAAATCTGAAGAACTGTCAAAATCTTAGAACTTGTAAGCTATGATTGCAAGGTTGAGAGATATAAAGTTAACATACAAAAGTCAATTGCTTCTTTATATACCATTAATGAACTAATGGGATTTGAAGTGAAATTTATAATGCCATTTACATTAACGCCTCCCAATATGAAATACTTAGGTGTAAATATGTAAAACAAAATATGTAAAAAGTCTCTATGAGAAAAACTATAAAGCTCTGATAAATTAAAGAAGAACTAAGTAAATGGAGAAATATTCCACATTCATGGATAGGAAGACTCAATATTTTTAAGATATCAGTTCTTGCCAACTTAATTTATAGTTCAATGCAATCCCAGCCACATACCCAGCAAGTTATTTCATGGATATTGACAAACTGTTTCTAAAGTTTATGTGAATGAATCCAAGACCCAGAATAACCAACATGACAATGCTGAAGAACAAACTTGGAAGACTGATGCCCCCTGAATTCAAGGCTTACCATGAAGCTATAATAATCAAGATAGTGGGTTATTGTTGAAAGAATTGACAGATCAATGGAATAGAATAGATTTCCCAGAAATAGACCCACATAAATGTAGTCAACTGATCTTTGACAAAGGAGTACAGGTAATACAATGGAGTAAAGATAGTCTTTTCAATAAATGGTGCTGGAACTACTAAATATCCACCTATAAAAATTATAATAATAATTAATTTAGGCACAAACCTTACTCCCTTCACAAAAATTAACTCGAAATGAATTATAAGTCTAAATGTAAAATGAAAAATTATAAAATTCCTAGAAGACAACATAAGATAAGGCTATACTCTCGAGTATGATGATGACTTTTTAGATATAACACCAAAGGCATAATCCATGAAATAAATAATTGATAAACTGGACTTCATTAAAATTAGAAGCTTCTGCTCTGTGAAAGTCAATATCAAGAGAATGAGAAGACCAGCCGCAGACTGGGAGAAAATATTTGCAAAAGACAACTAATTAAGAACTGTTATCCAAAATATGCAAAGAATATGTAAAATCCAATAATAAGAAAACAACCTAATTAAAAATTGGGCCAAAGACTTTAACAGACACCTCAACAAAGAAAATATATGGATAGTAAATAAACATATAAAAATGTTCACCATTATATATCATCAGGGAAATGCAAATTAAAACGAGATACTATAACATACCCATTAGAATGGCCAAATCTGTAACACTGACAATGCCAAATACTGACTCAGAGGTGGAGCATCACAAATTCTCATTCCATACTGATAGGGATGCACAATAGTACAGCTGATTGGGAAGAGGGTTTGGCAGTTTCTTACAAAACTAAAACTATTTGTACCATACGATCCAGCGATCACACTCTTTGGTATTTATCTAAGAGTTTAAAACATGTCCACACAAAATCTTGCAATCCTGCACATGGATGTTTATAGTAGCTTTACTTATAATTGCCAAAACTTAGAAGCAACCAAAATTTTTTTGATAGGTGAATGGATAAATAAACTATGTTACATCCAGACAACGGAATATTATTCAGTGCTAAAAGAAATTAACTATCAAGCCATGTAAAGACATAGAGGCACCTCAACTGTGTATCACTAAGTCAAAGAAGACAATCTGAAAAGGCTGCATACTATATGATTGCAACTATATGAGATTCTAGAAAAGGAAAACTATGCAAACATTATGAAGTCAATTAATTCATGTCGAGAAGAGTTCTTTTATTCAATATTAGTTATATTTGCTGATGCAGACTTTGCAACTTAATCTCAAGAAGCAGGGTCAGCAGGCATTTTGTCATAAATTATCTATTCATTTTGAGCTCTGTAATACACAAATGTATTTAGGCCACCATTTAAAAAAAAATTATATTGTGTCTGAATTAAATGCATTGCCCCTCCAATCTACCACCTCCTTACACTGCAATGAGGAGCACTGGTATCTTTCAAGAATAATACAAAGGCATCAAGCAAACATATAAGTGTGGTCTTTACAACACCTATTGGAGTAGAGTTATCAGTTAAAGAAGCAAAAAATAAACTTTCAAATTAATGTTAGTTATATTTTTTAAGATAATACCAGATTGAAAAGAATAAGATGCTGGAATAGTCTAACAGGGAAGCATTCACTATTATGGATTTCCAAAATAAGGAGCTAGTTGGACTCCAAGACAGATGGACAGGAGAGTGGGGTTACGCTTTAGGAAAGGAAGATAAATGGTTACCTACTCTACAGGTATTCTTTTTCTTTTCTTTTCTTTTCTTTTCTTTTCTTTTCTTTTCTTTTCTTTTCTTTTCTTTTCTTTTCTTTTCTTTTCTTTTCTTATCTCTTATTTACATATTGGTAATATCTAGAATGTGTCTTCTACTTGGGGCGATTTTCAAAGTTTGCGCCAGAGCTTCTGTATGATCTCTTCTTCCATACATGTATTTGGATGTGTTTCGATGTAGAGAGAGTAGTTCTCTAAATGAAAAAATAAATAAATAAAAAAAGATCACTAGATGGTAATAGAGTTTGCAAGACATTTTTTTTTTTTTTTAAGTTTTAGAGTGACATGGTAAAGAATGGGGCTTCCAGAACCTATAGAACAAACAGAGTGTGAACACACTAAAAAAACCTGCACAAATGGGCTGGGTGGCCATGGCAGGGCATCCCAGACTCCTTAGATTCCAGGTTCCTGTCTGAAGAAGAACAACTTGCTCATGATCCTAGCTCCAATCAAAAGGATAGAATGAGTACTGAGGAGCAGTCGCTAAACACTAAAATTACAGTGAGAATTTTGATTTTGGTTTCCATTTCAAATATAGTTAAAACAATTAAGATACATAATACAGAACTGAAATTGTATCTCTGTGGCATCATTGAAAGATTAGAGATATCTGAGTTTTATCTAAAATGCAGCAGTGATAGTTAAAACTGCATAATAAAAGTAAGAAGAAACTTAGAACCTAAAACAAGATGAGGAGTCACTAAAGACACTCCTGTGGAATAATTCTGGGAAATGATGTCCACTTAAAGATTGTCTTCAGCCTAGCCAGAGCATTCATGGTAAGTCAAAAGAGGAATATCTCAACTCAATCCAGAAGTATTATTTATGAGCAAACTTTTTTCATAGTACAAGTTCTTTGAAAAGTGTATGTGTTTTTTAATTTTGTTTTGTTTTTACTTTCTAAAACAGTGTCATCCAACTACAGTCCCTGGACCAAATCTGATTCTTCATCTATTTTTGTAAATAAAGTTTTATTGGAACAGAGTCATACTCATTCATGTACATTTTGGCTATGGCTGCTTTCACAGTACAATGACAGAGTTAAGTGTTGCCACAAAGATCATTTGATTTGCAAATTCTAAGATTTTTTCTTTTCTTTTAATGCCTACAGCACCTGGTATTCCTAGGTGGTCTCCTGTGGTCTCCCATCCAGGTACTAACCTGGCCTAACCCTGCATAGCTTCCAAGATCAGACGGGATCGGGCATGTTCAGGATGGCATGGCCATAGACACAACTCCTAAGATTTTTACTGTGGTCCTTTAAAAAAAACTTTGTCAACTCAAATTCTAAAACATATTTCATGCATTTCTCTAAACACAGATAATATTTAAAAAGTTGCATAAGCACCATTTTTATACATCAGAATAGGAAATAGCATGGTATGTGCTAAAAGTATAAAATTATATCTAGCTTATAATTTCCTTAAGGGGTTAAATATTAAAGAGACTGTGACTTTTACCTTTTCAAACTAGTTAGGCACTATAAATTCCCTTATCTTTTTCTACTTATACAAACAGAGACTGTTTCAACATCTTTATTTCTATTGAAAACACAGGTAAGATAAAACCTCTTTGTTGACAGGCACCTCGTATTATTCATTTTTTGTTAATTCTTTCATTCAGCTTTTTTTTTTTTTTTTTTTTTTTTTGTTGAACATCTACCATCTGCCAAGTAATTTTCTTGATGTTAGGGCCATAAAAGTAGAAAAAAATTTTCTGTCTTCAACTACCTTCTCTCTATTGCATAAGCCCAGGATCTGCCACTCTGAACACTGGGCACTGAACACATGTTATTGGTTCAGTGAACTAGTGAATAAATCACTGAGCGATATAAGGATCTCAAAGGGGATAACTTGCTTTTTGTGTGATAAGGGATAAAATCCTTGGAGAATCATCATGACTTTCTATACTGTTTACAGACTTTTGAAAATTAAGAGAAGCCTAACATTTTTAATGTTTTCCCATGGGGGGGGGAAATATTTATATATATATATATATATATATATATATATATATATATATATATGCATATGTATGTATCTGTTGACTTATGAAGAAATTCTGTAAGTCAAATCTACTTAACACATATGAGGTTAGAATTCTCTGAAACACAAACACATATACACAACACATCATTTTAAAAATTGGAACTATTTCTTAAACTCTAACCTATAATAGAATATATGAGGTCGAAAGCAATATATGAATCTGAACTGAGGAGAAAAGTTTACTCCTTTATCTCAAAAAACCATCCTGGTGGAATTCTAAAATATGTCTTTCCAGTATGATTACTTTTACTTATTTGGGTGTATTCTTTCTAATATGTTTATGTGTATGCGAAACAAAATCGAATGCACCTAAGTGAGAGTACTGTCCATGAGTTTTTAATCTATCACATCTTTCGTTTTGCCTAAAATAATATTCAAATCATTACTATTATTACACACCTCTTTTAATTCCCTTGCTAGGTGTCTTAAATATTAATTTACGACACAAACATGACCATTTGCTTTCCAGGGCCTTGTAAAGATGATATCCAAATAAAAAGTCCCTTTAGATTCCATCTCTGGATATGAGGCTACCAATGGACATTGCAATTTACAAGTCAGATTTCCTGGACTGAGAATTATTTTGTGAGGAGAAAAAAAACTGTCTACTTAAACTGACTTTGAAGGAAGTAGATTGAGTTTCTGAATACTAAAACATTGGCATTGGCCCTATTTTTCAAATAATGTTTATCCTCGTGGCCATTATAGGAGATTGCTTTGTCATTTTAATAATCAAATCTGCAAATTTCCACTTAGCAGCAAATCCAAACAATCCAATCTGAAGGTGATTGACACCCCTGCTTGTGCATCAGCATCTATTAAACCAGATGTTTTACTTCTTCCCCTGCCAAGATTGAGCATCTTTTTATGATCAATTGTCAAAGCAAGCCTGTCAATGGAGACATCACTAATGTTTACACAGGAAAGTATAAATCATTCTACAGCAGTCATGCTATACCATCTATCTAGATTGTTACCATTTTGCAATTATATTTTTTTCAAGATGAAAATCAGTTGGAGCTTTCCCTGAGAATATTTGCTAGTGTCAAAAAATACCTTCTGACCCTGAACAATATAATCTTCTAATTGCAATCAAAATGAAGCTTTTGTTTATGTGAGGGAATAATTTGGGCACCAGGACTGCTGGTGACTCTGAAATGTTTCATGATTTCCTCTTAAATTTAGAAGCCTGCAACAACATTCTTTTCTTAAAAGCTTGCTTCATTCTTGGACAGATTATGAAGGCAAAAATTAGGAAATACAGTTGCATAGCTAATGATCTTCCATTACATTCTATCCACACTCCCCTCCCCAACATAAAATAAATCATTGTTTAATGACTACAACAGGATGATATTTTAACAAGATGATATTTTAACACGAAAAGGAATTTTACTGATAACGTTAACAAGGAAATTTTATCTCCTACTTTTAAAACAAACTGAAAATATACCAGTCTTCTTCAAAGATTGTTAGCAGGTAATAAAGGTGGGTAGTTAATCCTTTAGAAGAACAATTTCATAGTTATCTGAGGGAGTCTTTGAAAGATATTTAGTTAAAACCTTATTCTGAAATAAAATACAAACACAATGGTAACAAATTGTTCATTTTGAAAATTTTTAGGGTTAATAATAGGATTTTCAACAGTCAAATTTTATTTCATTTCAGTTTTCTCAAAATCCTGGCAATTTCCTCTTGGATAATATGCTACATGTATGTGTAGAGGTTTATGTAAAATATTTGAGAAACTATAAAGAAAAAGAAAAATTAGTTGATATTTTTGAAAGGACGCTGAATTAAAAACCCTTAAAGACTAGAATAAATAATCCCTTTGAAGTTTGAGAGTGCTAAATTCAGAAACACTGACTGCCATGTGTACATTCCTTTATTAACACATTTATTCAGTTATGTAAAGAATCAGTAGTGGCCGAAAACATGGCAATTCTTAGTTGCAACAATGTAAGGAACCCAAGATTGTACTCAGTTCTAAGATAAATAGAAAATTGAGAAAGTTTACATCTCTAGCAAAGTTTCTTTTAGAGACAAATCTGGGGAAAGAATAAATCAATGTTTGACACGAAAGGGTAATTCTTACTCTGTGCACTTAAAGTAGCAGAATGATAAAATATGACAACTTTGGAAACTTTGTGATTTTAATTTTCTTGGTCTTTACCTTTTGCAGAATTCTCTTTTCACATTCTTTCTATTTCTCTTCTGCTCATGTAGATGGGCCAAAATATTTAGCTAGAATTAAATCTGAAGATATGAATGTAGCTTATTAAAAACAGGTATCAACATACATGCTGTGATTAGTTACATTAAAGATTTAAAAAGTTATCTGGCCATGTAGAATTCACATATGAATGAATTTGTGTAAATCCATTCAAGTGAAATTCAGCTAGTAAAATTTAGTGGAAGTTTGGGTAAAATGAGTTTAAGTGGCAGCAAAACATAGACCGTGTCTAAATGAAAACAAACATCTTCAGGGAGTTGTAATAAAGGAGTAAAAGTATTTCACACTTTAGAACACTTTCCTAAACAGGGCACATTTTCCATTGAAAACTTTGCAGGAAGAATGGCCTTCGTAACCAAGCCAGAAATTAGCAGAAAGAGAACAGCGTCCAGTGCCCAGAATGTTCACTCTTTGTTTTTAAAATGGACTGCTTCTCCTCAAGATAGTTTCCCATGGTTAAGGAAGTACTATTTAACTTGCTTTTATTTTACATGTAGTCTTAGACGCCTTTGTATTCAAGGATTAGAAAAGTTACCAAGAACATATAGCGAGGGATTTAAGTCAGTGATTGTTGTTTAGCATGAGTGTGAAAGTTAATCAGCCTTTTCTGAACTCTGTGAGAAAGAAGTACTGATGGATGTTGGGTAAGAAGACATAAATCTGGGCTGCATCAGTGTTGTCCTTGAGATCATTTGCTATAGAGAACATTTTCTTAACCTACACTTTCTGGGAGGAAAGTGACAATGGGTGCTGTTGTTGGCTGAGGTTAGAAAGGCCTCCTGTTGCTCTCTGTTATCTTCCCTGCAATGGTTTCCCATTCCTTGAAATTGTTGTGGAACAGGGGGAAGCACAAAGAGAGAAAGAGAAGTGAAGATTTTGTGATGAAATATGAATACATAATTCTTTTAAAAAATGAAGGCAGTATACTACCTCTTAGTTATTAGGTTGATTTCCTTTAATCCTTGGATGTGTCCATGAACCCAGAAATGATGACATAGGCGGGAAGAATGGCAGACTAGTGAATCAAAAGGTAAGGATCCAGCATTAAGAGTCCATTTTAGCAAAGTTATTAAGCTAGTTTAGGACAAGTAGGAGATCTGACCCCAACTTGTTAAACAAGTTAATCAAAGAGCATGGATGTGTTGGAACAAGCTCTATTTAAAATTGAAATGTGCCATCTTTTGCCATTGCCCAATAGTCTTCATGTGGGCCAGATACTTTACTGGGTCCAGGCTTTCTTTGCTTTTGCTGTTGATGTTTTTTTTTATTTTTTTTTATTTTTTTTTTTTATTTTAAAGCATATTCAAGTCTACAAAAAATGTTAGCCAGGAGCCTGGGTCTTTTTCTTGTTATTCCTACAGAGAAACATTTAGTGACAGGAGTTTATTTACAACCTGTCATTATCAGCATGCTCCTCAATAACTGTCTCAATTCATTTCAGTAATAGACACTAAGAATTTAATTTTGTGATTGCTAACAGTGCTCTATTTAGGGACTTATTTCGAGTTACAAATACTTACATAAATTTTCTAAGTTTGAGATATTCTTTAGTGAGCAAGTAATAATTTCTCCATTAGGTTTCTTCTCTGTGTGCAATTAATTCCAAGATACATTTTTTGTAGTAGAAAATAAAAACAAGGAAAAGAAATGAAAATACACAAAAATAATCATGCTCTCAAGATGATTATTTAAGATCATTAAGATGAAGATAAAGGATACCTAAACCTCAAAATCACTGCAGAAAAGATGAATAAATTCTGGGAATCTAATGTATAGCATGGTAACAATAGTTAACAACACTATATTATATACTTGAAATTTGACAATAGTAAATCTTAAATGTTCTGACCACATACACGCACGCGTGCACACACACACACATACACACACACACACACGGTAACTACGTGAGGTGATGAATGTATTAACTAACCTCGTGATAATCATTTCACAATATACCTATACCACATTGGATGCTTTAAATTTACACAATGTTATTTGTCAATTATATCTCAGTAAAATAGCATGAAAAATTACTGAAGAAAAACCAAACAACCAAATATCCATCAAAGAAAATTAAGAATTAGAAAATATTTAAATATAGGCCACTATTTTAAAAGAATGTGATAAACTATATAGATATGGAAAAGTTTTAAAACATTGTTAACACGAATAAATAAGATATTAAATAGTATCTAAAGAATGTGTGTGAATGTGTATATCTTTGTGTGTGTTTAAAATAAATGAGAAATTTCCACAAGGCTATCCAAGAAATTTTTTTCTGGATTTAGAGGGGAAATCTATTCTTGTATACATTTTTTATTTCATTTACTTTTATAATATGAATATATTATTTTTTATCATAACAATTATCAAATCAATAAAAACTAGAATTGGTGATGTGAATTTTAAGTGTGATGGGAGTTCAGACAAAAATGAAAAGAACTAATGGAGAACTCTAACAAGTTATTGGAAGTTATTGTGACAGGTAGTCTTTGAAGACTTGACTGTGCAAACTTTAAAATATGGAAAAATGCAGCTAAATCAGCCCCTCTTTTTCAAAGGGTTGTTTTGTCTTCCCAATTCACATCTAATGTTCCTAGATAATTGGAATTATGGAGATCAAGTGTTGAAAGGGACCTTTGGGATCATCTAAAAGAAATTCTCATAGATAAGGAAACTAGAGAATGAAATGATTTGCCCTGATACACACATAATCATTGACAGAGCTGGGACAACAAGGCAGGTTTCTTGATGACTCCATTAGCCATCTTCCTTCTAAACAATGGGGAAGAACCTATTTGTCATTAAGAGAGAAAATGACCCATCTACTAATTGAGTAAATTACTCAGTAATTTGAGTTTGTCCCATTATTTCTCTGCTAATAATTGTAACTACAGGACATGCTCCAAGAGAAGCCAAAGAAAACAAACAAACAAAAAGAATGGCGAGACATGTTTAATCCATTTTTATGGTGCATAGGCATATTTTGACATCTTGCCAGAAATAATTAACAAATTCACCTGTAAAATTTCACAATGAATTGACTTAAAAATTAAGTCAAATGTGTTTTTAAGTAGACAGGGCTTCATTCTGACATCCTGTCTGTACATGGTCTGAAATCAAAATAAGTAAGATAAAACGGCTCAAGTGGTTTGATTGGACAATGTCCATGATGAGTGTAAATGTCCCTCGACAGGAGATAAACCACAGAAAGTTTTTATAATACTTCCAAAAACATTTTTTGTGCATATAACCATTATTGTTGACAAAAACCATTGTTTTCTTAATAATTTATATAATTGGTTCCACTTCATATAATTTGGTCTCTGTTTTATCTCTAAGAATATTTTTCTAGTGCCTCTAAACCAGTTCTGGTCTATTTCTATCTTCATTTCCTTAAGTCTTATATGCTTCTGTCACTTTCAATTAGTATGAATATTTTATGAATCTCATTGTGCTGTTAACCTACCTAGAGACTCAACACACAATGTCGGATTCCAGTTGTCATCAAAGACTTAGTTTGGAAAGTGGGCCCAATGTCAACAAGCTCTTTATTTACCACCACACAGCTTTTTTTGATTGGTACTGTTGTGATGTGTCAGTGATCAACTGGCTGCCATGAAGTATCAAGAATCATCGCAAACATTGGCTGCCCTTTTCAAGTGAACCCCCAAAAAGAAATAACAAATAAGGAACAGATTCAACATGACCATGAGCTCCTGTTGTCCATGTAATTCCTGCACAAGAAAAAGTTTAGCACTTCTGCTCTATTACCTCGCATTCAGTTGAGTCCACCCAGAGAGGTGAGAAGGTGGGAGAAGATGGGGAAGAATGTCTCATTCCAGACTCTTCTTCATACCTGTGGCAGCTGTTAGACGTATGTGCTTCAGGGATGATGGATAGGTGCTGACTGATCCAGCTCGCTCCAGGGGAAGGCCCTCCAATCAAAGCCATCTCTGTTGGGATTCTCTCACAACACAAAATTGGCTGAGCAGACTGACAAGCGCAGGGCAGATTTCCTAGATTCATTTGTAGCCTCCTGTGCCACAAATGGGATGGGAGGTTCTCCTGCTGGGAAGTTAAGATAAAATGACTTCCCTGGGGCAAAATTCAATACGACATAAAATAAAAATCAATAAGACCATCATCGTCACATTAATGGGGTTGAACTATGGTTATTCTATCAACACATTCTTACTGAGAAGAAGTTTGTAGTGGAGCTGTGATCCTGTTTTTTAAAGTTTGTTTTATTTTAGTATTTTTTGGTTTCAGTTGTCCAAGTGTTTAGACTACTACAATGTAAGCTAAGGCCTGAGTGGCCAAACATCGTCTTTTAAAATGTTATTATTTAAGTTATTAGATTTGGGACATGTATGATGTTGAAAAGTGGCTAAATTCTTAAAAAGTGAGCTTGTCTTTCTCTGTTGTTTCTGTAAAAGTCACGCCAGAATGTTGCTAGCTTCATTCATGTTGCTCCTTTTATTTTTGCAATTCCTGGGTGCAGTAATAACAGCTAATACTTCTACAGCACTTACTACATGTCAGAACCTCTTCCAAGGGCTTTACAAGTATTCACACAATTTACCCTTCCAACAACCCTATGAAGAAGGTACTGGTATATTTCTAACATTAAAAATGAGGAAAGAACAGTCAAACTACCTAATTAAGGTCACAATAGAGAGGAAATAGATCCAGACTGCCATGCTTGTCATCACTGCTTCAGGATCCCCTTATGGAAAATACTTTTAGGCCTTGCCCTAAAAGAGTTCATGTTCCTTAGAGAAGGCAAGCTAGAACACAGGACTAAAACCGGAATCCCAAATGAACACTCAGTAATTTATACCCTCAGCTTCTAGGCATGCCAATATTTTTCTGCATTGAGCATATGTAATCTGAAGGAAGTGTCTGTGTCCTCTGCATTTTTGCATAATATGCAGCACCTTTCATAAGATTCAGAGTAAATATCAATAGATGCTTACTAAATCAGTTTATATTTTGTGCACTCCTTAACCTCATCATTGGTCTGTCCTGTTTCCTTGTACCCATTTGTCCAGGATTTCTGAGTTTACCTGTCTGCATAAAAGCAGCCTGGACTTTCCAATTTCCCACTTCTGTGCCTACCTACCCAGCACTGCCTTTTGTACCCAATGTCCCAGCCTCTGAAATTATTCCTCTTTTCCATTCCATTATTAGTTGGAAAGAAATGTGATTAATGAGATGGTGAATTTAATATATTACTTTCTAGAAAGTGTTTTTGCAATTGTTACTTTTTGTTTTAAAGACTGATGAGTCTCTCATGTTTGTATTAAAGCACGAAAGCAGAGTGACAAAGGAGGAAGGTGTAGGTAAGAAACCATTTTTTGAATTTCTGGAATCAGATAGTGTGGTCAGCTCTCTACTCTGCCTACACATGTAAGCGTGGTTGGACTCTAAGGTCAAGCCTGGCGAAGGAGTTCTGGGACTTCAGCTGCCTTTTCAGGCTAACAATCAAACAAGTGATTATGATCTAGACCTGACTGACGGCTCTGCCCCTGTTGCTTTTCTTGGCCCTCAGTTTTCAAGATTTGTACCCACGGTGCTGGCCGCACGTTCTTGAATATGCAATACTCCTGGCCTTGGTAGATGCTTTGGCTCTGCCTTGAACAACCTTCCTCTCCTCTCACTACCTCCCTCCCCCAGTCCATCCTTACGCCAAATGCTGAGTGCTGCTCCGGGCAGGACACAGTCTCAGCATGAACTCACGCCTCGAGGCAGCATAAAATGTGTTTCTTTTCAGCCTATGTCACATTCTTATGTCCCAAATGTCCCCATGGGGATTAGAGTGTATCCCTGCATCACAAACGATCAACAAATTGCCTCCGTATATAGTTTTCGAACATATGGAGGGTGTGATTTCTACCTTGTTTGATTTTTCACTTGTGTTTTTTCTTTGCCTATATTTCTCATTCTCTAAATTCCAAGCATCTTAAGATATGTGAAAACTGAACACTCCCTTAATAATTCTACCTAAAAAATAAAAGGAAACTTAAAGAGAATTATCTTCTATGACATTTTATCAGGGAGTGTTCAGTTTTTTCAGAAATAACTGCCTAGAAAATTAATTCAAATTTATAATTCTCCTTGCCCATTATGAACTATTACTAAAGATATTTTTATTATCAAAGATGAAATAAGAAATAAAAGCTAAATATATTTTAAATAATGTATATTTTCATTAAACCTATTTGATAATTAATTACTATGACCCAGTTGCTATTCTAGGTATTAGAAATACAGAGCTGAATAAGTTTATAGTAGATTAGAAAGAAAAAAAATAACAATGGATCTGATTTAATATGCTTTTTAAAAATGTAAGTTGTCAGAAATCAAAATGAACCTATAATGAAGGCTGACTTGCAATTTCATTTCGAAGCCTTTAAGGACTCATTTTTTCTGGTCATATTTACGAATTTCCATGATCCTTCATAAATTCTACTGTCCACAGCTTTCTGAGATGCTCTACAGGGCTGGCTAATTGCAGATAATTTAAGTGGAAAATACCAAAAAATACTAAGAGAGGAAATGAGAGTAAAAGGGCCATGTGGGTTAGGAAAGGTTGAACAGAGTCTGTGCCCTGACGAGTTTGAGGGCCTTTAATGAGACTCCATTAACGCAAATCTGCAAACCAATCTCAAATATGCCTTCTGTATACTTCCTTTGATAAATTATTAATTATCTTCAGGGCATCAGAGAATAAGGAAGGGAGGGGATAAGGTTAGGGGAAAAGTGACAAGTGTGATTAGAAGGGAAGGAAGGAAGGAAGGAAGGAAGGAAGGAAGGAAGGAAGGAAGGAAGAAGGAAGGAAGGAAGGAAAGTGTCTCTAACGAAGCATGCATTTGTAATATACCCCTTCATCTTAGAGATCAATACTTTGTTGAGTCAACATCTCTAATTCTTCATTTTCCTACATTATCATTAGGAAACCTTTCTCAGAAATTTCTTCTCTTTTTGCCAGTCTAGGCATTAATTTTTTTCCTTGTACTTTGGTGCAAATAGATAAGTCTACCTGTAGCTATTTGTGCAGGTGGTTTAAAACAAATCAGGTATAACACTTTCCTCCATGGAGACATAGCTGAATATTAGGTCATTCTTTCCTGTTTCCTGTATTTTTTGAAGTCACTCAACCAGCAACTGTAGCAACTCAGAGCGTGCAAGAAGCACTTCTCCAAGTGCTGTTCCCCAGTTGTACTTACTAATGTTTTCCTTCCACATTCTGTGTATATTGGTCAGCCCTAGCCAAGTATAATATTCTCCCTTTATGTAGAAAATGATTTTCGATCCTAGTAGCCATCTGAGCATGACCTAAGAACTTCCAGAACAAATGATATCTTTGCCAGAGAGAATATATTCTCTTAGGAAGCCATGCTTAATAGAGGTTCTTACATGTAGGCTTCATTTTATTAGTGGAAAAAATCATATACTAGAAAAAAATCAAGAGAAGGAGAGTTTGGTAGCCTTAATATTCAGAGATGTATTGGAGACTCCATCAATTTTTAAAGAAGATAAACTGTCTTATTGGAACAAAACTGTATAATGTTATTAGAATTGAATACAAGGTCAAAGTTAGTCATAGGAATAAGACCAAAAAAATGAGTTATTAGATCTTGTTAAAACTTACTCCATCCTTCTCAAGTTGTATTTATTAGAGTTTAAATTCCTCTGGATTAGGAGAGGATTAATCCCAGAGCCTGAGATAGCTTCTGACCCGTATATGGGAAACAAGTGGCTACAACTATGGGGAGTGGAAGACTAGCATGGCAGAGATTATACTTCTTTGCATAAAATAACCTGCAATAATCTAAATGTGTTATGGTCATCACAGTCGCTTGGGTAGTCTGGAAAGGATTATCAATAAGGGCATTCAAATATTGATACCAGAATTAAACCTGCAGCATCTAAGAGCTGATTTTAGTAGACTGAAGTGGCAAAGCATAAACTGCCTTGGGTGAGAAGAGAGGATGACTTCACCAAGGGAAAGGAAACCAAATGTAATATTAATCAATTGAGCAGACATATTTCATTTGAATTCTATTAACACGATGATTTGAATGTGGTATATCAGTTTATTATTTGGATGAAATTCTGAGCCTGCCATCCCTTACAGCATGAAATTTCATGAAATTTACTTCTTAGTTTCTATTATTATTGGGAGCAAAAATTATACAAAACAAGAATTTAAAACAAATATAAAGTCACTTGTAACATTTTTTTCAGTTTAAATGCAATATTATTTCTAGTTTCTTTCAGTTGCTCATATACCCTGGGCAGATTTTGCCACCTCCACACTTCAAGATTCTTTACTCACCCCTTCAGAAATTATGATAGCCATATATAGTAGGAATCATCTTTCAAAACATGAAATTTTTGTTAAGTAATTATGACATTAACATGAATCCAGTGTTAGGATTGAATGCTAATAATAATGTGTTCCTATCTATTTCAGATGAGTTTTTCTCAGAATTGAGAACCCTGACCAAATATTAGTATAAAAAAAAAGCAACAAGCATAAAATCATGTATTTTGTATTCACAAGTAATTTTCACTTAAACATTTACTTAAAATATTAAAAAATCACGATATGAAACATAAACATAAGAAAGTTTTAATTGCATTAATTAATTTTTTTTCAGTACAGTTACACTGAGTACCTGTTATATGCCAGGTCATATTATTGTTTTGCTTTTATCCTTCAAATAACTTCTCATTATCATTAGAATAAACTCCAATTACCTTACCATTTCCTGTAAAGTCAAACCTGAACACATATGTTTCTCTAAGTCACTATTCACACTAAAGAGCTCTCCTTTCTGTTTCTATAAGACCCCAGAGTACAGAGGCATTGAGTAAGTAAATTTCTCCATATATCAAAGAAGGAGAAGAATATATAGCCCATGTATATTTCATAGAAAGACAATATTTAAGTTTGGAATTTTTTCAAAGAAAGTTTTAACAGAATTAACAGAATGTGTCATCATTCCTAGAATGCAAATATGCCTTTATCCTTGATTATCAATTAATACATAGTCAAACAATGCTCACAGTTTAATGACTAAATTTTTTAGTCAAATGTTCTTACTTTATCATTTTAAAGATAGAGTTATATGCATTATATGGGTCACTACAATGTTTATATCATGAAATAATAAATACTATCCTTTCATTGTTGGATTGCTGAACATTAGTTTTGTTAGCTGTAAGTTTTAATACTATTCTTCTGAGAGAAGAAAAGTGTTGGGAGATAGTAATAACACAAATATTGCTACTTCATAGCCATAAATTTTGAGGAGATTTGGTTAAAGTTGTGTTTGCAGTTAAGCAAATATATAGATAAACAAATATATGGGTGATAAAAAAGAAACAACTCTATTTAACGTTCAAATGTTTTGACTCGATAATATCAAATACATGTGTTTCTAAAACTTCTCATATTTTCCCACCCTTAGAAATGAAACTGCAGGAGCTTTAAAAAAATTCCAGATGCTTAAACCATTTTTTTAAACTTTCGTTTATTTTTTATAATTTTTTTATCATATATTTGCTTGTGTTTTTTTTTCTTATTTGCTCTGTAATTCTCTCTCTACCTTCTAATCTTACTTGAAAACTCTGTCACTTATATGTGATATGCATTTCCTCAGTTCCCTCAAGGGTTTATGATCATTGGCTTACTTCTCATAATACCAGGTGGATTTCCAGTGGTCTTACTCTGTTCGGGTCTGTTTTGTGCAGTTGTCACAAATAATACATTTTAAGATATCTGAGAGCCGGCAGCATTTTCATTCATATGTACATCCCAGTAGCACCTAGCATAGATTCTTGGACATAGGGTTATTCAGTATATCTTTCATGAATTGACAAATTCCAAGAGCAGTACTAAAAAAGCCAAGTCTTGAGAACCAGCTATGGTTGACAAATGCTGTTAATAGCAGTAAATATTGTTCCCCCATGAGTAAAGCATCTATCTAATTTTTTTCTGATGCCAATAAGAGAAAAAAATACCTGAAACTTAAACCTATAAAATATTAACAGATAATTAAATATTTCAGTTGATCTAGTTTTATAACATTAAAATATTAAACAACTAAAATTTCCACAGAACACTTCAATGCCTTATGCAAAAGTGACTTATGCAACACAATTCAAATCAGATGAAGAGATTCTTTAATAGGCAAAGTTTATGCTACTTATTTTTCATTTTGCTTATTAAATTGCATGTGGTATAATTAATTAAACATTTTTTTTTCTCTTTGGACATCAGCTTTCTAAAGCACAGTAAAGATTGAGTTCTTCCCTTGGTCCGTAGACAGACAATAAAGCCAATAACAAATACCTCACTCAGAAAGTGAACGGTAAAAACTCATGTCGAAAATTTGAAAGTGTTCAGATTCATCTCAAATCTTAGATGTTTGAGGGCACATATGATTCTCAAAAGTATGCATTTCAGGTTCATGGTTAAAGGAGTACAAGTACCAAAGAAACTGAATGAGACTGGGGTGTCTTCAACTGAGACTGTGATGAAGGCCAACAAAACTGAATGGAGTTCTGAACATTCCACAGGAGTGGAGGGAAAATGTCATGGCTCTAGAAGTTATGATTATAGATTTTTTTTAGAAATCAAAACAAAAAATAATCAAATACTCAATATAATTACCATTGCCCAGATAATTATATTGGACTTATATTTTATCGATATCAGAGAATGGTGTGTTTGATCAATAAGTCAATAAATTCAGTGAAAGGCAAAGAAGTAAAAGCAGTCACCTGGTCAAATGCATCGGTTATTTGTAAAATTGGCACATAGTGTTCTTTAGGTTTGGAGAATAGGCACAATCTTTCTTTATCATTCTCCAGCACTGAGTTGATTCTATAACTTTAGTTGTGAAACAAATTGATAAGAAAGGAGACAAATGAAATAATTATAAGTTATAAAGTTTGTTATAACAGTTTAAAATGTAGTCCCTATTTCAGAGTGGCTATGGGAAGCAAAATGCCATTTTATTGTGATTATTAATTATATTCTTTGCCATCTCTTACCCTAGTATGTAATAAATGAACTATTTTGGGGAGTAGCCTTCATAAGCTTTGATGTGTTCTCCCTTTCTCTTTTTTTTTCTTTTTTTCCATTTTGTCAACACCTTAGTTTAGACTCATCCTCTCTCTCCAGACTTCCACAATAGTATTCTAATCTTTCTCCCTACTTCTAGTACTCTGCCTTCAAACATTTCTCCATATAGTCACTGGAATTTTCTCTCTTAACATCCAGATATATCACTTTCTGTTTGAAATTTGACTGCCTCCCCCTTACATTCAGAATAAGGAACAAACTTTTAGTCATCTTAATTCTCATCGGCCACTCTTTCTTATAACCATACTAACTAGGTTATTGTTCTATAGAAATATTGATCGAGCATTTTCTGTCTCCCAAATATTGTGCTTATGCTTCATATACATCATCATATGTATTCCTTGTAGTGGACACTGTTGATGCCCCAACCAGATCCCCTTTACCGGCCAAGGTGTCACTCCCTGGTGCTGTGAGGGTTGGCTGCTCATGGCTAATAGACACTTGCCCTCCATCGAAGGGAAGCCACTTCACCCAGGAACTTATACACTGCTCACCCCACTGCCTCATCTCACCCACAGGCCACAGGACTGACTGACCAACTTACTAATTGACTGACTGACTGACTGACTGACTGACTGACAGGGGTTACAAAAGCTAGCTAACTTGCTTCAAAGTGGGACCAGTTCTGGGTACTTTTTATTCCTTACATTTTCCATGGGATCACACTGAGGCTGAAACTGGTCTCTAGCTGAGGACATACCCTCACTTAGCTTATTTGTCCCTGTTTCATTCATATTCCCTTTCTCCTGAGAGCACTCTCTCTGTGAAGCTTTAGTACAAGAATCCTCAGATGGACATCATGAAGTTCATGTTGTTACTGTCATTTCACAGATGATAAAATTGATGTTCAAAAGGAATAAGTTGCTTCTTCTGTTCTTTCATAATAATTAATAAATTATTTCAAAGTAATTGGTGAATTATTACAGTGGGTCACAAGTACAAATAGCTTCAGGTTTTAGGCAGGTAACATGCATGTTAATAGGCTCAAATAAAGATAATATATCCGTGGAATAGTGATTGAAGCTAAATCTTGGATCACTACCAAATCCATTCAGACTTTTTTTTTTTTCAAATGACTTTTCTAGGCCCAAATTGATCTTTGGGATGCAGGTTTGTCATTTCAGTTCCAAAGTCCCAAATATATAAGAGCACATATTTCAATATATTTATTTGAGACACTAGATAAAATGATTTAGTGTGTGATCTGATTGAGCCTCTACTAGACCATGTAAACTGACTATTTGTGGTAGACATATGCCGTCGGCTGTTTATGGAGGCTTCCACTTTTTTGTGTAGTTTTCATCAGGCTTCTTTCAAATGTTATATTGACCAAATGGTTCAGGACTTCTGGATTTCTCAGCGAATAATATGCAAAGGGAAAATTTTTCATGAAAGTAATGAGTACCCAATTTATTTTTGTTCACTTTAAAGAATGAAAATAAACCATTGCTCTCAAAAGTAGTTGGACTTCAAAAATAACACAATTTTCTACCTCCAGTTTACATTTTTCTCTTGGGAAAAAATTTTCTATTTGAGTGAAGAACAAGATAATTTGATTCAAATATTGATTCTCAATTTTTCAGTACATCGGTGTTATTTTCCCAACTCAGGAGATTTTTTCAAAAGACATTTAAACAGTCTGGAAAGTTTAGACCTTTACCTCAGCATGTGTAGTATATAAAAAGAAATAAAAACAGAAATATTTTTCTGAAAACAAAGTCTCAGAGTTGTCCATAAGAGGTAAATATGCAATTCAAATAGAGATTTTTTAAAAATCACCATAAATGGCATATGCATCAAAGAATATTTTTTATATAATACAGGTGTCTCCTGTTTAAAAATATAAGTTTTAGAGAGCAAATGATTTTTATGATCGACTTTGCATTTCTCAGAATTTTTATCTATAGATTGCAAAATGCTTACTAGTTCTTTCTGAGAAACACCTCTGAATGAGGCTCACTAGTCACTTGTTACTATCATGATTATTAAATTATTAAAATCTATTTCTAATATACCACAATAATCACTGATGTAGCAGAAAAGCCAGAAAAAGCATGAATACTCAAAGGGAAAATTTTATGAGGAAGATATTTGTTAACAGGATGAAACTGAATAAGAATAAACCAAGTGTAAACAGTTGATTATTAGAAAAAAGCTTCAGCAGTTTCTGAATCAAGAGATAGCAACTTTTTCCTTTGGGAATAAATCAGAATAATTTGAAATGTTCAAAACTAGTTGGTCTGATAAAAAGAGTAATACTGGTTCTTATAGTCTTTTATAGTTTTTTATAGTCATTTAAAATGAATTACCATATGCATTTTATCATTTGATTGTTAAAATTTTTCTGTAAGTTATACAGGCTAAGAATTATTATTTCATTATTTTACAGATTACAAAACTAAAACACAAAAAGGATGCTTGTCTAGAGTCACAGGCAAAAATTGGCAGATTTTGATCTAAATTCTAGAATCTATTGTTTTTACAAATGCCACTATTAGAAGTTCTGAATAACTGAGCTTGAATAGAACGTAATTTTTCTGCAGTTTCCTATTTTAGGTGGTTAAGCAAAAGAGGTTTTTTTTTTAATAGTTCAGGATTTTTCCATTTTTATTATTATAGAATAATACAGAGGGTTAAGAATCAAGTTGCCTGCCCTAAAGTTGAAAGATAATGAAGACAATTAATAGGAGATAAAATTCTATCATAAACTAGAAATATTTTATATCATGATCTGAGTGATGAGTACTCAGTGTGTACACATGTAAAAAAAAATATCAAGCTCTGTATTTAAGATTAGTACACTTTACTGTGTAGGATTTATCTTGATAACAATGTAAAAGTAAGTATAAATATAGATGTATATATTTCACATCTGTGATGATTCCATGCATACCTGAAGAACTTTTTTGTATATAAAATTAATGTTACAATGGCGACTTTGTCCAATTCTCACTTTGTTACATAGCCATGACTTACTTTCGATAAACTGTTCAAGAAGAACAGTTAGCCATGAGTAAAATGGTCAATTTACACAATTATATCTTTTTTGGACTTATTTTGCATTCTCCACTTCGAATGCCAACAAGACCAATGGGCACAGAAAATATACTCAATAAATGTACACCCTTAATCAAGTGAAAGGAACTTCAAAAATATAATCTGTGCCTTTTGACAGATCTTGCAAGCTTCTTTTTCTCCTCTCCTCATATCTGGACTTTATCTTAATACAATGTGCTTCTCAGCCTCTCAAAGTCACTGGACCTTCCTCGGCCAATCTCTGTCTATGCTCGAAGGATTCCCATGAAGCTATCTCAACTTGTTCTAACAAAGAATATGTGCATACATTCACCATCTTGGCTCTTACCCGTGAAGTGACCTCAGTTGTAAGAAGGAGATGGGTTAGGTGTGTGTGTATGTGCGTGCGTGCGTGCGTGCGTGCGTGCGTGTGTGTGTGTGTGTGTGTGTGGTAGGGGCAGCAAGTTGATGACAAATGAGGTGATAGGAACTATACTGGACACTTTACATATCTTAATAAATCCTGGCAAACCTATAAGATGAGAATGGATCTTGACGTAATTAACTATTTCGTCAAAATATTTCCATTTGAATAAAGTTGAGAAGAAAAATCAAGTTTGCCTCACTCTGAATGACAGTTCATTGTTATTTTGTCATCCTTAATCATATTCTATTAGAATTATTGAACTCTAAGAATTCTTTAATATACAAGTATAGTCACATATATCTGTTTCTCAGAAAAGTGAATTGCTCTGGGTTCCACAGTTAGTTAATTAAAAATATTTCGGACTAAAATGTAAATCTTCTAATTATTATTAGAAGATGGTATCTTTTTCCTGAAGCACTAAGGTGCTAAATGTTCATCTAATAATATATCACATTTCCCAAAACTAGTAACGATTTTTAAAAAGACTCTTGAAACAAAACTTGCAATTTGAAGTAAAAAGTCCTTAATGGTGTTATAATCCCATCCCTCCCTTACATGTAGCATAGCCTTCTTTTCACTGTATTTTAATTGTGTATATTCTCAATTCTACTAGACACGGAGCTTTGAAATTTGAAACTCTGTTCTTGGTCCTTGTTTTTTTTTGTTTATTATTATTATCATTACTGTTGTTGTTGTTATTAATTCAAGGGCAGGGTTTGGCTTATACTTTGTACTCGTTACTATTTGATATATGAATAAAGAATGAATCGCCCCTTGCATAGAGAGTAGCATTTTGGTTACCATGATAATGAGTGAGGAATTTATTATTTTTTTAATCGAGGGAAGCCTTTTACACTACCGTGAAAATATCACCTATACGACAGTTTACTTAAACTATAGGTAAGGACAGCAGCCAGGATAGATATAAAAGTCTGTCATTCCCACAGTGGCAATTGGTCATTACAGGAAGCACGCATGACTTACTCCACAAGAAAAAGATATAGTGCTTTGTTCACTGGATTTCACTCCAAGAAAAGGAATTTGATGAAAGAACTCAGAATGTTAACCAAAACAGATGTGGTAATTTTAATGTACCAGTGGGATCAATCATTTGAGAAAGATTTATTAGATTCTTTTATAATTCGTTTTATATGCTAATTTATAAGAATAGTTTCCTTATTTCAACTGGGGAAAATAAAACTAACTGTTCATACTACTTTGTTTATAAATAGCCAGATCCACCCTTCCCTTCAGTGATCACTGCTAAATGTATCCTCCCTAGACGCCTGGCCAGTTAAGATCAGATGCATGACCAAATTCAATTTCTTCCCAATAGTAAGTGTGTTTGCTGCATGGAGGACACTGTCTGGGCTTAAGGTTATGGATGCAGATGTAGGAAATTGTGAAAGGGATAAGACAAATTTCATTAGCTGGAAGCGGCTAAAATTTTTTCCATTACAATAATAGTAAGGTCATAAATCTGATTAAGAATTCATATTGCATATTGGTTAGATTTAATTATAAAAGGTAGTTTGTCAAGTCACTGACAAATTTTATCAAATGCCACTACCATCTGAAATGACACTGGCACACAATAAAATGTTTGCAGTCTGCATCCTTGAAGGTGGATTACTGGCTCTTGTCATCACCATGAGAAATATAAACATACAGCCTCATTGAAGAAGAAGAAAAATGAATTGTTGGGTATATAAAATTAAACGATTAGTCAGATTAACTATTTTGCTTTTTATGTTTAAGGAGGGCTCGCATAATATAGTTCTATTTGTATATCACCGAGCTTTACACTGGTAAGAGGGGAAAACAATCGAAGCCCCACCCACACCCATCTCCTTCAATAGTAAAAAGAGAGGATTATGTCACTGAATTCTGTTTTCTAAAAGAAAACGCTCCCCTCAAGTTCCCTTTATATCCTTCTGATGGCCAGTGTCTCCAGGCTGCCTCCTTCTAGTCTTGATGTTGATTGGGTTTCAGGACTCAGAAGAGACTGGCAGCTTAAGAATGTGCTCTTTTTATTCTTATCAGTAAAGTGCTCCCAAGGCAACCTTCTAAATCCCTAACTTTAGACTGTGTTGTGGGGCGAGGATAAAGTACCATTACCCTAGCGGGAACAGGAAGGGGCCTTTTTTCACTGTCCCTTGCTATAAGAACCATCCAGGCCAGGACATAATATGTATTCTCTCTAGCCCCCACTTTGAGAGTGTCAACATCTTCACTGTGATTGTCATACATAGTTTACTTGGGCCCCAAATCTACCAATAACAATACCTGGAAGTGTCTTTTGTTTGTTTCATTTGTAACTTCACAGATAAATATTTTGTTTCAGAATGACTTAAAGCTCTGCTGCGAAATGTGAATTATATATAGGTTTCTCTGTAGCTACCTTTATGATTATGATGTAATAATATTCTGATATTCACTTCCTATTGTGTTTTAGTAGTGTTTCCAAATCTTCATGAGTAATAGTAAAAATCCTTGGACTCCAAGAGCTTAGTCTTTTTTTCTGAGCTAAATTATTTCCTACTATTCCTAGTCCCTTCCTTCTCTCCATCCCTTCTCTCCTCCTCCTCTTCTCTTCCTCCGTTTCCTCCTCCTCCTTTTCTTCTTCCTCCTTTTTCTCCTGCTCCTCTTCCTCTCCAATTTAACTAGGTATTCTTTTATACAGAAGTTTGTGTATATGTGTCTCATATATATGGTTTCTTGCACTAGTATCTTTAATACTATTTGCAGACTATCTCTGGCTGTATATATGTTTAAAGTTAATGGTCTCTTTTCTCCAAAGATTTAAACTTGAATTGAAAAGAGAAAAAAAAAAAACCAAACTATAGAATACTGCATCTGTTGTGATGCCCAAACCAGTGACACTGAAGGGGACAATCGGGCAAAGGAATGAAAGCTGTGAAACAGATATTATTAGACTGTAGAATATGTTGTTGTGGGTTGGACAGAAATATTGGACATATGGAAAGGCAGCTGAGGATAGAGTGGGCAAAGTTGCATGTCAGGTTAAGTGATTTCAGATATGTTTACATGTCAGGCAGAACCGTTGTAGAACTTTGCTAAATAGGGGCCTTACTGACACCTCTGCCTGAATAAAAAATTCAAATTTGATGAAAAGCAGACTCTACTACAAGTTTGTCATCACATCTTAAAGTTGAAGTCTCTAGGAGACTAAGGGCAGGTAGGTGAGAAGAGTTATTGGTAGAGCAAATGCTGGTTACAGATTAGAAGGAAGACATACAAGGAAGACCAATTAAAAAGCAATTACAGAAATTTATGCAACTACCAGTGAAGGTCTTAACCCCAATTAGGAAAACCTTGTTACTTGTGTGGGAAAGTTCATGGAGAGATTTGAATCCTTTGGCTTCTTCCTCCAGGCCCACGATGACCTATTAGGAAATTGGTTCTGGTCTTAAAACCCCCAGTTTGTCCTGAGACCCACACTTGACTGCTCTTCCTCCTGTATCTTAGTAGGAGGTTATAGTGGATGTGACTGGGGCAGAGACATGTAAGCAACTAAAGATATAGTTTTGAAACATGTCCTAAAAGTTAAGTTCTGGTCTCTACTCCCGATATCTCTGGCTGAAAGCAAATGAGTGTTAGTCTATTTTATTCTAGGCTTAGTTCAGTGTTTATGGGTCCAAGCTATTCAAAATGCTAACAGAATCCTGCATCCTTCCAAATACAAGACACATGATTATATAATAACTGATCTTGTATGTAAACAGTAAATTATATCGTTTAAAAGAGTCAACCACTCTTATGTCAATTCCACATGACCATCTAACACTTATGTTATTCCCAGAATTTTTATAATTTAATATTATGCAATAAGCAGAGCTGTTTATCTGGTGGTTCCCTACATGCCCCTTTCTTCTATTTCCAGGAGACTAAATTAGTGTGAGCTAATAGTCAATGGCATTAGAATCAACTGTGGGGAAATGAGACACTTTTGAATTCAGTTTCATCTTGAACACAGAGATACATCTCTACTAAGTGAGCATTTATCTCCACTACGCTGATGCTCCCAGGATGAGATACAAGTTACTGGAATAGCTAAATTATACTAATCTCATCAAATCGATTAGTTCTTGTTATTTGATACAGAATTCACAGTACAGTGAATGTAAGTATGACTAAATTTTTATTTTTCTTCCTGTTGTTTATTGGCCTAAGACTGCATGATTGGGAAATTATTACCTTTAATCATGCCACATAAGCTATATTATAGTCCTGAATATATTACATGCGTATTTTTTTCAATTATTATTAAGCAGAGTTTATTATACATGGAAATCTTATACCAGAGGATATTTAAAGTAAATGCAAAGTAAATTGTTCAGGATGTTTGCCCACTTTTACAAATAGCAAACAAATCATTGAACTGGAATTGGCCATTTCATCAATATGTCTTGTTTTATTATTAAAGTCTAAGGATTTTTGTCTCTCTCCTCATAATATCCACCCTGTCTTGAGGAACTCTACCTTGTTTTGTTGAATTTCTTGAGGTAAAATATTAACTGAAGGTGAAAGATGAGGAAGTAAAGCAGCGAGTATTCTGTTGACGAATTTTGGTATAAAGAAATGATGAGAGTATACTCGCTGGGAGAGGAGGAAGACTTGGCTGGGGTTCAGACCTGGCTTTGCTTCACAGCTATGTTTCTGACACTGGACTAAATGTTCCACATGCATTGCTTTATTTAATCCTCACAGAAACTGTGTGAGATTGTCAGTAACCCCATTTTACTGATGAAGAGACTCGGGTTCAGAAATGTTGAGTAATTTGCTAATGGTCACCCTTCTTGGAAATAGGTTTTACAATTAAAACTCAGTTTTCTCTTATTCCCTCAAAGGCTGGCCTGAGTTTTGTTCATCTCCCTAAAAAATAAAGTGTTTAGAATAATAGAAGGGGACGGAATTTGAGCTAGTCAGGGAATAGAGTATGGCACCTGGCTGAACAATAGTAGATAAAGGATAGCTAACTGCACACATCTAAATTTTTTCCCACACTAACCATTAATTTCTTGATAAAATTATAGAGGACTACCTGTAGAACAAGTATTAGCATTTTCTCAATATGGTGTAATCATAACCAACTACCTGAAATAATTGCCAAAATTTCTAATGAGTTGGATGCCATTTCATGTTCTCAGGTCCCTGTTGTTTGAACTTTGATATTTGTAAAGGGTTAGTAGCATCACTCCCTCAGATACGTTAGGCTCATTTATCACACAGTCTGTTCTCTAAATTTTATCATTGAGAAAAAATAAAGAACTAAAATTATGCAGCAATATACACAGCAAGCCATCTGCCAATATAGACTTTTGGAAATACAGCCACCACCCCAGGTATTCTCTGATTTGTAGAATAGTAGGAATTCTAGAGTCCATTTTCCCTTAGAGTCCTGGAGGCAGAACAAAACATCATGTTAAAATACCTCAATTCAGGAGAGCAAAATCAGTAGAGCTCAGACTACATATAAATGAATGGGAGGTCTTGTTGAATAACCCAAATGTCGTTGCTTTTCTTTGTGTTCTCCATTGCCATGGTGCCAGCTGCCTTTTAATTTCTCATATTTTGAGACATATTTGCAAAATCTTCTTTAACATTTCACTTTTGACAGATGCTCTGTGATTATATACAGTTAGGTCCAAATTGCTTTCATTATAGAAGAACTACGTGGATTTCAGAAAGACTTTTTTTCTTTAGGATAAACCATGGAAAACTTTCAAGCATGCTGGATTTTTTTCTGTAAACAATTTCAACTTTCATTTATCTGATTGCCAAGAACCCAGGCTACTTCAGTGAATTGGATGGAAATTTACTCTTCAAAATTAACTCTTTGGGACTATGGTTTACTACCTTACTGCTATGAGAGAATTGATATCCAACAAATGTAATGTCATTGTCTGGTTTTACATCATGAATTGCTTGGAACCAAAGATTTTTATGGGGTAGTGCATCTAAAGAATTTTCATGTCCAATCATTTCAATCTGTGAATATGGGAACCAAATCTCAGGAAAAAAGTTGCAGTATCTTTTGTTCTAAATCACAAAGCAGGGAAGTAGGCAGAGCTGGAACTAGAACCACTAGCCAACCTTTGGTATTCAATTTATTTGTCCATGGCACTCTTTAACTGTCATGACAGATTTTTAGATGAAGAACTGAGTCTAGTTGAAAATGCAAACATATGAAATGTTTATAAGTGAACAATATTATCAAATGAGGCCTTTGTTCCTGTTTTCTGCTCTTAGAGACAAAGCTCAAACTTTATTGCTTTCTTATATTCAATCCATTTAATAACTTTATTATGAAAATGTAAAGCTATAATTTTTTTTTCATTAATTTTAGTCTATGAATTTTTTCACCAAAGACTCCTTATCTAAGATGGTATTTTAATGGCTTATGTGTAGATTACTTCTGACTATGTCCTCAAAGTAAGCTAAATAGGTATGTTATTGTAAATGCATTCAATGATGGGATGCCAGAAAGAGAAAACGCCTTCATGTCTTACACCTGAGTTCGTCTCTTCTTGACTTCTTGGGAGTTAGATAAAACCTAGGGAACCTGAGTTCTGACACGGCGGCCTGACAGATGAGAGTCACATTCCACAATGAGAAATTCAACTGTGAGGAGGAAGCCTGAGCCCTCATTCTCCCTGCTCAGTTCTCGAGTGTCCATGGTTTGCTTGCTCCCTAATCTGATTTGTTTTCTTCAACTTTTGTGGGAATGTTTCTGAGTTTTTTTCAGTCCCTATAATAGATCTCTCTATTCTCTGAATTCTTACATCGCTTCAGGGGCTTTAATATTTAATTTACCTAAGGCAGTTATATATCGATGCTAAGGAAATGTTCCGAGATAGTAGAAAAATATTTATGTGTAAATAATGGTAAACTTCAATAAATCTTAAAAAGGACAAAAAAATATACTCAATTTCCTGATTTCATGGAATGTAAAAGCACATTCTTATATGATTATTCAGTGGAATTTCAGAACTATTTAAAAAATATGTGAAGACTGCAATAACATAAAATGTGTGCTATATAAAGTAAAAAAGCAGGCCATACAATTTTATATTAGATGATAATTATGGAATGGAAATCTGTGCATAAAAATGATGATAGGATTCGCACAAATATTTTTACAGTATTTTCACACAGGTAGTGGTATTTTGAATGATTTAAAAGTACATCCTACTTTTATATATTTCTCAAATTTTAATTTATTTGTTTAACAAATATTTATAGAGCACAAAATAGAATCAGGTTTCCTTCTAAAAATTGCAGATGAAATTGAGGTTATGACAGGCAAAGGATATTAGCTAACTGTGTGCAAAGACTAAAGAAAAAAATAAACAATTCAAAAGCAACCAGAGCACAATGAATTAAGTTCGATGATGGAGTTAGCCAAATTTTGTAAGTTAATATAAGGCAGAACACCCCAAATTTAGAAGGCAGGGTAAGGAGGGAGTATTAATTAGGATACCTTCAGCTGGAAATAGCAATAATAATAATAATAATAATAATAAACAACAACAACAACAACAACATGACTCAAAGTGTCATAAAAAGCAAGAAATATCATGGCTTATATGGGTTGAAGAGTATGTTGAAGTTCTAACCCCTGTACCTATGAACCTTATACAGAGATAGGTTTTTTGTGACACATGTAATCAAGTTAATCAAGGTAAAATGAAGTCATTCTGGATTATGATGGGCCCTAAATCCAATGAGTGGTGTCTTTGTAAGGAGGGAGAGGTCTGGAGACAGAGATGCAGAGGAGACACATAAGCAGAAGGAAAAAAGTTCATTTGCAAATAGAGGCAGAACTTAGAGTGCTGTGGCTACAAGCTAAGGAACACTAAAGATTGCAGGCAGCCACCAGAAGTAGCAGAGGTGGGGAACAGATTCTTCGTAAGAGGCTTCAGAAGGAAGCTACCTGGCTGACACCTTGATTTTAGACTGCTGGCTTCCTGGACTGCGAAGAATTCATTTCTGTTGTTTTAACCCATGCAGTTTAGGATAATTTGTTATGGTAACCCTGGGAAACTAACTACAGAGCACAACCTTGAAAGTCCAAAATGTGGGTGGAGTTCAGAGTTAGCTTAACTCGATGGCTGCTACTCCATTTCTTCCTTCCACACTCACTGTCTGTGCCTCCTTCTAGATAATAGCATTATTCTCTCTCAGGGAATAAATGACTGTGACAGTTTGTAGCTTTCACCCACACAGAATATAAAAAGAAGAAGGAAGTGACTATTTCAGCATCTATTTCTCTAGAAAGAAGGAAAAATTTCCCAGAAACCCTTCACAAACTTCACATTGTGCTTCATTAGCCCAAATTAAGTAACATGCCTGTCTCCAAATCAATACCCTTTACTAAGAGGATGCTGTGAATAATTGATTTAAGCCCGGCTTCTGCACCATTTACTGGAAAGACAGATTGTATGGCTGCTTTAAGATCAGGCCACCTAGGAGCTTGGAGGAGTCCTCTGCTGAGGCTCATGGACTTTATGGGGGCAAGGTGGTGGACACTTGAACACCAGCAGTGCTTTGTTAGGTAGAAGTCCTGGGTGGAGGGTAAAATGGATGCATGCTGGTGAGGCAACAAAGAATGATACTTTTCAGCTGAGATCAATTCCCAGCTGAGATGGGAAAATGATTAAGATTAAAAAGTCAAAAGAGGAAACGGCAAGAGAGAAGGTTTATTAGGGCCCAGGGACATCTAAGAGGAAGAACTGGGTGCTGCAGGAAGACTGGAATGCAGCAGAGTGGGGATTGTGGGAGGTGAATAGGGCCTTTCAGACCCATGAAGATATTTAGACTTTTGTCTTAAGAGCCATGAGAAAGTTTTGAGGAGAATTATGTAGGCAAGTGATATTATCAGATATGTGTTTTCAATGGAGCTTCTAGTTTCAACATAAGAGTATTTTAGAGCTTAAATCTGGAAATAATAATATTGAGAGAGAGCATTATTGCAATAACTAAGTGAGAAAGAATCATGGCGTTGTCTAAAGCATCAGCATTCAAGATGGAATGAAGAGGATGAATTTGGATTCACACAACGTAAGCCATGCACTATTAAATTTTAAATCACACACATATGTGGCTTAAGCAAACAGGTGTTTTGTTTGTTCATTTATTTTATTTGTTCATTTTTTTCCCCAAAATGTAAGAGGTAGACATTTACAGTTATTGAGTTGAGACATTCAGTGATGTCATCTGGGATCCAAGAATGTTACTTCTATCATGCTTACGATGTTGGTGTTTCTCTAGTGACTGTAATGTCACTATTACAATTTCACATATCACGTTCATGTTTAAAGTAAGTATAAAAGAGAAGGTAGGTTACTGGTTATGCCTAACATTTTTATTAGAAAAAGAAATGATTTTCCAGGAAGCTCCAGTTTACCTCATTAAACAGGTAATGGTAAGCCTACCTGTAAGGGATATTGGGGTTGAGTAGATTGCTGTAGTGAATAAAATCAGGATTATATTAGTAAGGAATCTGGAGGAATGGTTATGGGTTATGTAACTGAAAATGTTTCCAGTTCACAAAATGAGAAACAAGAAAGACAAAAAAGTTTTCCCTAATTGTTTCATATTACAATTGTCCTTCAACAATCTCTCTTACAACAAGCCCAAAGTTTACTTGGACAGCGCTAGGACAGGACGATAAAATGAGTAACTTAATATGGTTGTGTGTTGATGATGGATTTTACATCCATTATTTGATTGTTTTTCCACTGCCATCTCTGTTAATCAAACACTGATTGGTATCTGAGCTCTAAGCCTCTAATAAAAAAGAAATCTTGGCCCTTTCCCTGTTTATTTTCTATTTATACTCTTTAAATTAAAATAAACATTTGTCATGAGTATAAGCCATATTCTGTCAGGGTTGGTGAGTTTTGATAACACTGGACAAATCCTAAATTGAGAACGTACACTTGAGTGCTGATTGTTAAGCCTAAAGGCAAAGCAGCAGAAATCCCTCTATAGTCATTCCCATATGTGAGAAGAGGGAATAGGGATAATAGAGCTTGGGGACAATCCTTCGGATGGCTTATTTAACACCCTCTCATTGATGATGATATGATATGTTAGCCAAACTAGAATCAAATGACCAAAATGCCTTATAAAAGTGCAAAGTACAGGCAGGTAGGATGAAAGTGAAAAGTGATGGTGGGCCTTTGTAGAGTTCCCCTTCCCACGCCATCTAAGAGCAGTGATGTCAGCCTTAGAGTTAAAACTGATAAAACATAAGTCTATATATTTTACCCGTTCTGGGATAAAAGAGGAGTCCAGTAAAATCTATGTCATACTCTGGCTTACTTTGGCATTTACCTTTAAGCTGAGGTTATATTATCTGATAAATACCAAGGCCTTCCTTTGAAGTGTAGACTATTTAATCATGGACTAAATGTGTTATATCATTTTAAATTTATTTTTTATCTATTGGTTTCTATTCGGATTCAAGCCATGATGAAAAGATATTCTCACTCTAAGTTGTATGTATGTGTGTTTGTCTTGAAATACTTAGTTATATTCATTCATTCACGAATTCTTTCATTCCATCACCAAATATTTATTTAGTATCCACTTTTATGCTTGGATATATGCAGATAGTCTAGTGAAAAAAATAAAGAAGGGTTCTTGGCCTTCTGAAGCGATCCAGACCCCTGTTCAACACAGCCTGGAACCATGCAGAATTTGTGACATCGCACCTCCTCCTCACACACAGATTTAGCACCTACCTTTTCTTCCCCCAGTGTCTATCCTGCACTTGTAATTATGAGCACAGAAGACATATCTTCACCTGATTCATAATAAGAGATGAAAGAAGAGAAAGTGGGTAGTGGTCTTGTAAATATAACTTGAATTTAGGTTCATCAGGCAATGATAGCTTATCCTCTTTTTTTTTTTTTTTTGTAGCCCCCAAATCTTCCACATGATTTCTGTTCCAAAAATATATATCCTAGAAATTAAATTCATTCTGTAATGCTTTGGAATTTTTTCATCTTTGCATATCGACTTGCCCTTATTCCTCCATTCTTTACTCATTTATTTAACAAATATGTATGTGTGTATTAAGCAACATGGAGTAGTATATATGCTTTGCCATACAGGATATTTTGTAGAATCATCTTGAGTATAGGTCACTAGAAAGGTAGCTGTGAAAGACAGACTGCAAGTATTTTGAAGGACAATGAAGGGAGTGAAGAAAGGAATCACTAAGTAGACCTCAGTCATTCAACAAGTTATCAAAATACCAGGACTCAGTGTTCTAATGAGGTACCTACTTATCCTCGCTCTTAAACTGACCTGAGTGTGGTCCCAAAGGCCATTTTCCCCAAGCTATGTAGTTCACTTCTTCCCTGCCCCCAGCCTTTAGTGATCAGGGCACTCTAGCTAAGTTCTGTCTGTCTCCTGAAAGGAAGGAAGGAAGGAAGGAAGGAAGGAAGGAAGGAAGGAAGGAAGGAAAATTTTTTTTCAGTAGAGCTTCTCTCCTTGTTTTTATTTTGTCCTTATTCAAAATTCCATAATTCTATGCAAGAAAAACATGAAGGAAACAACTCGGTCATTTCAACTCAGTCATTCTCCACTCTCTATCTTCATTGTTATTTAATTGCCAAAAAGAAGAATTTATTCAAGAAAGCTGGCTTCCCAGGAGATTTTGTCAACCTGCTTCAACTCTCTTGAGTCATTTGGTACTATCTTAATGAATTCTAAATTTGAATTAAATGTGTATGAAATATTTACACAAGAGGACAAACTGAACATTTGTAGAGTATGTTTACATCAAAGTATAATTCTCTTACTTGGAAAATGAAAGACATTTCAACATTGTCTTAGATAACGACTTCATGTTAATCTAAGAGTAATAATGATTAAGAATGTGTTTTTCCAATGCAAAATGATCTCGAGAGATTATCTAATTTAACTGCCACCTTTAGGCAATATGTGGTTATTACATTTTACAGAATTGCAATGGAGGCAGCAAAAGGTTAAATGTTTTGCTGAAGGCCACAATAGGTTTTCTAGCAACTGAAGGATTCTGGCCTCTTTTCTTGTCTTCTTTATTATTCTAACTTTCTTGTACTGAGAAATCTTGTGTTGTGACCTCAGATTAACTTGTATCTGAATAGTTGATCTGCCTCTTACAGTGTGCAACCTTCCTCGATCTGCTTAATTTGTTAGCTTATGTTTCCTTGTTTTGTAAAATGTGAGTAACAATTCCTATTTGGAAGGTATGCTGTAAGGACTGGAGACTGCATATGTAAAGCCCTTTCAGAAAAGTTGCCCGAATCATGATTGTTCTTTTCATGTCATTTCATACACAGTGTTTATTGACTACTTAGTCTGTGAAAGAAAACCAGACACTAGGGACATAAAACAAATAAGACACTGCCATATGGAAGAGGAGCTCATAGTCTCAAGGGAGGGGAAAAAACAACACACAATTACTATGTAACACAAGCTGAACGTTTCTTTAAGAGGTATCTCGATTCCACTTGAGATGTGTAAACCCAGCCCTTCTTAGCTTCTGTTAGGGTAGCTGCAGTGACATCTAGACAAGAGAGTAGGAACCCACTTTAAGAATTTTATGAGTTTCCGTATGGTGAGAGTAGAGTGGCTATTTCACATTTTGTTCCTAGAGGTCAACCACTGTCCCAGGGTTGTCTCTTTGTCTCATTACAGAGAAGTCTCAGTCATGGATGAATAGCCCCTATTTCTACTTATAGTTCATCAACATTGGTGCTTAATGATGTGCGGCAAATAGTTATTTACAGCCTTCACTTTTACCACATTGCTAACACCAGGACGCTTACTTCTGAGTCAGTCTTGCTAAGAGTCTTGCCTTGCCTATGGAAAGGTATTGTCATAATCTCCTAACCTAAAAACTCACTGGCTATCCACAGAGAATCAGGCAAGAATTCCCAATTCTTCCAACTGCATGTTTGCCCGCCAGTTCTGTGTCTCTTCGCCCGAGCGATAGGCACTGCTGAGCAATCCTTCTTTATCACCTGCAGGTTGCATTGGCATTCCTGCTTCAGACCATCAAATTTTAAAGCATCATGAAGACCCTGCGCCAACCCTGGAAAAATGTGCCCTTTCTGGTCCAGTGCCTGTCTGTTTGCTAAGCTCCATAAACTGCTGAGGTATAAGAGCTACTCACACATAGTGTGCATGTAATCTAATTATTGAAGCTTAGCTTGGAGGGCTGATCCCAAACAAAGCAGTGTACACTGGTATTCGAAAGAAAGGGAGCAGGCAAGGGATGGGGGAAGCAAGTCAAAACTTTGAAGCCACCAGAGCAGCATTGCAGAATGACTGATTAAATTCTTTTTGTCTTTTCAATCAGAGCATTCACATAAAGAGTAAAGAGCATCTCTTCTTGCTGCAAATCTGGTGTCTTGACAGCCGGATTTAATTTGGCCTCGCTTTCTGCCTGATATGGAGTGACAAGCAGTACAGGCTAGACTGGCATATCAGACAGATGGAATTGCATGTGGGCTTTTTTCAGCTTCTCCCTCCTCCCTCTTTTCTGATCTTAGGCAAGAATGGAGGTGCAAGGTACTGCATCTGGGTCCCAGGAATGAAGGTGACACTTTCTCTCTGGAGGCAACTTCCATAAGCAGAGAGCAGAATTGAATTGACGGGAGACATTACTGTTCAGCTTTACTCTGCAGTTCAGAGTAGCAGCAAAGAGCACAGCTTCTGAATTGGATGTTGCCCTTGGCAGTGGTATACCTTTATTAAAATTATCATTACTCTCTTATTAGCCTCAGTTTCCTCATCTCTAAAATGGGGAAAATATACACCTCACAGGGTTGTGGTGAGAATGATTTCTACTATGTTCTTAGTAAAATATCTGGCACAGGTTATGGACTACTAATTAGTGTTACCAATCAGCAAAATATGTTGTAATTTAAAAGTATTAATAGTGTCAAGTGTCCACCAGTCCATGATTCCTGAATTAAAACAATTTAGGCACTTGGGTGATGCTATGTTGTAGAATGTCTGCCTAATGAAAACTGTAACTTTGACCTCCAAAAACCCATCAGGTTGTCATGCTCTATTTAACATAAATGAGATTAGCATCTTGTGGCAGCCTCTGTGGGGTCTTTAGTTTAGTTACTAGCCTGTAAGGAATCAGAAACCGGGCGTGTTGGCTGCTACCATGGAAGCCCATCGAGAAATTCAGGAGAGATTTCATTGAGTATAGGGGCAAATGATTATTCATTGAATTGGCACTCCTGGAAGATAGGAAGGGGAGATGCTAAGGCTGATCCTTTCTCACCTGAGTTATCCCACTCACGGTGCCACTTGCTCTTTAAATGTCACAACAGAGATTTAAAAACAGGTTTGTATAATAGCAAAGTAGAGTAATATAAAGTCTAGGAATCAATGTGAAATTCTAGCCATTATGTTTCTTCAAACACAGAGGGAACAAACTACTTTGGGAAACAAATCTATTTTTCTGCCTCCTAATGTTTCTGCTTCTTTAAATTGGAGTAACAAAGGATTTATGAATTGAGCAAACTAAATAGAAAACAATAGACATAAAATACACGTTCGTATAAAAAAATCCTCATATGCAACATGCTTGCTTTAATGTGCGTGTGTACCTTATATGTGTGTAATGTGACGTCTCCACCTGCTCTGGCCTTCTGGAGTCCTTATTTCCTGTAATTTCTGCATCCTGTGTACCCTGGACATTTAGAGCTTGCTCAGGTGGGCTTGCATGCTTGTGGCTCCTGCGCGTGAGTTTCTATCCAGTGTCACCGTCTTTCACCTGCACCCCTCTGCTGACCCACTGGCCTCTTTCCTCCCTGTTTCTGCACAATGCATCACTAACACATGGTTGATTCATGAAATAGACTTTTACGGAGACTTACAAACAGTCAAAAAAAGGTAATAGTCTCAAAGAGTCTCAAAAATCAGTCCTAAAGTACTTCAGTCTTTTCTAATGCGGTAACCTTTTATTAACTTTTATTCTATTCAGCCTCCTACCTGCCGATGTTATTGGACATTCTCTCTAATAGTCTCATTAGATCCTTTTCTTATCTTTTTTCTCCTATTTCATAACTCTCACCACTACCACCTCCATTTCTAAGGAAGAATTAAAATCCTTGTTACTTTAGCTTACTTCTTCTACCATGTTCTAGAACTAAATGTGTATATTTTAAAAGTTGCTAAAGTACTATATAAAGCAATAGCAATAAGCTTATCTCTCTTGGATTTCAAATAGTGCCCCTTCCCCTCCATCCCCCACTGCCACATTCCTTAGTCTTATTATGGTTCACATATCTAATAAAGCATCCTTCCCACCAGAGCAAATCCCAGAGACTGTGTGTGGATGTGGAAAGATTTCTTTCATTTACAAGAATGCAATATGTCTGTCAATGATACTGGCAACCACGAACCCTTGTAGAGAGCTTGCAGTATGCCAGGAATTGTGCCAAATGCTTTGTTTGCTTCAATTAGTAAATTCTTGCAGAAAGCTTTGGAGGGAAATGCTATTATGTTTTCCATCTTACATTTGAAGAAATTGAGGTTTGGAGAAGAGCAGTAATTGACTAAAGGTGGTAGTGCTTGAGTTGGGGATGAAACCCAGCTGGTTCGACCCTGGAGCTGTCATTTCTGTCACTGCACTGCTCCCTAGGCGGGGCTTACTGTTAACCTGAACATGGCGAGCTACTGGGCCACGCAGAGGAGTAGCTGCTTATTTGTAATGGACTTGCATCCCAAAGTCTACCTATTATGTTTCTTTCTTTTTTTTCTAACGTTGGTATAGTAGGGTGTTTGGTGGAAAGAAAACCAGAGAGAATCATAGGTACAGTAAATACATGACGTTAGAAACAAACAAAAAAACTGTAAATTACCTGAATCTTATTTTTTTCTCTTCTGGAAATTGGGGGAACAATAACTTTCTAACTTTCTCCTAGACCATAAAGCACCAAAGTTGAATTTGAAAACAATATGCAAAATTTCCTTGAAATTTGAAAACTCTAGAGAAATGCTTGCCACAGGCTATGTAAAGGCTAATATTAAATAAAGAATAATAACGTCATTAGTTTTTTATATAGTTGCATATATCCATATGTGACTGCACATGAGCAGTCTGTTTATTTCTCTGTCTCTCCGAGGTTTTATTGTTACATTTTAAAAATCACCATTCAACTGATATTACATTTAGCAGAACATGAAAGATTTATGCACTAATTTATGAAGAGAAAGCTACCTAGGCAGTTTCTCTAAATTCAATACCATTTTTAATTGCTTCAAACACTAAGTAAAAGGTCCAGTTTATACCGCTCCCTGTGGAAAAAATGAGAAGAAACTGGCACCAGAGAAGTTTCTGACTGTCTGTCAGTCATATTTTTAGTAATTAGCCCATGGAAACTTCCTCGGTGCTAATTCAAGAGTGCTATTGGCCTTTCGGCTGATCTGCCACTGTCCCCTCCATGTTAGTCTTGGATTCTCCCTGAAGACTTTACTTTCTGGGATGAATTTCAAAGCAAGATCATTGTCAAACATCTGCCAGGGTCACTTTGAGTGTGACATAGGTATTAGCAGTAAGTCAGCATTGAAAAATCAAAGACAGATGCCTCCTTTTTTTATTTGAAAGGAAAATAGATATTTTATTTCCCTTAAAAACTGAGGTCATAGCACTTAATTTTATTTCTTCTTGACCAATCTATTTATCCATTCCTTCTGGTGGGAAGCAGAGAGAAGACCCAGAATTTCATCCCAATAGTCAGAGCCATTTTCTAGTATTTCTACCAAATATACTATCTCATGTCTCGAGGGGCCACATGTCCTGACTCCAAATCTTTTTTCTTGATATGTCTGTGTACTTACTAGAACGTATGCCTAACAGATAGGCACCCTATAGCATCAGGTTTTGGGGTGCCCAGTATTGCTGTTAGTTTCAGTAGCATTACTACAGTGTGGCTCGGAGAGGAGTTGGGCAGAATGACAAAGCACCATTACTAGACAGCGACATAAAAGACCTAACTCGTACCAAGTGCCAAACAGCAGGGCAACAAAAGAATGACCCACGTTACCTACTTAGCAATGTTTTGCCATCACCGTGTACCTTACATGGTACAGAGCAAAACTTCACCAAACAGTATATTTAATAAAGTAAATTTAATAAGACGATGATTAAATGAATGAATGATTGACTAACATAAAGGTCAATTAAGTACTTAGTTTGTCATTCCACTCTCAAGCTTCTTCTCCTCTTTGCTTCTCGTCCAGAAGAATCTTGCAGTTCATTTCAAGCAAACGAAGTACACACGCAAACACAGACACAACACACTGAATACACACACACACACACACACACACACACTCTACCTTAGCTAATCAGGTAGAAAAAGAGCATGCTAGATTTTGTTCAATAGCATTTATGCCCTTAAGAGCGACCTTGGCTTTGCCCCAAAGCACTTAATTAAGCGACTGCTAGCAATGTTCAGTCTTACCTGAACCAGCCCACGTAGAGGAGTAACTGCTGTGGATTTTCTCATCCGTTCATCTCAGAATCTCTACTTGCCTGTGGCTAAAGGCAGGGGTGTGACTCCTTCGAGAGCCTTTCTTTGCTAAGGACAATAATAGGAATAATGAAAGTAAAGGTTTAAACCCAGAAGTTATGGCCCATGTTCCTCTGGCTTTCATACATACCATCATAAGTAAGAAATGCACACACGAGTCACTCTCTCTATTACAATTTATTCTCAGCCAAAGGGCTATAAAGAAAAAAAAGGTTTTTAGTTTTTTTTAATGAGATTTTCTAGAAGTACTCACAGACATAGAAACATGAGTTGGTGACTTGTTTCAGAAGACTACAGAATAATTAGAAATGGCAAGTATCTGAGATTTTGTACTTCTCCTTGGAAATGCCTTAGTAGCTTTAATTAAAATCATATTATGTTTAAGTAGAGAAATATATATTTGTGTATTACAATATGTAGACAAATATATACATGTTATATTTAGTAGACTATATGAATGTGTATTATATAATAATATCTATATACCAGCACACATAGATATATAGTATAGAGAAGATAATATGCATATACATGTATATTTTTACTTATATTTACACATATAAAATGTTTTTAGTCTTTTAGCAATTTCTAGCCTCTTTTGTGAATTTTGTAAATGAGTGCAAATTTGCCTCACTCTATTAATGCCGCTAACTGTACCTTTTATTTAGTCATCATTCGTTCTTGCGTTTTTCTCTCCAACAATGCCGTTCTTCTCATCCACTTGATCCCTCCCTATTGCGTGTATTCCAGGGAATCATTCAGTCATGGTGCCCAACATCCCAGGGCCGTATGGATGGGTAAGTGAGCCAAGACTGGCCAGCCACTGCAGTCCATACCCTGGATAGCTCTCTCACCATGAGATCCGGCGAGCATCCGAGATCCAGGCAGGCCAATCAGACTTCTCACTTGAATTTTCCACAAAAAAATTCTGAAATGGCAGAGACTTAAACAGCCACTGTCCCCTCTACATACAGAGAGATTCTATGAAGCATTACACTTCAGAGGAAGAAAAATATGGAGGCATAATGATCCTTTTTTTTTAACCCCTTGAATCTTTGCATTAAGTTTGACCTGAAAAGAGCTGCACTCCCACTTACAGAGATTAAGAATAATATCTTGGTAATAGTTGAGTAACAAGATGGGAAGTTCTGTGGACTTGGAGGTATCAAAATGTATTCTTTATTGAGAAAATTGCTTGATTAGCCTGCTTGTGGTAAATCAGCTAGAGCTAGGCTTTCTGACTGGGAAGCAAGTCCCCTGCAGAGGAGGGAATGGGGAGCTTGTGGGATAATCTGGGAGGGAGGGTATTAAGGGAAAATAGAGGAAGTAGGGAGGAATGAAGTGGGGAGAAGGCTCCAGTGAGAGTCAGGAGAGTCATCTAACACATTGATTACCCTTTGTTGCCCTCCCTTAAAGACTCAGTTATGTCTCTAAAACCACTGGAGTATGCGGGTATGTGTACTTTTGTATAAAATGATGAGGGGGTGACACCTTCACTGTAGGGACATGACAGCCAGCAAATGTAGCATACATCATTGCTGGTCCTTGACCATAAAATCATAAACCTTATAAAAGAAACAAACACCAAAAAAAAAAAAAAAGGGAAGAGATTTGGACTTTTACACATTGAAAATAATTTCTAACTAATTATACAGAGATTTTCAAGAATGCAGTGTGCACCAGCTGATGTCTGGGTTAGAGCTGTAAACTGAATGTGTAACACCTCAAACACCGGAAAATGAGGAGGGCGGCATATTTCTCATTTTAAGGAACATCACTGTCCACGAACCCATTTCCAAAATTGCACTAATGGTCCCAAGTCTTTTGAAACGCTCATAAATAGTGATGCTGCAGAGCCTGACAATGCCTGTAGCTTTTCAACTATGAATGCCTTTGAAAATGGTGCTAGCAGCTGATAAATTGGGTTCTGGAGAGGAAATTCAGATTGCATAGTGACCTAACCAAATGTCCGTGTTTTGTTCACTAATACTGGTGATGATTTGGAGCTTTCTTCCCCTACCTCTTCATGCATATCTTCCACTCTCCCCTCAAACTGCATAATCAAAGCTGAGAAGAGAGGGCAGGGCTAAGGCTGGTTGTACGTCTATCAAAATGTGTGGCCAGTGAAGCCCCAGCCTCGTCCTCCCACTGAATGTATCCTATACATTACTGTATTAGCTTCCAGCAGCATTTTAACTGATCTGAAGAATTTCATTACATAGGAAAGTAACACTCTAACAGAAAACGAGCTTGGTAAGGGAACATTCTGTCTAAGGAGTCTGATCACTCGGCTCCCAACAGCCCTTACTGGCCTTGTAGTTCTCTCCTCTTCTTCAGCATAGACACCGTGTCCACGTAGGCAAAGAGCACTCATACTTTATAATTTAGATAAAATCTACCTGCCCTGGGAGCTTTTCACCTATCTATTCCATCTTCTGTATTACCTACCAAATGTTCCCTCTGCTTTATGCAGTAATATTCCCATACTTAGCTTCCATGTCTTCTACCTGCTCTCTGCTATTATTCTGGTCCCTTTTATAGCACACCATCAATAGCTTGTCTGTACGAGCTACTTCAATTGTATCATCTGTCATTTCTGTTTTAGTTCACACCAAACAGGTTTTTGATCTCTTTACCTCACTCAAATCTACCAGTGACTTCTACCCTATATAATCTGTCTAGTTCTTAGTTCTATTCTTACTAAACCTCTCTACATCATTAGAAAAAGTTGAAAAATCTCAAATCTGTAATAAGAAGTGTTAATAGTGAGACTGTTCACACATATAATACTAGCTATTGCCTCAGGATTGAGGACCAAATGAGGCAGCAAATGTAAAAGTACTTTGTAAAAAATTAACCACTGTGTATAAAAAATATATTGAGAGTGTTATATAAAATTCAGTTCACTACATTATCTTTAAAACTAATAGACCTGAGGAAACTCAAATGTCCATATGTCATCCTTTCATCTTTATAATCTCTTATCTGTTGCATGAGACTTTATTTATTTAAAAAAGAGATTTGATATTTTATAATGTATAATTGTTTCTTTGTCTCACTCCTTTTTTAGAAAGCACTCTTATAATGAAAATAATAGAAGACCATGAAGATGAAAATAGATATGGTCTAGCTCTCAGAAAAGTCTGTGTCAAGTTCAGAGTTAATAATTTTATGTTCAGGTTTCTGTTCCTATTCCAATGGCCCCAATATTAATATTCCAACTCTTACACTTTGAAAAAGAAAAGAGAATGTTTCAGTTAGAAGGACCCTTAAGAAAAACTGATCTGTTTCTTGTTTTGTAGATATAGAAGTATGATCTCATAGCGACCTGCAAATGAGTTGGAACTACTGTGACTCATGAACATTGTTGCTTGAGCCTGTCTTTCCTTTGCCACCCAGGCTGCCCCTTCTCTGAGCCCAGATTTTAGAAGTTTTTAGGTGTAGTAAGTAACTCTTGTGGTATATTGAATAAGAATACTTTTCAAAGTGGGTTCTGGACTAGACTCTTAAGCCCTTCCTAATTTTACTGTATTGCTTAAATCAAGGGCTCATCCCTTATACCAATTTTTTTCTAAGATGATCAAGTCTGTAAACTGAGATGTTTTAAAATAAAAAGGAACAGGTGGAGGACATTGCCTACATTCTATTCTCCTACTTCTGCTTTCAAGAAGAACACCCTCAAGATTCATTCATTTTCTTCTTTAGAATAGATGCAGCCAAGACTGACTGTGATGTTAATGGCCTCTTCGGGTTGCGACATGGTTACACAGGGCTCTTCAGGATGTATTCAGTTATTTTCCTTGTTGTCATGTGGAAAATAACTGAATTAAGTCGGTCTTGAGTTATAACCTGGAAAATTCACTACTGATTGCATCTCAACCCTATTTGTTACCTTTCTCCTGGTTCTTGATTGTACCTGGCTGATCCTTAAAGCTCTCTTCTAAACTAGAGGGTTATTTGTTCCTAAAAGCTAGTTCAGAAGTTAAATACCCATAAATCATCATTTATTCAATTGATTTTTCTTACTTTGGGAAATAATGCTTGACTGATATTCAAATATAAAATATTTTTCTGATCAGATAATGGCAACCAGTACAGAGCTCTCTTCGATGTACATTAAATTTGAAAACAAATGTACACACTATCCAGCCTTAGTTGCTTCAATAAGCAATATGCTAGTTCTATCTT
Organism: Pteropus medius; assembly: GCF_902729225.1. Classification (NCBI taxonomy): domain Eukaryota; kingdom Metazoa; phylum Chordata; class Mammalia; order Chiroptera; family Pteropodidae; genus Pteropus; species Pteropus medius. Next base: position 8,967,708 of record NW_024349797.1, read on the forward strand.
TTTTTTTTTTTGAGGAACAATCATAGCGCTATCCTATAAGAAAATTCCCATTCACAGACAAACACATCATTTTCCTTTTCATTAATAATCTGCAAGTGAGATTTAAAAAAAAAATCACAACATGTGACAGCTACAATTATTGTTGTTGTTGTTATTGTTATTGTTGTTGTTGGTGGTGGTTGTGGTGGTGGTGGTAAGGGCTGTCCAAGAGAAACAAACTGGACACTAGTAAAACGTAGTAAAGACAAATTGTATTCAGTGAAAACCACTGCAGTAGGGGAGAGAGTCCAGATTAAACTGAGCTCAACTTAGCCAAAACAACAGATAGGAGACTTATTAAATGCTGGGGCATGCTAAAGGAAAGGCACAGAAGGGCATTAAGGAGGTTTGGGTCCATGTGACTCAGTTATCTGGGTTTGCTATTGGGGCTTATCCAGAGGACAAACGGACTTCTCATATCTTTGTGACAGGAGGTAGTTGTCCAAGTTCAAGCGAAGTGCCAACTGAAGGTAGACCTTACCCTTTGTCAAGGACTACATGGGAGAGCTATCTCCCTGAACATTTCTATTTCAAAGAGACTACCTCTATGTTCTTGAGAAGACAGTTGTAGGTGGTAGATGATTTATGTTTCGAAGGGCAGAGGAAGGATATGTAACTGCAAGCTTGCTAAAGTAACTGCTCTAAGAGGGGGTTTAGGGGCTTGCTTATCACCAGATTTTGGCTGAAACAACCAGTAAATTCTCCTGGAATTGTTGATCTTTCTCAGGTAGGCATTTTAAGGGGGGTCTGGGGTCATTCTTGGAACACAGCCTTAATCTCCTAGAAGCCATACTAGAGTTTGATCAAATCCCTTGGTTCAGGAGTTTGGATGGAGTGAGTCATTTGTGTTAGAGTTTTGCAGTTCTCAGAGTATGCTGAGTCAGGTACAGACCTTGTTGGGACTCTGCATGTAATATTGAAACATCATCACCAAAACCCTGAGATAGACTGTTTTCAATCCCTTTCGATATTTGAGGTTATATTACCTATATTGATTTATAAAAATATCACATGATTACTAATTGGTGGGTGAAATATTTGAAGCCAATTCTGTCTTCAAAGGCAGAATCTTACTCATTCTCCAAAATATAAAATCTGTAAACTAGATAGTTTTTTAGATTCTTATTTGAATATTTTTATGTATTTTTCTAAACTTCTGCTTTTTTTGGTGAGTTTTTAGGTTTAACATCCTCATACCATCTTTTTTTTAAATTGAATTAGACCCTTGGGTAAAGCAAAATGAAGAGAAAATAAATCAATCTTTTTATTTTAGAATTTTCTCTATGCTCCTTAGCTTTATTTTCTCTACATATTCATGTTTTACTTTGTTAGAAGAAAAAACAGTGAATAGCAGGAGAAAGAGAAAAATAAGAACATAAGTGGATGAGAGCAATGAACTGTATTTTAAGAATTATTCAGGATTATGCAAAATTCAAGGATTATCAGTCTCAACACTATTAACATCTTGAGCCAGATAATTGTTGTGAGGGACTGTCTTGTGCATTGCAAGATGTTTATCAGCATCCCTGGCCTCTTCCAACTAGATGCCAGTATCAACTTCCCTCCTGTTATGATAACCAAAAACATCTCCAGAGGTTGCCAAATGTACCTTGGGAGGCAAAACAGTCCCAGGTGAGAAATATTTAATAAAAGGTCAAAAAAATAAAAAAAATAAAAAACACTCTAGTTAATCTGCTGCCCCATTTTGCTTAGTAAAGGCTTCTGAATTTCACTATAGTGCTTTGGGATGCTGCCCCATTTCAAACTGGCCAATATGCTCACAGATGTGTTAGTCTGGCCCTTCTGTGACCTGATTTCTTGGCCCAGGCACCAGTTCACCGCTAAGTTCTTGCTTTGTTTGGTTCTTTGTCTCATATTTCAATTTCATTTGAGTCAGTTTTTCTGCTTTTTGTTTTGTTTTTGCTTTAACCTTGAAACACCAATATTTCCTGGTACCTGCCTATCTAGCCTCCTTGACCAAGATCTCCACTTTACCTCCCTACCCCAAAGCAGATCTGGATGCCTACCCAATGGAACATTCTCCACCTTCTCTGCTGCCAGAGTCTTGCTGCTACGTCCTGTCTTTCAGTTTAGGCCTCTCATTCTTGAAGGCCACTTATAAATAAAGCCTCTCACAGATATGTTTCAAGAATGAAAGTATAAGAGCCAAAATTTAAAAAGAGTTCATCATGGCAAAATTGCAGGGACTGACAAAAAAAAAAAAAGACAACAGAAGTGATTTACAGGGGAAAATATTACACATTAGCATCGCTGAACAGAACATACACATTCTTACAGAAAGGATTCTCAGACTATACAATGCGGCAAACAAAGAAGCAGAATTAAATTTTAAAAAAAAAGACTTCTCATTAGTTTATTTCTGTTTCAGTCACTTTTCTTTTTCCTTTTCGTATGTGTGTACAGGACCTTTCACTATTATTAATTGCTTTCCTAGTTTTATTAGGTGCATTATAGATGCTCCGTGGTAGTGGGGATGTGTAAGTAGGTCCTTGTTTGGTTCTCATTTCCCTTCACAGAGTTGCATGTGCCAAATTATTAAACAGCAACCTCATAGATCCCTCATTTTCAGTTCTCTAGTGGATTATGGGTAAACCAAAGATATCTTGATGTTTTTCGCCTGTTTTGGTTTTGAGTGAAAAGGGGAGGATAAATTTGTTTCAATTCAGAATTCAAAGTAAGAAGAAAACTCTAGGTATTAAATCAACAACCTCAGGAATTAAATCAATAAGTAAGCAAATCTTCCACATGCAGGCACTTTATTTCAAAGCTCTTTTTAGTTTTTAGCCACACTTACCTGGTCACCATTTCTTTACCTAGCAAGCACTTAGGGAAATTTATGTCATTTAGTGGGAGACACATTTATTGCTAAGTCTCTCTTGATTTAAAACTAGGTTGGAGTAATTCAATTTAATAGAGACTCCATCTTCTAAGGGCAGACAAATGATGTGTCATTTGTTTTGTACTTTTATCTGAAAAGTGCATGGAGACACTTAGCAATCCCTCTGTTTATTTCATCTTTATCAGAAGGTCTTGTTCCATAACAAATTTAGAACAGAATAGCTTCTAGATATTTAATGCACTTGAACTGAAATATATTCACAGAGGACTCAGCAGTTTGCAGCAATTGTGTATCTTGTAAAATATATATATAATTTTTAACAACTTAGAAAAATTCTGTTTTCTATCACTGATAAGATCCGATTGCAAATACTAGGATCTAAATCTGGTGGTGTATTTCTTTCTGACCTTTCATTATCGGTCACATTAGTGTATGATGTACATTTCTTGTTCAGAATGGGCCACTGCTTTGCTTCATCTGGGTTAGATTTCTAGAGAGCATATCAGATCTTTTTCTTCCTAAAATAATTAGACACCATTTAGTGATGTCACAGTCTACTATATAACACCCAATATGCATACCGCCTGAACTTAATGATCAGAACATGTAAACCTTTTCCTAATATTTCTTTGGCTAGCTTAGAGTTGCCATTATTATTTGGTGTACTTGATTTTTCCTTGTTTATTCGCATATATTACTTATTGGACTATCTTAAGAAAGGTAAAATAATTTAAGAAGAGAATTTGTGAACATGTCTGGAGTAGAGCAATATTTTCACTACTGATTAAGCAGGTAGGAGGTAGTAGCAAGACAGAATTTTTTAAAGGTCAGCATATACAGTCATATGTTTGAAAAAAAGTCAGTGTGTTTCAAGTGGAAGCCATAGAGTTGGGCTTTTAGAATAAGTATGAAATAATTTTCTTATTTCAGAAACCAAATAATAGCTAATTTAAAAGTCCATAAAAATCAACAATGGTAAGTCTACAGTTTACAAAGTGGAAGATGTAGTAGCTCTGACTTTAAACATTAACATGAAGAGGAGGAAGGATTCATGACCAAGACCCAGGTTTAGAATGGAAAAATCTCGACACTATAAATCAATAATTTATTATCATTGTTATCCATTGTAATAATTTATAAACTCCTAACAGTACACTTCTAACAGTGCAGTACGTTAAATAAGCCAGCACATGGGATATAATCATCTAACTTTTTTGATCTCCTACTTTTTATTTATTTATTTTTTTTGCAAAAAAAAAGTAGAAACAACATATCTTTATCAGTAGAAATTAGATAAATGAAATATTGTTTATCCATGCAATGAAATATTATGTAGTAATTTTTAGAATAGAGTAGACAAACCTATCTGGACTTTGAAAGATGCCTAGAGATATTATGTAAAAAAAAAAGCAAATTACAGAACAGTGTGTATAGTATAAGCCACTTGGTACGAATATAAATTCAGTATTTATATGAGGTAATATGTAATAGATATACATTAGATATGATATATCAAGATTGTATATATAATATATAATATATATATAATATATAATACTATATAATATTATAACTTTTCACAGTAGTTACCTTTATAATTGTTATGGGTTGGGATTGTAGAAGATGTTGATTTTCTTTTATTCACATATTTCTATATGTGAATTGTTTACAGTAAGCATGTTGATTTATAATACATTATAACATAATATGTATAATTTATAATATGAAATACATAAAATTTCAGCATAGGAAAAAAGACTAGGAGGACATATACTAATGATTATAATAATTGTTCCTGGATAGTGAAAATATGAAAGATTTTTAAAAATTATTTGTGCTCTAATAAATGTTATTCCATGTGTATATGCCACACATTTTTAAAAAAAATCAATTTATTTAAATGAAACAAAAACAAAAATAGTTTACTCATTTCTCCCACCCCACACTCTGTGTCTGACAAACACCTACTGTTCTCTGTATCTGTGAGCCTTTTTTGTTTTGTTTTGTTTTGTTTTTACATATCACATATAAGAGAGATCATATGGTATTTGTCTTTCTCTGACTTATATCACTTAGCGTTATACCCTCAAGGTCCATCTATGTTGTCGCAAATGGCAAGATTTCATTCTTGTTTATGGCTGAATAATATTCCATTGTATATATGTACTACAATTTCTTCATCCAGTCATCCACTGATAATACTTAGGTTGTTTCCATACCTTGGCTATTGTAAATAATGCTTCAACGAACATGGGGCTGCATATATCTTTTCAAATTAGTGTTTTTGTTTTCTTCAGATAAATACCCAGAAGTGGAGTTGCTGGATTATATGGTAATTCTATTTTTAGTTTTCTGAGAAACCTCTATATTGTTTTCTTCCACTTTATTTAAATGACTACACAGGGCAAATTCTTTTCTTCCCTTTGGGTGAAAATTTCTGAAGCTCTTCCCACCCAAAAACAAAAACAAATAAACAAACAAAAAACGGTTAGTTACTTTAAGTCTTAAAACACAATCTCAATCAAGTAATAAAAATATCTGTTCCCACAAAATAATTAAGGTCCAAATTTGGTTTAAAATTGAGTGAGCCTTCTTTGCTTTCCTAGTCTGAATCTGAAAGGCATCGTGAAATTCGGCAAAAAAGCACAATATTTTACTTTTTTTCCCCATCCTTTCTGCCAATTTTACTGACCTCTCCCTTTTCCTTCTATAGAATTTCTACTCCTTGCCATCTGCAGCTAGAACAATGGCAAGAGCAGAAGTAGGGGATAAAGGAGAGTTTTCTGTGGACACTAAGGTGGGATTAACTGGTGCTCTCTGGATTTGTCAGGTGCTCAAAGGTGACTCCCTTTTGTAGCCTCTTCAGAGACCCTCCTCATTCATTTTGAGGCATTAGTCACTTGCAGCTTTGCTGACAGGAATCAATACACCTTTATTCCTGTTGGTCCCTTTATCTTTTCTCATCACTAAGAATTCATGTTGCCTCTTGTTTTTCTAGATTGGCTTTTGGATAAGACCTTAAAGACCCAAGGAAGTTCTCTCTCATTATTGGCCCACAGCTGGTTCACTTTTGTACTGACAGTATCTTGGAGAACATGTTACATCCAGCTCAACAATCTTTCCTTTACCATGCCTTCCAAACAGCTAGCTAGGAATCTCTTGCCCTAAGATCTTCCAACTGTCACTCGGACCTCAGTATCCATGCTCTGCAAAATTCAGGAACACACATTACATTTTAAATGTTCTCCTTGAAGCCTCTTAATTGTGTTAAATAGGAATTATCTCTAGTACTGAACTCCTTTTTTAATAGAGGAGGCTCCTAGTTCACCAAAAATCCCTCTACAAGTAGTCTTTGAATGTTTCTGGAAGTTCTAAGTGATTTTGGAATCTGGAAGAGGCAACCAAACCTTCCCCTCTTCTTTGGTGGAACAGGGCAGGGAGAGAGATTTACAGCACAGTTTACTCCAAATAAATCTTTTGAGATCTTCTCTTGAGTTTGAAGTCCTATCATCTGTTAAATCCTTGTTATGAAGTAGATGTATGTAATTAGAATTAGATAACCAAAGGTTGTCTAATGTATTTCAAAATTATTCTAAGCCTTTCCATTATTTTTTAGCATCTCCTTTGGAATATACCTCACACATTTTGATATTTTTCTCTGTATTCTGCCTCAAATAATTTGTAGATCTTCTTTATAGTTTCAGAATTATAATATTAAAAAACTCTTATTTATATGTATAAATTATTACAGTAGCACAATTTCTTTCATTCATCTTGTGTTATAATTGTCAGTCCTGTTAAATGTTCTAGTAATATTTTTTTCTTACATGGAATCTAACTCTCTTAATCTTCATTTAAATAATATCATGACTCATTACCAAAACAAGTCATTTTCTTTTAAAGTCTTTCATTATTCTCTTTTCTCCATTAAAACAACATCAATCTCATTTTTAATGCTAAATCATTGTGAGTGAAGGAAAAAGTTCATCTAACTTCTGTAGGCAAGTTACAAAATTAATTAAAACTTTGTCGAGGGAAGAGTGATATAAAATGGGGTGAATATTAAAAAAACAAAATGATATTGAAATGACATATGCAGACTGTTGAGTAATAGTTGATACTACTAGTTTTCTGGGAACACTCATTTTCTTAATATTTAAATTTTGAGGAATGACACGAAATGAAGCACACTTTATTATCACAGGTAGCTCATTACATAATTATCAATTAAGAAATGGGTACATATGCTAATATTTCAGATTTTTATAACATTGTGTGCCATTAAACTTAACTGTTGTATTTGTTTCACAATTTTGGACAACTTTTGTGAATGTGTATAAGTAAGGAAAATTCTACCACTTTGTTCTGAGTTTTGTCTCAGGAGTGGAAAAGCAGAAATGTTTTCCTTCTTATTTCTCCTCCTTCCTTCCTCTTTCCTTCCTTCCAATATATATTTACGTAAAAAGGAAGTTGATATATAAATATGCTTCCTCTAAATCATTCCCATTAGCAATGTATATCACATCTACCCAAAAGTTTGTTAAAATCAAGTGTCCCCAGGCCATTTATGTAAGAAGTTAATTTTTGCAAGCTACAGAGGGAAGTAACATATAATCCATGCCAGACCCCTCAACTTCCTCTCATTACGGAGAAAAGACACAAAAGAGTTTGCTCCCAAATGCCTCAAACTGCTTAGTGTTTAGCCAAAAAAAAGTATTTGGGAAGTGCTTTTAAGAGAAATTAATTTCTCTTGTCAACTGTCATCAAGATAGATTACACTCAGCTACATCACAGAAGCAGAAATGAAATCTAACATATTTGCAGCTAAGACAATAGTGTGCCTATTTTTAAATTGCATCAGGTAGGACCTATTATTTAAGATTCGTTGCTACTGTCATTGTCACAACATCCCACATTATTCAAACCAAGCATCAATTCCATTAGTCAGTCTCTCCTTTGCTGTCAAAGATGCAAATACAGGTTTGTGTTGTTTAGAGTAAAATGTATCATCTGAACAGAAATGTGTCAGGAAATAGTAAATGATTTAGGTTATGATTCATGAAATAAAAAAATAGATGAGTTCTTTTCAAAAAAAGAAAAAAATTCTTTATAAAAAATGTAAGACTATAAGTTCTTTGTAGTCAAGGAGACTAAGATAATCATCTTTGCATTTCTAGTATATAAAGAATAGTCAGTGCTCGACAAACTGGTACTTAAGAGGTGTTCAATATATATTTCTACAATTCATTAATAAAGGTAGGAAGGAAAGAAGGAAGGAAGGAAAAGAAGGAAGAGAGAAAATTAAAGAAGCCTTGCTTACTCTACTAATAATATACTAAGAAAATAATTTGGCCTATTAACAGTTTCTTGGGTGGTTAGAAAAATATGAAATAAATATACCATTCCAAATTCCCAAACATTCTGTAATAAGTCATATTTATGTCAACTTGTTTTCTTGGGAATTATTAATACTTCACTCTGCAGAACAACAGTGAAATGTGGCTATAATTAACTATGAATATATTTTCTCACATGCCTTCTACTTGCACGCTTTCATCAACAATTCCTTGGAGTTGAAAACACCAGGGAAAATTCTATTTTTTTTCCACTGGGAAATATTAGAGCAAGACCCTTTTCATGAGTTAAGGATGAAAATCACAACATTTTTCCTAGAGATAATCTTGAGGTATGCATCAAAAATGGGTATTGCTCAACTGCTTTAAAAATCTTCAGCTCCACGGTCACAAAAGTGATTCCATTAAAACATCAAGACTATGGGTTAAAGGCAATCCAATTAATAAAACAGTCTATCTAATTTGTTTAAATTTTTTAAAAATAAATACTATAAATATTTTGATTAATTCAATTGATGATATAATTAATTCACACCATAATAGCCATATAGTTAGAAAACAACCTGTAAATTATTTTAATTTACTACCACTATTTTATTTTTTGCTATTTTGAAATTTGCATATAATTTTAGAGTCCATGATAACTTGATCTAATTTGAAAAAAGTTTGTTTACAATACTAAGAACTAAAACTAGCTATTTATTAAGGATCTATTATGTTTCATGTTTTAGTGTAACTTCATTTCAACTAAATGAGTTTGGTATTATAATCCTTATTTCAAAATTGAAAGAGACATTCAAAAAGTTTGGGTAACTTGCCCATGTCCAGACAACTAATAAGTAATATTCAAACAGCCTGTCTTTCACTATGCCAAACCTCCATTTATGAAATAATGAATTGAAGATGCTCTTATTCATGGACAGAACTGTCAGGCCAGTCCTCTGTTGCATTCAAAGCTATTCCATATCTTTTAATTAAGATCTCTATTCAAACAAACAAACAAACAAACAAACAAACAAGTAACTATACAAGTAAATATGTAGAGCAAGTGTTGTGGAAGAATGTGTATTTTCCACTCTTAATAGTTTCATCCACATGAAAGAAGCTCTATAGCCTAACCTTCCTGGCCTATCTTTCTTTCTTTACTTATTTAGCCCAGGGGAGGTAGGGTCATTTACCATTCTGATGTATTTGGATGAGTAGATTTGGAAAAATAAGTTTTGCTCAACAATTTCCTTATTTCTCTTAGGTTCAAGCCACCTATTAGGATTAGGTATTCTCCTTTGTTCTTTAATGTCTTAAGTACTACGTAGGCAAGCCTCTCCTGTGGCAAAGCCTGCCTAACTCACTGACAGGAATGTCTGCCTATATCTGGGCTTTATATGTTAGGCCCACCTAGTTCTCATGTTAAGCTGTATTTCCCATCTTAGCTCTTATTAGAAACAACACTGAAGTTTGGCCAGCATTTAATATTCCATTTATCTTATTTCCCAATTTCTATATATTTGGATATAAAGAAAAGGAACGCTATTTATTATGTCCCCTCAGACCCCCTCAGAGACCCCAATAAATAAGAGCAACTGTGTAAATTGACATACACATACACATACATGCACAAACACACAAAACAGGAAATTAAAAAAATTACATTAAAACTATGTCAATAGCTGTTTTTAGATAGTACTTTGTTATGGCGTCAGTGATAGGCCTAATTTTATTGTCTTGTTGTATCCTCAATATCCAAGCAAGCAAAGAGAAGTATAGATAATCATATGGGTTGCATGAGCAGTATGGATACTTTTCTTTCTATTTTTTTGTATCTTCCTAATGATAACATACATGTGTGGTTTTTTGCATTATTAAAATAAAACTAAAATAATTAGACCATTTTTATCATATTTTATTTAAGCAGCAACCTGCTGTGTTATAAACCTGTGAAGGGAAAAATTGATGCATGCTATTTTTTCTTTTTGAACATATGGGGAAACATATATTTAACTACAAATACCATAAATATTGACATACAAGTGCCTATTCCTATGTTTGGGCATGAAATGTTTAATTTTAATGTCCTAAATGTTTTTCATTAGCATCTGTTTTTACAAGCATATGCTTATAAATTACACTGGCATTCTGAATAAAGTATCTTCCTAAAAAGCAAAGGTTACATAATCCATAGGGTCTAACTACATAAGCATTGTGTTTTCTTGGAGATGTCTCATATTTTATTCAGTTAGTATTTTGATAGAGCTACCATATTTTAAGTTAACTTTATAGTAATAATATAACACCTTTAGCATATACATATCTACATAGCTAGAATTTTAACATCAGAATAATTTACACCAACAAATTATTACTGACAATATTGCCTCTAAAACAAGGGTAGGAATAAGAAAACAAAAACTTAAATATGACCATTCATGAAATAACTTACTCATCAGATATGACCTATGCACGTTCTTTTGTTTAAGCTCATCCTGTTCTCTACTTTTTACTTTCACCATTTTGACTTACTAGATATATATTATATGGAGTAGAAAGCAAGCCTTAGTAACTCTAATTTTGCATGCAAGTTTTTGCACTTAAGCTACAAACACTGTCCCAAAATAAGTGTTTGGAGGGCAAGATTAATATGAATTTCTGGTAAAAATGAATCTTTTCCAGATGACTTTATATGTCATAGTAGTACAGTAGCATTCTTGAGTAACCAATAAAAGTATGAAAATTGTCTTCTTTACTCATAAAAATATACTACTTTTAATCCATGTTGTGTATTGAGAACAATAAGACCAGTAAAAATAGACCTATCGCAAAATTCCTATATAAAATCTATAGAGGAAAATAAAAAGTCCAGGGATTTGTAAAGATATGGCATGTGTGTGTACATAAAATTATAAGCACATATAAACTAAAAGAAATGCCTTCTGATATACCTTTAAAATTCAATGAAGATGAATGATGATATAATCAAAGGACTTTTTAAAACATGCTGTTAAACTGAAATTCCTTTGTGAAGTGGAGAGATTTTCAAATCAGCTGTTACATGTTTGTAAGAGATCATTCGTTTGGCCAAAATTCAGTAATGTTACCCAAATTAACCTCCTCCTGCAAACCACTATAGAGCAGGTCAAATTATATGCAGCAAAGATTTACAGCATTGGATGACAGACTGTGCAGGGCTGTGATCTTTAAAAGAAGAGGAGCACACAGGATGAACCTCATATTCACCCTGGGGTTTGGTCTGAGATTCAACTATCTAAACAGACGGTGAAGCCCCAAAATAAAGCAATGGCCTTGCCTGGCAGAGGAAAGAGAAATTTGAATTCCCAGATGCAGAAGACTAGAATAAGACATACAGGATACCAGAGAGGAACAAGGTACAGAGAAAAGGGTCTTTAGCAATTTTCATAAAGGTCGATTTGAATTTTTGGCTAAATATAAAAAGCTCTTTGTATGCAAGGAGGGGACCAAATCTATCATAAATAAGAACATAAAAAATTTTAAATACAATGTTGATAAATTAAATTCAACAATATAAAAAAATATATTAGAACCAAATGATATTTTCTCAAAATTTCCCTAATTATTAGTGTGATGTGTGCACACATTATTGAATAAAGGAGAAAAGTTACATGATTATCACAATAGATATAGAAAAAGTACTTGACAAATTCAATATCTATAATAGAAAAGTTTCAGCATAGTAGAAAGACAGAAACACAGCTTCTGTCTGAGAAAGGACACCTACAAACACCTGCAGTTAATATCACAGCTTACAGTGAAAGACTGAAAGGCTTTATTGAGCATTATATGGCAAATCCTATTTAGTGCAATAAAAAAGAAGGGAACACACAAAGAGGAGGAGGAGAAAAAGAAGACTAAATGAATGTAGAAAAGAAGTAAAATTATTCTTTCTTAAAAAGATTACATGAGTGTGTACCTATAAAACATAAAGAATTTAATATGAGGGAAACAACATATTAAATACATCACTTCAAGGTGCTTTTGAATGATTAAAAACATGGATAGTCCACATACCTTTGCAAGGACAGGACTATAGAAGTTTTGTCGGTGCCTCATGCAATCCTTTTACTGACAAGAAGGACCTGAGCAATTGAAAAGCCCTAAATGACATAGGATGAAAGAAGATGGAGGGATAGATGGAGAGATATAGGTTTATAGATATATAGATGTAGATATATGGATATATGAATAATTATATGTAGCTATATATAATTATAAATAATTAAATATAATTATATCTAAATACATAGCTATCATCTATCTATCATCTATCTATCAATCATCTATCTATCTACCTATCTTTCTCTCTATCATCTATTATCTAAAAAGCTAGCTAGCTATAACTCTAAATACAAAAAGAAATTTTGTTACCTTTGAGAATACTAGAATTAAGAATTAAATACATCTCAGACTTTGTAGACTATTAAAAGATAAAATAAGATATATCAAAAAAAGTTACCCTCATGGAAGTAAACATTTGGCTTCTAAAAGTGACTACTTTCAAAAGGAAAGAACTAATTTAAATGTGAAGTTTCTAATCTGCCTGCAGACAAAGACAATTTATTGTTCTTATTACATATGCTGAATTAATAATAATTAATTATCACAAGGAAGATGGCACACATAAACTAAATATATGGTATACATTAAAGACCTCCTCAATATGTTTGCAGTATGTATTGGGTTATCAAACAATTATCAGTTATTCCCATGTTTTGAATTATGCATATTATAAATAAAAAATATGCCTTAATTCCAAGTATCTTTACTAATTAAATTAATTTTGATAGTTTCCAAAAGAGCATCTACAAAAAGTTTAATTATAATTCAACACCAGTACTTAATGCTAATATAATACAGAATAAAAATAACTTTTGAGAGCAGGGAATTTAATATATTACAGAGGCATTATTGTGCAATGTCTGAAGAGTTCCTCATTGAAGCAAATTGTTCTGGTTCAAATACGGGCTCTGCTATTTAATGTTTTTTGTTTGCTTGATTTTTCTTTCTTTAACCTTGATAAAATTAACTTATTTATGCCTTGGTTTCTTCATTTATAAAATGTGATTATAGTCTACCTATTATCTTGGATTATTGTGAGAATTAAATTGGTATATGAAAAGGTTTGATTATTATATGGAAAAATCATGTACAGGCCTTTGTGGTAAACACTTTATTTTACTTTATTCTTCTCAACATCCCTTTAAAGTAGATGTTATTCAAGTTTAACTAATAGAAGAAATGAGGTTCAGAGAGGTTAATCAATATTACTTTTAAAAGCTGAGATTCAAACTCGAGTTAGTCTAAATTTTAAACCATTCTGTTTTCCATTAAGATTAATAATTTCTCATATATTCACTCTCTTGACTCTTTATCCTCATAAATTCCTGTTTATGAAACAAAAAGTTACTGGTAACTCTTTGAAAATTAACAAGAAAACTGGAAGGAAAGTGTGTTTTTTTTCTTGCTTCCTTGTTTACACTAATTAAGATGCTGCCAATATGCTACCAGTATTCAAATTAGCAGTAGCTGATGTCTTATTAGGTGTAGGTAAGTCACTTTTACAGAAAAATTAAAAAACTACACAAAACGCAATATTGATTTGCCAAATAAAATGACTTTGTTTACCTAAAAATATCGAAAAGATAGTATTTGAAAACAAAATAAAACAAAACTGAATGAGCGATACTTTGCTGAGACATCTAAGTGAAAAGGCCAAGTTCACTTCTGCCACACAGCTTCCTCTCTGCACCGGGGCCCTTCTGCAACCCCTTAGAATGGATTGCTCTTTGTGCAGATCTTTTCTCCGATAATGCAAAGAGGAAGGCTGACCTTTTCATTTATCCTCTCATGGAAGTTCCTATCTTCCAGTCATAATTAGCATGATTAAGCCATAAAGAGGAAAAAAGTGTCAGCATTATAAGACTCTACACCAAACCATGGTTGAGTTATATCTCTGCTTAACCTCAAGAAGTCCTGACATTTAAAAATTTGAGCTTTTTAAGACACATGCATAAATCTCTAATGTTGGGATTTCAGAGGAAATGTTTTTGAGCAAAAGTTTCCTCCTGGAGCCAGTAAAAATGGTACATTTCGGTGAGAAGAGTCATGATTCTTTTTAAAGATAACCTTGACTTTTCAGTTGATAGTTTTTCATGTATAGTTGATGCTCCCTTAAATACTGTTACTTGCCATTAAACATCATCAACCTAGCTTTTTCCAGCCCTCTCTTATAGTTTAGTCTTTTAACAAAACAGAAACTCTCTTTATTTTTTTGCTACTGGTTCAAAATTCCACTCCTCAAACATATATGGAGTGTCTTCTCCACAAAAGCAATAAGTAGGTACTATTACCCCACCCTGAAATGCTACCTTTTCTTCATCCTTCTCACAGTCTGGCTAACTCTTAATACTTTTAATCACAGCTTAGATGCCACCTCCTGCAAAGAACTTTTCAAAAAAATCAATAAAATAATTTTGCTTTTCACCATTGTATTCAACATTTATTCTCCTTGAAAATACGTACTCTTCGATATTAGCAACCATGTCATGTCCGCTTTTATATCCCCAACATAGAGAAAATATGTGTAGAGTGAATAAATAAAAAGTACTGTGGGGAAGATAGGGAAGAATGGGGAGTAACAAGAGAGTTTCTACTTTAGTAAGGCCTATACTATTGTTCATTTATTAAAACATGATAGTGAAAAAAATTAACATCTTGGGTCAGGTGCAGATAAAAATGCTCTGGAAATATATAGCATTTTCTATTTCCAGTCATGACTATGGGAAGTTTAATGGAACTATATATGCCTTTCTTCATCATACAATTATTCACCATTTTACTTATTTACAGGAGCCCTCATAACCTTGCATAGTCTTTAGGAAAAAATAAATAAAAGCATTTATAACATTAAGTACCTCTTCATAGATTTAGAACCTTCGGGGATAGTGTCAGGTGTTTTATCATCCATGGTAGATGGTTTGATGCACAAACACAGGTGTGGTTGGACTTGTCAGTGGTTATTGTGAAGTATATAAGTCATAAACTGGAGTCATCCTATTGAAAAAAAGACAATTTTAAATTATATCTTTATAATTGATGATACATTAATCTAAATGAGGAATTAAGACACATTAAGATAATTACTCACCCTATAATCTGGATCACTACTCCTGAATGGCTCTGTTCTGGTTCGTGTACCTTATTTGAAATACCAGAAAACATCTTAAAGTGAACAATCAGCCCGATGAGAAATCACAAGTCTCACTGTAGAGTGGGATTGATGAAGAATTATGTATTCTTACAATCTAAGATAGAAAACATACCGTCAGCATCTGTGAGAAAACTGTCAAAACTAACAGGATCCAGTTATGTAAAATGGGCAAGACATCATGGTTCTACTTGTTTTGTGATGTAGTAAACATTACCAAATTTCAATAGAGAAATTTACCTCTGTGGTGGTTGCCTTTATTGGGGGGAAAACAGAATAGTTCCAAAAGTGAAAGTACATTCCAGGCTAAGGCTCAGTATACACATGACAGAGAAAAATATGTAGGAATTTTTGTACATTCTGTGGATTGCGAAGACCTAGATCTGTCTTGTCAGATCCTAAGAGATACAATTGTATTGTAGAGCTACAGAAGATATACAGGCAATAGCATTAGGTGGCATGAATGTCATATTGTCACAGGATATTTTAGCAGGGGAGCCCAGAAGACCTCGTGTGTGTGTGTGTGTGTGTGTGTGTGTGTGTGTGTGAAGCTAACTGGCACTTATTAAGTGCATCCAGGTAGTCAATGGCAGGCTGCTGGTAGCCAAAGAAATGCCAGTCATTTCAAACCATACCTCTAAAGTCAATTCTACTCCTTTATTTTAGACATGGAATTGAGCTAAAATTCATACTACTACATTAATGTAAAGTTTCATTATCTTATTTTCATTTTTTTATATTTCTTTGTTAATTTTGCATTTTTATTTACATATAGTTGGTATTATATTAGTTTCAGGTATATAATATAGTGATTTGACATTTATATCCATTACAATGTGATCACCACAGTAATCATCCTACTTTTAATTTAGAATTTCAGATTTTGATTAATTTAGAGGGCAGTCAACTGACTTCCCAGAAAAAGGTTTATTAAATAGTGGTTTTGCTTGGGGAATCCTGAACCAAATAATAAATTATCTTTTGGATACATATCAATGCAAAGACCTGGAATTCTGGTCTTTGGTATGTGTATAAGCCACCTTCTCACGAACACATTCTTTCCCCATTGTCACATACACATACTTCTCAAATCTTTCTATATCTAAACTGGAATCCATGTCACATGAGAATTGATCTGATAAGAATATAATAATGATCGTGAACATATATTGAGTTTTTGCTATGTTCAGGAACACTTGTATACATTTTTCCTGCCTTTTAATTTTAGAATACTGCTAAATTTACAGAAAAGTTGCAAAGATAGCACAAAGAATTTCTTTATATCTGGTTTCCTCTATTGTATAGATTATATAATGATATATTTTTCACGAATAATGAACCCAAACTGGTACATAATTATTAATTAAAGTTTGTGCTTTATTTGTATTTCTTTATTTTTTACCTAATAATCTTTTTTTTTTTTTTTTGGTCCCAAGATCCTAACCAGTATACCATATTACATTTATTTATCATGTTTCTTTAAATTTTTCGGATGTGCCTTAATTTTCATGACTTTGATAGTTTTCAAGAGTACTGGTCAGGTATTTTGTAAAATTTCCCTCAATCAGGATTTGCCTAATGTTTTTCTCACAATTAGACTGGGATTATGGGTTTTTCAGAGGAAGACCACAGAGGTAAAATGCCATTCTCATCACATCACATCAAGGACACATGCTATCAACATACCTTATCACTGTTGGTGTTAATCTTAATAATATGGCCGAGTTAGTGTTTGTTAGATTTTTCTCCATGGTAAATTAATTTATTTTTCCCCTTTCCATACTGTATCCTTTGAAAGTCATTAAGTGCAGCCTGTACTTAAGGGTTGGGGAGTTGTGCTACAACTCCTGGCTGGGTGTTGTATACATTTTTTTTTTTTTTTGTGGATTAGCACATTGAATTTCCAAGATAAATATATGAGGTAGGTAATATTTTCCCATTTTATAGATGATGAAATGGAGGCATACATAAGTTTAAATAAAGAAAAAGTACCCATAGCCACATATCTAAAGGTGGTTGATCTCCAGTATGAACTTAGGCAGCCTGATTCCAGATTCTGAGCTCAAAGTCAAAAGTGCCTGTGATTATCTCAGCAAGTGAAGTTTAAGTGCAACCTGAGCATTAACGTCAAGTTGCTGAAAGCTTACCAGGTGGAAGAAACGGTATCTTTGTACTGGATGTTTCAAAAAGGCAAAACTGAGACCAATGGATAGGTTTTACAAAGAAAAGAACTTCAACCCAAATTAAAGAGAATATATTCTGAAAAATATTGAACAATAAAATTAGAGTTAGTTAATAAACTACCTGTTACTAGCAGCGTTTGTATGAAAGAGTTATTTCAGAAAGGATAAAGGAATAAAAATGAAAACATACATCATTTAGAATAATTCTTCCATTGTTACATGTTTTAAATGCGTTCCTCATACAATAATCACAACAACCCTACAAGGTAGCTAAAATTATAATCTCCATTTTATAAAGACAAAATTCAGGCACAGAGAGTCTAAATAACTTGCACGAGTCCACATGCCAAGTAAGTGGCAGAGTCAGCATTCAAACCCAGATAGCCTTGACTTTGTTCTTGGTTTTACCACTGCAGACCACCTTCTGCATGAGATTGGAGACCAGGATAGATCTCCCTCGAAAGCACTTCTCAGCTGCTAGATGCTGTGGTGTCTTTCATTTTCTTAACCTTTAGCTAGAGAAATGCTTTCCCATTATCATTACAAAATTCATAACCTTTTATTAATGCATGTTACTTCTCATTACTTTGAATTACAATTTCCTTGTATAAATGTGAAGGAAGACCAACCCCTTCGGTCTTATTTCAGGAAGTAAATCATGAAATTAGGGACATAAGAATAATTCACCAGCTGAGAAAAGTAAATATATATCCCTATAAAGAAAATAAATGAAATGAAAATATTAAATAATGTACATCTTTCCAATATCAAATAAAATTTTTCCCTAATGTAATAAATCTTGTTCCTGGAGATTAAAAGTCCTTATTTTCTTATTTGTGTTTTTGTAAAACATGTGATAAGATTAATTCACTTATTTAACAAAGTCATTATTTTGAACAACAGAGAGGCCAGAGATAACAGCTGGAGTTTCCTTCCAGTTCCTTGAAGCTAAGGGTTTAAGGAGATGTCAAAAATAAATAAATAAATAAAATGTTAAAGAATATCTCAGTTCAACAAACGGAGTCTACCTAACTCAATCAAGTTGCAATCTTGGTCGGAGGAAAAAGAATGAGCATCATCGGGCTGAGATCTCAACTCAGCCCTCAAAAAAAACACCACCATTCCCTAATCAATGTCGCTATTACACTCAGTTGAAAGAGTGAGAAATCTGAGTTCAAGAGAAAAGAGAGTAGGGAAAAGGAGTTATTTTATAAACTGCTATCAGCATTGAATTGTGGCCCGAGCAATGTAACAAATGGAGAAGATAAATGCAAACCTGTGGCTCACCTTTTAGATTTCTATGCTGGAACTTTAGTTCAGGTCTACAGAATTGATCCGAGTGATGCCTGGAAGCAGGAGGCCTGCCGGAAGTGCCAGTAATGAAAGGGCTCTGTCTCCCACATACACAGTGAGCAGGGCTGTTGACAAACTAGAATCGTGGGTTTTCTCTTGATTGACATGTGTGGTTAATTGTGTGTCACATTGTGTTCGCGTTACCTCTGTTCTGAAGCACACAACAAGAGATCACCTCTGACAAGTGATACCTCAGAAACAGCATAAATAAAGCATTTCATTGATCTGGTGATGGCTGTAGGTAGAACCCACAGCCTATCTGCCTGATAACCATTGCAAATTCTAAAAGCACTGAAATCTTCTTCCCTCTCTCTTCCTGTTCCAGTGTGAACTAAGCACATGGCTATTTGGACTGATTTAGAGGCAGGAACATGGTGCTGCTTATCTATAGCAGGATTGTAAACCTCTACCCTACTACCCCAACCCACCGTACCCCTGCCTGTCTATGCCTTTCCTCCATTAAAAGTTGGCTTTTCAGGAAGAATTGCTAGAAGTGCTTCCCCAAGGCTGTTGAGTGGAGTCACATATGAGGTATACATTGTCTTTGTAAGGACGTCTAACACTTAGTGGGTTGGAAAGTGGAGAGGAGAGAATGGATGATGGGGAAAAGTAAGGAACAGAGGTTTAATGGTTAAATACTACAAGCCAGTCATTGTCCATCAAGCCCTGTGTGACTCCCCCAAGCAGAGCTTGCCATGTTAACTATCTGTGTTACTATAGCAACAGCATATCAAATTTATTTTAACTATCTCTTCTCAAGTAGATTTCTAATACCAGACTGTGTGCCTTCTGAAAGCTAGATCTTCATTGTTTATTACTGGAGATGTACAAAGGAGAGCAAAAAAGAAGGACTTAACTAAGAATTTGGTGAAAGAATGTGAGTGAAAAAAAAAGTCAGTATTAGGAAGGATTTGTAGTTTTTTTGTTTATATAAATCAGAGGCTCTCAAATATCTGAGTCTTAGGACTTTTTACAGTCTTAAAAAGTGTTAAAATATTAACCATTCCAAGATCTTTTTCACATAGATTGTTTCTATTGTTTTTGTCATATTAAAAAAGAATATTTTTAAAGTATTTATTAATTTTTTAAAAAGAAGTAATAAACACATTATGTGATAATGTAAATACTATATTTTTATAAAAATGTTTACAATATCTGTGAGAAAATTAATTTATCAGAAGAGCGGTGTTATCTTTACATTTTATGAATTTCTAACATTCGGCTTAATAGAGACACCTACTTCTCATATTGACTTCTGCAATTACTATGTATGTATGTATGTACGTATATACATATCGTATGTATGTATAGCTTCTGGAATACTCCACTGTACATTTTTAAAAGGATGATAGTGAAAAAGGCAAATGACTTTTTAGTATTAAGACTAAAATAGTTTTGACATCATAGAACCCCTGAAAGAGTCCAAGACCATCAGAGATCTTGGGACTACACTTTGAGAAATTCTGATATATGTTCTGAAATTCCACTCAAAGCTTCAATGACTACTAATTCCAAGGAAGTGTTGCTTAGAAAAAGATAAGCTAGGGAATTGACGTTGATCCTGAGGGACCTAAAGATAAGCTCTAAAATTTCGCAAAGGTAGATTATCACATTTAACCCTTCTACTAACCTTCTCCATTTCTGCAAATTCCAGGCTTTAAAATGATTTGCCTCAAAACAATACCCAGCTAGCATCAACCCCCTCACCCAAGGACTTCCCTGTCAGTACCCCCATTTTGACCACGAAATGGTATTTATAGCTCTTGTCTCTCCAACAAATCCTGGCTGATGCGAAAATTTCAGATAAATGAGAAGTTGTTTCTTTAATCCAAAGGGTTGGGAAATACAGAAAAGATATATTGTTTATTTTAAAGACTAAGTATAAATAAGGATTTAAAAAAATTTACCTGGAAGCCTACAGATTGCAGCTGTCAACCTTGGCTCTTTCATACTGTCTAAATCTAGTTCCAATTAAATAGATTTCCAATACCATTAATAGCAGAATCATATGGTCTCTTACAGCCAAGTAATACTTCAAAAGGGAAGAACAAATCAGAAACTCCCACCCAAGGACAGGGAAGCTAACCTTATCAAATTGTCTGTCAATAATTAAGGCCTTTGATGCCTCAAATCATTTAGATAATAAGATTGCTTTGAAGTAAATAAATATCAAATTAGGATTTGTGACAGTCACAGGTGTTTGGCAGGGCTGGCCTATAATCACAGAGAAAATGAATGCATTTTATTCAGCGTAATTAGAAAAAGAAATGAAGTTTATATGCAAATCGTAAACCACTTTAGTCAAAGATAACCAGTCAGACTGCTTTTCATAATTTAAACTTTCATTTAGATGAGAATTTGTATAGTATCTATTTTCAATGCAATTTGAGTGCAGCTGGTTGCACTTTCTCGATCATCTGAGAGAAAAATTTAAATGTCCTTGATAACCCTCCAGTCTTGTTTCGGTGCTGACAGAACAATATATGCATTTTTAAAACTTGACTTCTCTCACTCTTGTCTGTACAGTTCCAGAAGATTATATGGGATTTTGCAGTACCCAGCACCAACCCCAAAGAAACTTGGGGCAGGGGGCAGGGGCTGGGGAGAGGGAGCCAAGACAATAAAGATTAAAAAGAAGAAATTTGTTTGAATGCAGGTAAAATTTAAGTGTTCTAAGAACAAATTAGGTATGTAAATATTGTTGCTGATTTTTTTCTTTTTGCTCAGGTAGAAATACATACCTCTACACATCTCATAATCTGCCATGTTGTAATATTTACTTACTTGTTTTACCTTCTTACACTCAGACTACAAGCTGCTTAAAGCTAGGGATGTTGTTGAGCTACTCACTTCAGTTTTGCCTGGGTAGCCTGGACCATAATCTGTCTTAAATAATTTCTTCATAAATATTTGTAAAGTAACCTAAACTACAAAGTACTTATACTTATTGCTGCAACCGGGAGGAGATGAACAAAACATAATCCAATAAAATTAACATCAAGCTGATTTAATTTCTTTCCTTGTTGTTATAAACTTTAACAGTATACAAAGAAGTGAAGATCAAAGTAGAGACCGTACTGCTATCTTTTAAAAATCATGTGACAATGTTTCCAATGGTTTAAAAAGGTACTGGAACTAAAGAGTTTCAGACCCATTCCACCAAAACAACACTGCCTTCAGGAATTTCATTAATGAAAGTGTCTTTTTAGGTTAAACACCTAAACATCTCAGAGCACAGAGCACATTCATTATTTTAATATATTCAGTTTCTCTCAGGAGGTGAGGCTTTTTTTTTTAATATGAATACAGTGATCTCTACTTATTCTCATCCTTTCATCAACTCATCCTCATGCTAAACAAAGCACAGACCACTCAAGCTAAGAGTGTGCTCTTTGACCCAGTAGTTGTTACTACAAGCAGCCTCTCTCTTCCCTCTAGTCAGGACTATTGTTTCTGATGGGGATTCCATTACTGCAAGTAAGATTAATCACATTTCCTAATAAATTGATCAATTATACTCAATTGGCTTTAACAAAATCATGTTGTTAAAGAAAATCCAACGGTTGCAATGTTTCTGGTATATACCAGTAATTATAATCAGAAGTAATTAAATAATGTGAAATCTGGAAACCGATGCTCCCATTCGAATGATTCATTTGTATTCATGTTTTTCTCTTACCTGTGTTTGCTTTGTGATTTTGTTACAACATCAACACCTAGGTAGCAGAGCTGGAGTCCTTAACTCAAGGTGAAGGAGTTTCTAAGCTGCCCTTTGACTGGAAAGTCTGGGTTAGCCAGGGAACTCTGGTAGGCTGACAGAACGTGTGGGCAGTGAGAGGAGCAGATGCACTAGTACTTGCAGTTGGGTTAAGGAAGGCTCTAGAAGCACATGCCCTGAGGGAAACAGTATTCAGTAAAATCCCTTCAAAGTAGGAAATGCTGTAGAATCATTATTTCACTTTTTAATCTAACTATACTGTGGTTTTATTCCTCTAAACAGCTCCTTGTAACTAAAGCTGCTGACTTTAACTTTCTGCCCAGAATTCATTTTCGCAACAAATATTGAAACACATTACTTGGATAGACTCTTTTGTTTGTTATTTCCCAACCGATTATGCCAAAATCAGAAACTTTCATAATGAATTTTTAGCACATTTTTCCTACCAATAATCTTGCTTATTAAATTATACTTATATCCTGAGTTGTAGTCTTTGTATAATTGATATATGTAAATATCAAAAGTAGAATAATTAAAATATTATTTATAATACAAAAGAAAAGTGATTCAGTAGCATTGAAGAATTTGTTATTAAAACTTATTTGCAAATTAACTCCTCTTTCGGGAAGCCTGAGTAATGTCTAGTTTTTTGGGCATTTATCGTAGAAGCAAAGTATGATTGGGTGCCTAACACATTTGGCTTAAATAGTTTTTAAAACTATTCCTAACCCTTTAGTTAGAACTACCGTCTGTCTGTGAATGTTTCTCATTAAGGTAACATGGTAGAAACTTCTCCATAATCAAAAGTACCAAGCATCTATGTTTTAAGGATGTGGGAGTGAATAATTTAAGTAGCTTAATGAAAATAATAGCTGGTTTTTATAGAGTTCTTATTATGTGTCTGGGTATACATGAAACATTTAATTTTATGTACCAAATGTTAATCTTACAATAACACCAAGAGGCAGATAATATTACAGTATCAGTTTAACTTCTGAGGACATAGGCAGTCAGGAGAGTTAACTTTACCAAGAACACCTGATTATTTACTCATGTACCCTGGACTTGACCCAGTCTATCAAATCCTATACCCCAAGTTCTTGCCCACTGCTCTGCTCTATCATACTTATCATTAAGAAGAGATTATGTTTTAAGCCTACTAGGATATTATTTTTTGACATATTTGGCAGAAAAAAATGTTAAATTAATATCTGGGGAAAGCTGATTATAAACATGAACTGATATCAGGAACTCTGAACTCACCAGTTTCTTTTACACTGATTGCGTTTCGGAAAATGCTACCAGTGGATGTTTTCTGGGGAAACACGTATATCAAAGGAGGTGAACTGAACTCCAGGAAGGCATTTTGCTTATTTTCAGGTTTATAATGGATTGTTAGGGAGATCATCCATTCGATTCCAGTTATTTTTTTTCCCCTCTCTGGATCATCACCATCAAACATGAAATAGGAGAAAGAGAAAGGTCAGTAGATCACGTGGTGACATCAAATCAAATTTTTCTCATGATACCTGATGAAATTAACAGAAACATTAATTTTTTAATGTTAAACAAATCACCTTCAGCAATCAAAGAAAGGAGCACAGCCATACAGTCTAACACTCACACATACACACACACACACACACATGCATATATATATATATATATATATATATATATATATATATAAACATGTATGTGTGTGGCAAAATATAATGATGATGATAATATTATATATATATATATATATATATATATATAGAGAGAGAGAGAGAGAGAGAGAGAGAGAGAGAGAGATGATGACGACGACGACGATGAAAGAAATGGAGATAGATTTAGGACTTTGGCATGGAATTGAGACCTATTGCCTTGACCCACAAGCCATTATGGCAATTGCTAAGAACCCTTACAGATGCCGCCAAGTGTGAAAAAACAAACTGAGCTGATTTTCTACATTTTCCTTCTTCTGGCCTCCTGGGGGAGCCAAGCCTCATGCTGAGGGGCGCAGTCCTGCAGGTTGACACAAGTTAGAAAAAGAATCACATGGTAACCATGAAAATATATGTCATCAAAAAAAAAAAAAAAGTTGAAAGAATAGTTCCATAGACAATAAAAGGAAGAAAAACAACATGAACATTTATGTGAACAATGCAGAAGCTAGGAGAGGGGCATGGAACAGATTCTCTCTCCGAGCCTCCAGAAAGAACCAGCCTTTCCAGCAACTTGATTTCAGACGTCTGGCCTCTGGAACTGTGAAAAAAATTAATTTCTGTTATTTTAAGCCAAGTTTGTAGTAATTTGTTACAGTAGACCCAGGAAACTAAAACATAGATGAAAAATGAGATCACATAGCTAGGATGAAATCAAAGATGAAACAAGATTATTATAGGCCTAAAAATTAAATTAGAAACAGTGAGGATAGATAAGCTAAACATTGAATTAATGAAAAAAAATGTAGCAAAAGCTCCTAGTTTTGCCCAAATGTCTCTATACCCTTTTCCTTGAAAAGGGAAGACTCATAAGACAGTTCCTGGTCTCCCTTGCTATAAGGATGTTACTTAAATTCTGGTTATGGGGTATAAAAGACAGGACATATGTAATTTCTGAAATGTATTTGAAGCAAGAATAAATACCTAATCTTTCCACTTCTCTGCTAGTTGACATATAAGGGTTATGTATAGAAACAGAGTAGCCATGTTAGACCTAGAGATGGTCTATGTTTGGACCAACAAAATTAAAGCCAGCTAGATCTCTGACATGCAGGACTTCCATCAGCCTTGAGCAGGCTTGTTGCATGAAAAACAAATGAATTGCTATTTTGTTTAAACCACTTATATATTTGAGTCTTTGTTACAGAAGCCAGAACTTTTATTTTAAATAATATATCCAATTATATATAAAGACATATCTGAAATTATATTAAAAATATACTAATGGTGAGTACCTGCTTAACTTTGTTTAATATCTATTTTTCATTATGGAAAAGAAAAAGAACAGGCTTTAAATTAGAATGGGATTTGCATATTGAGCTATCACTTGCCAAGTGATTGATTTTAGATGAATCATTTTATCTATTTGAACCCTGATTATTCATCTATGAAGCAGAGATGAAACTTCCTATTTAACCTTTCTATACCAAAGTTTTTTAAACTATAAAGTAGAACTACTAATATTTCTTCTTTCATTAGGTTGTTTTCAGGATTTATCTGAAACACTTAGAATGGTATCTGGCACATATTAAGCATTATATAATTTTTCATTTTCATCGTTATCATTACTGTCATTATTACCGTTATTGTCTGGTAAGGTATAAGATTTAATTGTGATGAAATATATTAAATGTTTAACTTAATACCTGACAAATAAATGCCAAACGATAGTGACATTATTTCAACTATTGTTTAGTAAGGGCATTAGGCCATGTTTTCTCATTAGCTCCCTCCTGTCATGCTAATTGAGATCACTTTATGGTAGAGCACAATCTTCGATTCTTATTTCATATTCTGATATTCTTACTTCTAGTGTCTCCTATCACTTCAATTCGTTGTAGTCATTTCTGTTGGATTAATTCCTTTAAAGCTTGGCTTGGTAAAATCACTATCTGATATGAACAGAATGTGTCCTTCCAGAGTTCATATTGAAGCCCTAATCCCCAATGTTATATTAGGAGGTGGGGCCTTTGGAGTGTAATTAAATGATGAGTGTGGACCTTCAGTGTGGATTTAGTATACAGCTGGACACTGGGGAAGGCACAATAGCCGACACAGAAACCTCCTTCAAGGACAGAATAAGGCTTGGTATACTTGAAAGAACACTCCTCAAGAAAATGGGAATGTGCTGTTACCGTTGGAGCTATTGGAGTTCCCATAACACACACCTCTAGGTCCTGTTCACTGCCAAAGAAATGAATTTCAACTCAGTGAATATGAGAAATATTCATTTATTAAAAGCACATTATGAAGTTGAAGACGGGTCAAGGCTAAAACTGGGTAACCACGTGGAAATAAGGTTATATACCCCTGGGGAGGTATGAGTTACAGCCTGAGACAATGAAGCACTGTAACCCTGGGGGAGGGGGTGGCCTGCATTATATTTGGGGCCATGATGGGTGGTTACAAAAGTGTTCTTAGGTGATTGGCAAGTGAGTTCGTTTTGATTGACACTTGTCTGCTATATACCTCTTTGCCTAGTGAGCATGTGCTTACCCAGAATTCAGTCTGTTATAATTAGATTCATGAACTTCCAGGCATAAGCATAGTATTATAATGAAGCTTAAATTGTAAGCAAATTAGGGTAGAACCTTCTGCACAGGTGTCTGTAGCCAGATTAGGCCAACTAAGACTATGACCCTCCTTTTGTCTATGGGGATGCAGGAGGAATTCTCTAATTACCAAAGGGGTGTTCTTTGGGCAGTCTCTAGGCTGGGCCTCTAGTTCTTTGTTCCCCTATTGCTCATGTCTGACTAGCTACCTAACGGTGCCATCATAACCTTGTATAAAGTCAGGAATTATGTCAATTCGGGGATTATATCTGGCTTATAATAACTGGTCACACAGTCTCAGACCTGTCACTAACACTTAAATTCCATCAATCTCAATTTCTTTGTCTGTAAATGAAACAGTTACACTAAATTGACTCTATGTTCCTCTCTTCTCTTACATTCCAAGATTCTTGAAATAAGAATCATTCAAGACAGTAAGACACAGAGTGCCAAATTAAATATAACACCAAGACTTTGCGGGTGGGGCAGGCAATTCTATGCATGATCAAGAAATGGGGAAAGAAGGAACTTCCATAATTGGAAAGGCCTGATGCAAACCGACCAGTCCTGGGGATGTAACATACAGCACAGTGACTATAGTTAACAATATTGTATTGTGTATTTGGAAGTTGTTCAAAGAGTAGATCTTAAAACTTCCGATAACCAAGAGAAAAAAATGATAACTATATGTGGTTATGGATCTTAACTGGACTTACTGTGGTGATCATTTCACAATATATACATATTACACAATATATTCATATATATACATACATGCAATCATTAGGTTGTATGCCTGAAACTAATATATTATATGTTTATTATATTTCAATTTTAATAAAGCTTCGTTATACTCATTTGGATGTAAAACAAAGGACCATATAAGTAGCTATGACCAAATTTACACAAACACAGCCAGTGACAATTGCACCCTAACTGCCAGGTGGCCAACCGAAATTATAAGATGCTACTAATTGTAAGACAGCCAATTTTCAGAGATGTTAGAATGTGGTGAAATAAATGTGCATCTTAAAAATCAGCAAAATGGACTAGCATGCATTTTATAGATAAGATCATGAGGTATTCAGTGGTTTGTGTGGATGTGTGGACATTGCTTGGAGGAAAAATCACAAGGCCCAGAGCAGAAAAGGCTGGGGCAAGACATACAAAGAAGATGTAACACTTAGAGTTATGGCCAATCCGAAGAAATTCTGTTAAAATATATAAGTGTACAAATTTAAAAATTCCCAATGACATTTTAAAATCAACATACAACATCTTAATCAAATAGAATTTGCCCAATGTGAAACTAGGTTCTAAAATACTCATTATAAACTATATAAAACCTGCAGTTAATAACTGACCCAGATTTATACAAAAGTAGCATTAATTACAAGTTATAAACTTTCATCTTAGTTCTCAAGGAGAGAAATAAAAGACTTTGTTTTTAAAATACTCCCCAGTTCACAGAGTACAGGAAAAAAGGACATTTTCCCTCATTTTCTCACTAAGACAGCTATGAGTCATTTTGAATTCTATTCAAATATTCCAGTGAAGGTACTTCTTACACAAAATCTCCTCCACAAAAATAGCCAAATGCCTGCGATCAAACTGAAAAAGAACAAGTCCAGAAAAGTATGGTTCTTCTAGTTATAAGCAATATTTAAGATTCTTATTTCCCACCATCTCTAGCAGACAGACTGCTCTCTGCAGAAGTGACTGGTGAGTGGATTTCATTACTAAACCCAAGGTCACAGGTGGTTTTGCACTGAAGCATAATTAAATTGTGCAGAAGAAATTAAAATGGTTTAGCAAATAAGGTCTCTTTATTCAGGCTGAATAGGATAGATAGAATGCAATGCCATGTTCAGGCTACAACCAGCAAGCACTTGGCCCAGGGAGATTAATCTGAAGAGCAATCACTTGATGATCCCTGACTATGAAATAGTTGAAACTACTTAGTTGAAATTATTCCTTGACTCACCCTGGGATGGGAAAAGCAATCACTCATAATTAACAGCTCACTTTTTTTTTTTATATAGGAATGTTTATGCAGGGCACAAAGAGGAAGGCGTAAGAGAAAACCCCCCTTGTTTAGGGGAAAATTGATATGTGTGCTTGGGATGAACATGATGATCAAATACTATTAAAGAGAAAAAGGAACTTATTAAAACTGAAGAGGTCTGCTTAATTGTATATGTCCATGTGTGCATTTGGGAGGGATGAAAGTACCACTGCTCAGAAATAGATAGCAGAGTGCTGAGGGAACCTTTACTCACTTTGAGAGAAATTAGTTCTCTTCAGCTAGGTTTTGAGGGCAGATGCATAGGTACATTTGATAGTGCTTTCATGCCTTGTTCCCCAAAGATATAATGATTTTATTTTTGCATTAGGAAATTGAAATATAGACAGAATCCTATGCCTTTGGATTGTAAAAACAAAAACAAAAACAAAAGAAACAAAAAAAAACCCTATAAATATAAATAATATAAATATATCTTCAGTTCAGTTATGATGTGTCATTTAAACCATTTCTATGTTATCCTCAATTTAGGTCATTCAGGTCAGCACTTAAATCTGCAACTCCATCTGGAAGCAGGGACATTTTGGATAATTCTATTCATTATGCACATTGACTTATGTAGTCAAATATTTCTTTATGCATTGTGTACAGGGTGGTGTGTGTGTGTGTGTGTGTGTAGTGTGTGTGTGTGTGTGTTTATACCTTATAACAGCCAAATAAATCCATTAGCAAGTGGGGGGAGACCAATTGTTGACTTACTGGTTAGGAAAATATAACACATTTTTATGAGTGTACCAGAAATATTTGAATGTGACGATTTCTGTTATTATTCACCGAGCAGGCTTTTTAAAAGATATAGGCCAATGATAGAGTTAATCGGATTATAAAAGTCTAAATTTTTCAGTAAACATATAAATGATAACACAGATTTCCTACTATTCAGTAGCAAAGCTGAAAACTGCTTTTTCTTTTTTTTAATGCATGTTATTCTGGTATAGTAAAAAGGATTCAGAGTATGTAAATGTAAAACCATATTTTTAATATAAGTTAGGAAGCTAGAAGAGAGAACTCACATGCACATGTCGCTCAACACACACTACTGATCCCGACAAGAAAAGATGTACCTTGCATCTCCAGCAGGAGATGATAATACTTTACTACCTCAGCGGGAAGAAGAAAACATTACTCTTCGCCCAATAACAGTTCAGCCAATGGGCGACTGCAAGAACTCAGCCAATGAAATGGTCACTGTACTTCCACCTTTCAGTTTCCTTCAGTGAAACTTCATTTGCAGCAGCCCCTAACAAGTCCATAAAAGGGAATTCCTCTCTTCTGTTTCTCAAAATTTGTGTGTAGTGTTTTGCCATTAAACCACATGTTCAGATATTATTCTTTGTTCTTCCCAAATAAACTCATTTTGCTAGAGAAATAGCTATTTCTTTCAGGTTATTATTATTATTATTATTAATTATTTTAATGCCTACAGCATCTGGTCTTCCTAGCTGGCCTCCCATCCAAGTACTGACCAAGCCCGACCCTGCTTAGCTTCCGAGATAAACCAGATCCGGCACGTTCAGATTGGCGTGGCCAGAGACAATATTATTTTTATTGTACATCATCCTCTGCCTCCTTGGCCAGCTTCATTAACCTATTATTGGTTTTCTCAGCTTCTCTCTTTCTCTTATACTTACATAGAGTTTTGTCTATTTCTTTATGACAAAAATACCACGTGTGTGTTCATACAACTTTGTGTACATTCAATCTAAGTAGCTAGAAGGAATTATGAAGTTGAGAAGGATGTTCTTTCCAACAGGGAAAGCCAGACTGCCAGAGCCTATATAGTCTGGATTCCATGTCAATAAGCTGAAGCTACTTCCCAATTCTCCTAGGACAGTCCCGGTTTGTGTCTGTTGTCCCAGTTTCCAGTCCAGTTTATCATTTCTCTCTGATTTTTTATTTTAAAATGTGACTCAAATCCCTTTCTTCTGGAAGATTATCCAGGGCCAGAGAGGCCCGATCATGGTAGCCCTTCCACCTTTGACCTTGTGCTTGTTCTCCTCTGGTTGTTCATCTGCCCCAGTTACATATATGTGTGCACAGATAAATGTACTCTCAACTTCACCTGCAGGGACAAAATGAAAGACACTTGTTAATTAAACAAGTGCCTTCCACAATGTAGGATGTAGTGGAGTCGCTGACTGCACAAAGAATAAGACTGCGACAGCTACATTTAAAATG
Source organism: Pteropus medius (assembly GCF_902729225.1). Taxonomy (NCBI): domain Eukaryota; kingdom Metazoa; phylum Chordata; class Mammalia; order Chiroptera; family Pteropodidae; genus Pteropus; species Pteropus medius. The sequence continues at coordinate 8,998,974 of NW_024349797.1, forward strand.
TGATTAGATTTAAGTTGTGTCACTACAGAAGGTACATTTAAAAATCATTCTGTTAAACATGATGTTTTATCAAATGATTCTTCATCTCAGTTAACTTCTCTCATTTTTAATGTCTTTAGTTTTCTCGTTGAATTTTAGCTGTTAAAGTGTTGGTTCCACTAGTAAAAGAATTATAAAAACAGTAAGTTATGCCAATTTAATATCATTAGCATCAGATGCATCAAAGAGAATTATTAATGTTAATGTTAATATTAATGTTAATAATGGGTAGTTTTTTCATTCAGTTCATTAAATAAAAGCAAAACTTATGATTAGCCCTACTGTTTGAAGGTAAAGCATCTGACGTTAGCATTAGTTCCAGTGTAAATTCAGGTGAAAAATTTAACACTTATTTGCTTTTGTATTACTAGTACAAGTATAAATTTGGTAGAGGACACATTGTGGTAAAAACATCAATTTTACTTAATAAACTTATTTTTTATACTAGATGTAAATTCGGACTTGATCGTGCAACAAACATACTTTTTCATTGAGTCCAAGCAAGCTACAACATTCTACCATCTGGAAAAAAGTTGTAATCATCCAAGCTTACATAGATAGATGGTAAATAAATATCTAGCTAGTTAGCTAGATAGCTAGATAGCTAGGCAATTGGTAGATAGAAAATGAATGACTTGGTGTGTGTGATGAAGGTAACTGAATACAAAATTTACTTAAGCACAGTAATTCATACTTTCATTGCTGCACATCATAAACCAGAGTATAGAAATGCCTGAGTTTTTGAAAAACTACTTTTAAAAATCCACCAAGGTGTCCTTCAGTGGTACTGCATATCTTTTGAAATGAGTTTTTTTACTCGTGGTGGTATGTTGTTAAAAATAAATTGGAAAAATTTAATTAAAATAATTAACTAATGGAGTACAAAAACTTCAGATTTTCAAGCTTTTAGTAAATTGCAATTATGGAAAAAGCATACAAATAGGAAGTCATTGACCCATACAAAGCAAGTGAATAGCTAAATAAATTAAGAGTGTTTACGATATGTAAATGTTAATATTGAAGTTCTATAAAGACTCTAAATTATCTCAGCCTAGAGACAAAACTTTTAGTTTGAGTTTCTTTTACTACTTGGGTAAAGTATTTCGTTGAAAAGGACTATAGCTTTGAAATTTCTAAATTTAACAAAATATATTTTTAAATTATAAATAAAAAACAACTTAAATAAAAAAATTTAGAAATAGACAAGTACCTGTAAATGTATTTGAATGAAATATTTATAGATGTTAATATAAATTGATGCAAAGGGACAGTAGCTATGAGAATATTTTAACTGATATATTCACCCATGTTAATATAAACTGGTAAAATTTAGAATATTCTTCATTCACCAGAATTTTCTCTGAATTTACTAGCTACCTGAGAAACTGAAAGATCATTTTAATGTAGAGAAGAGGCAAGATAATTAAATATGCTAACCAAGCAACATTTTGAGATTGCAGTATGCTAATCAGCCCTGCAGCCAGGCCTGGAGGACAAAGGGAGATTTCTACTGGGATTGCTAAAAACCCATTCCCCACACCTGTAAAGGGAAAATGGAAAAAACAAGGGTCTTTAAGTAGCTGAAACTATTCATTTCCTATGGCTAAATCCATGAAGAATCTATGGATTAAAGGCTGGGAACTGGGAAAAGCAGGCCTTTCACTCTACATATTCTTGCCTTTTCATGCTACATACTCTTCTCCTTCCTCCTTGTATGTGCATATCAAAGGAAAAGGAACTAAAGAATGACATGTAAACTGTATTCCCTGAACACTGTTCCCCCTACTCACTGCCTTTCCACGTCTCTTGGTCCCTCTCACTCTTTGCCTCTGAGAGAAGACTGCACTCTGTGGGGTGTTATCTCTTTTTCTAATAAACTTTCCCTTTGACTCTAACTTTGGCGTGTGTGTTGAATTCTTTCTTTGCTCTCCCTCAAAGGATCCTGTTCTTCTCTTGGTGCAGGGCTTGGTCTGCCCCCTCAACTCGGGGAAATTTACCCTCTACTGCATCAATTTTCTTAACTCAAAAATACTAAATATTATGGACTATGGAAAATAATTAATTGACTGTTTTAAAATGACAAATTTATTAACTGTGGGATGAAACTTTCAAGGGAAAAAACTAGCGAATTTGTGATAAAAAATAAAAATAAAACAATGTTAGGAAAATCTTTCATAAAAACGTAGATAGAGCTAAGATTAAATTATATGTTTTTTATAAAATAACCATTCGATTTGCTATTTTTCTAGTGTTTAAAAATCAATATAGAGATTTTAAAATTTTGCTTTCATGTACTCAGAGATATGTTTTACCTTCTTTGAAATAAACTTATTCTTGAAAACGTATTTGAAGAGAATTATATATGTAGAACATATAAATACAACAAATAGTATAACAAATATAAATATAATAAAACAAAATTTTTCATTTTTATTTTCAGTATCCTCATTTTACTCTGTCTAATTTTGGATTATAATTTACAGAGGTCTCTACATGTAAACCCCATACTACTAACAATCAGGAATATTAACCAAACGAACAGCCCTTACACAGATAAAAGAAAGTCTAGTTATTCCTACTCTCTGAATTACTTTTAGCCTATTGTATCTTTGCTACAAACAAAGGATGCTTAGAGTATCCAGGATAATCTTGACTCCAAATGTTCTGGGTTACCAGCAGCTCAATCTTGAAGGCCAAATTAATGGTCAGTGTTGTTGCCAAATATATAGACAAACAACCTATTCCGTTATTACTTACGGAACATGCACATATAAATAACATTTCTTAAGTATTAATTATTGTTTTGACTTCTAACTATTAAGGTAAATATTCATATTTCATCCCCAATTCAGGATTTTATGATACCTTTACAACAGATTGAATAGACCCTGAATTTGCCCGTTAGAAATGATGACATTGGAATTTAGCAGTAAATTTTGAAAAAAAAAAATATATATATATATCCGCCATTTTAATGAACTCATTTACTTCTTCATGTGTTAGAAACAGTTTCATTTCTCTCTCTCTCTCCAACTCTTGCTCTCTCTTTCTTTCATACGCTTTCTCCGTTGTTTTTTTTGTTTGTTTGTTTGTTTTTTTATTAAAGCAGTTTAAGGTTCATGGAAAATTTGTGCAGAAGCCATGGAGAGTTCCCATATACTCGCTGCCCCCGCCCCCACACAGGCAAAGCCTTGGCCATTATCAGCGTTCACCAACAGAGCGGAAACAGCTATTGTTAAATCTGAGCTTTAAGATACAGTACCCCTAACTGTGTTCTAAGAGGACGACTATTGTACATATTTTTCTTTTTTCATTAAAGTCTTCTTAGCTGATCTCTCCTTACTCTCCCTTAGAGCTCAGCTCTCAAGTTCTTAGAGCAAAAGGTTTGGTGAGCAAGGCTTATTCTAGCTCCCTTTGTTGTCATTGCATTTACACTGCCTGAGGCGTTCAGCCTCCCGTAGGTATCGATTTTAATGGATTTTGTTGGCCATTCCCAGTCCATCTGTCTGCAATAAAACAAAGATCCCTTCAACCTTTTAGGAATTTCAGAGCTGTGAAAACTCAGAAAATGCCACCTGGGAGATTACCTCTCTTTTCGGCAGATTAAAGTGTTCTTTTGGGATTGATTTGCGTTCATCCAAATTTTTGAATAGCTACTTTTCTCACAACTTTTTTAGAAAATTTTCTCTCCAGTGAAATACACCCTCTCGTGAACCCAAAGATGCTGGACCAATGATTATTTTGACCATAATCAAAAACATCGACCAATGATCATCTTTATAAGGAGAAATATTGTAGTAGGATATAATTTACCTCCAGAAATCCTGAGACATCTTTGCATTTCTTTACGTGCTCTGAAAGGGCATCTTCCATTTAAACCCTGCATTTATTTAACCATCTTCCAATAAGTACACAGTTGTTTTTCTCTATGCCATTTCACTAGGAAACCAAAAGAGAGCAGAAGGCCATTAACTGTGAATTTTTAGGCTAAAGTCAAGTCGTGTTCCTTATCTCCTAACCAAGGTCATTATTCCACAATGTTCCTGCCCTCGACTTATGGAAAAATAGAGGGGGATATTTCATTCTGAATTACTGCGGAAACCTTCAAAAGTCTATAGGCAGATTATCCAGCGCAGAGAGCGGCAGCCTGGATGTTTAAAAACGGATATAAATATATTTAAATTCTTCAGTTGAGACTGAGACTCTGGTAACAACTTCAAGCTCTCTATCACTTACATCTTTAATCCTTAACCTCTTCCAACTCAGCGGGAGCAAAGTCAACTTGGGGTTCCAGAGCTGCAAGCCTTTAGTTTCGGAAAAACGTGTAGATTTAAGCTTAAGGAAAACAAGTGCCAAGATATTGTATCCACCATGATTTATATCCCTATTCATTATCATTAATATTTTTCTTCTCTCTCATAAATGCCTAGAACTGCCACATGAAATCTGAAAAAATGTTATTGCTCAAACAACAAAGAAAATAGAGCAACTTAATATATTGGATCATTTTATAGGATGCAAACTAAAGTAAGTACCATGCATCATAAAAAGAGCCATATTTTAAAAAAATCAAATAGAGAGGTGCTAATAAAAATGAAAGCTTTCCTATTTCACTCAATCCCCTGCAGAGAAAGAAAAGGGAAGCATTGAAACGGAGAGGCTTGGCACTCAGAGCTAGGGAACCTTTGCAGATGTGTAAGTACTGTTTTTCAGCCTGCCTAAGGTCCAGAGGAAAAGGTGCCTATGTGGAACAGCCGCAACCTTCCTAAAGGTTTGGAGGATTATGTCAACCTATCAGAAGAAGAGTAAAAAGAGTGCTTAGGGATAAAAATCTTTGTTGCCAAAAGTCTATTGCTTTTGCTGGCAGAGCCTATCCCCAGCCTGGTAACCTGGCAGCTCACTTGACCAAAGCAGCCACTGTCGGTGACTGTTGCCTTAGGAACACTCCCACAGTCCAGACAGGGATTGCCTTTCTCATTTCTGATCAGGGCAGGAATAACTAGGCATCCGTGGTTAACTGACATTGGCTACAGAGAAGGCACTGCCTTCCTTCTGGAGGGAATTTCTAGTTGCACTAACATGATGACACTCACAAGATGTTCTGCCTCCATATGGAATGAAGCAAAGACCATCAAACTCCTCTGACTTAGAACTATGAACCTGGATTCCTATGGAGATTTCAAAAGCACAAGGTCAAGACTTGTAATTTGAAGTAAGTCAGCACCCCTTTTTCTTCAGCAGCAGATTTCTCTCAGAATCCTCTTTAATGCTGGGGCATCCAAGGCATGGTGCTCATAAAAGAAAAAGACCCAGATGTTTCTTTTCATTCCCGGAATACAGAGCTGACCGGTCAGCTTACCATAGTCTGCATATTTAAAAACATGATGTGGATATTCTTTAAGAAAAAAAAAATTCCATAGCAGGTCGCCGAATATTTTATATTAAAGTGGTCATGAAAGAATTGTCTAATTAAATAGTGAAATAAATTATAATGTGTGTTGATGCTGATCCAGAACCCAAGAGAGACATAAAGGGAAAGCAGCCAATTTAAAGAAGCTAATGACAGTAATATGTGTGAAGATGGAAGATATGGAATGCAATATTTGTGAGGAAATCAAAGAAGTTAATTTGGATTTCCTATTGAAAAACAGTATCTTTTTTTAAGGTAGCGCAATAAACATTTTTCACCAAAAATTTAAAAAATGGAATCAGGTATTTAACAGGGCTGTGCATATAATTGTGTGTCAGAGACTGACATTGAGAAATAAAGGGGTGTATATATGACTAAAATTGAGTAAGTCCTTTTTCATTGCAAAAATGATAAATTTTGAAGAAAAAGGGGAACTTTTTTGAGTTAATGAGCTGCATCTCTGGCTTTACCAATGTAGTTTCACATTTGGCCAGCAGAAGGTACCCTGTGCAAAGGGCTGAATTACAAACTAGCCTGGTACAGTGGGCCCATAAATCAGTTTGGGTCGTAGGTTGAATTATGCTCTTAATCATGGAAGGATACTTTCTCTCGAAACCATTCTTCCTCGTGTTTCCAGCGGTCTCTCTTATTTATGGGCATGCTGGAACCTGGCCAAAGCTTTTCCCCTAGGTAAAATGACAACGTCTTAATTAGGAATGTTTGGTCTGTGGCATGAGTTCTCAAAGAGCGGTCCCATTGTTCTAATGCACAGACATCCATCATCGACCTGCTCCCAATGCCCGTGGCCTAATGGAAGAAGCACAGGCTGGAACATATCTGAATCATTTTTTTGGATTCCAGCAGTGTCTAGCTGTATTAAAAAAAAAAAAAAAAAAAGCAAATCATATTCTCTAGAGCTCAGCCATATCGTCTTTCAACTGGTTATTTCAATTCATAGTAGAATTCTGGTGAAATTAAATTTAAATCAAAGGAATCACCCCTCCTCCTCCCCCTCCCCAAAAGGCATGGGATAAACAAATGTAAGTAATGTCGATATTATCCTTACATGGAGAAATGGATTATGAGTAGCAGAGAGCAAAATGGGTACTATATTATGATGTTAGCTATCAACTCCTTAGCAACATAATAGAAAATCTGATTTTTTTTGTAGTATAAGGCAGGGCTGTGGCCTGCTCACCTCAGAAGCTGCAGAGAATGCTTATCACCTGTTCAAGAAGCATTTTTGAGTGCAAAGGTGAAGACTTCGCAGTAAAATAAAAATAAGCAAAACAGCTAACTAGAAATCTGAAGAAACTACAAAATCCTCATAAGAGATGCAGGGGGCTGACAGCTTTCCCTTTGATTGTCTGAACAAGACATTGTAGATTATAAAAAAAATGAGCAAGGATGTGAGAAAAATCTCAATATAAAGGAACAGATAATTGTTTCTTATATATCTTCAATCTAAAAATTTCTTTGAACAGTAAAAGAAATGTAAAACGTGTGCGTGTGTGATTGTGTGTGTGATATGTATAAGATTGTGTGTTATTTGGGTGTGAAGAACTCACAATTCAGGGTAAGTGTGAAAAACTTCTGGTCTGTATCAAATTCTGATGGTTTCAGAAATAAGGAAAATTCCAACTTTCTGAAACACACTAAACATACACAAACCTTTGGTATGGTGAAGATTGGCAGTTGTCAAACTTTATTCGAAAGTATTTTAATCTTCAAGCCTGTCACCTTAGTCAACCCTTTAGAAGTGTAAAGCAAGTGCTTTTAAGAAAGACCTTGGGAAAAGTGAAGACCTACTCTGCTCCCACTAGCTAGGAATGTTGAATTCTGAAAAAGCTGTTAAAACCACCCTTGAGTTACAATTTAAAAAATAAAAATGATGCTAAGATAAAAAAAAAAAAATTAAGATATGTTTTAGATTAAGAAGACCAACTCCTTATTAGTAGTTGTCAAATCTGGTAGCACTTACTAGGATGGCAATAGCTAATGAAATGCAAATGCTGTTTTGTTGAATCTAAAACATTTGAAAGATTTTTTAAAAGCAAAAGAAAAATTCTACTTCTGCTATTCTTCACTGATTTCTGTTATTCATTGTTTTTAAAGACTAAATGACTGGTAACCTTTACTTTTCTCTGAGAATTGTTTTCTTTAATTGATAGGCTTAGTAGTCTATTTTTTAATATTTGTTATTTTGAAATAAGTTAAGACTCACAAGAAGTTGCACAAATAGATCAGAGAATTTCTATGTACAATCACCCAGCTTTCCCCAATGATAACATTGTACCTAAATGTAATATATTGTCAAAACCAGGAAATTGACATTGGTACAATAATATTAAGTCAAATATAGACCTTACCCAGATTTCACTAGTTTTTTTGCATGAACTCTTTTTTTCCCCACTTTTGGGAATCTTTGAGTTACTTAAATCTCTAACTGTTTGCAATAATAAATATTATGTGATACAGAAACAAATCATTGACCAGCAGTGACACTTAAAATGAACAATGCTAAACCATAAGTCCCATCTGTTTTCACTTACCTCAGAAGGTTCCTGTCTCTAGTCTCCTTAATCATTCCTATCATCTCCACTCTTCAAATTTCCTTCCCAATATCGGTATTCAAATAGGGACTGCCTAAAACAGGGTTTGACATTTTGAGTATTTTATCTTTGATAAACTCAAGGGCACTATTTCTAGAAAGTGAATAGATGCTTTCTGACATTAATACTGACAAATTAAAGAAATGAACACAATTTATAAATCTAAGAGCTTGTCAAGGATAGAGTACATTTGTTTATTTCTACCTGGCAAACATCTGGTTTCAACTGTTAAGGAACAATGAGCACCATTGTTTGGAATATAATAACCAGTCCAAAAGAGACTCTCCTACTACTGCTGAATGGGCACCCATGTGGTACTTTCACACTCGTAAGAGTTATATCTTCTCAGTGTGTCATATTTGAAAAAATAGAGAGAGAGATAAAAGGGAGGAGAGATCATGGTCATGTGTGACCATTAAATACACCGTACTTATTCTTGTGGTTGAATTGTTAAGTGTCTTTGCGATTCAGTATCCCATCAGAGGGACTGAAAAAGATTTACATAAAAAGATAATGGGCCACAAAGAGACTAGCGGATGTGTGAGAAAATTATCACCATTGTACACACATGGAGGAAAAATTGACCTAGTTAATGAAAATTATGTAAGCTAGAGTGATAGTTTATAAAACAAAAGACGGCCATTTTATGGCCATTTCTCTCAAATTCTTCAATGGAAAAGCATGAAACCAGATAAAATCTAGGACTTCCATAAACAAATACCTAAATTTTTTTTTAAACTCCTAGAACACTAAAGTATCTTTTTGGGAGATGAATAATCTCCTTTAACTACCGCCTATGTATCTAACTAATAGAGGAAAATTAAAAGAGATGTAATAAATCACTCTACTTTCTCAACCCAACTTTCTCGAAGTGTTCAAATTCAGACCAGACTAGTTAATAGCATCTATTTTTACTTCATTCTCTTTACCGTAAATGAAGGCAAATTCTACTGGACTCTGGCAAGTCTGTGTGGGTAATGGCTGCTGGTAATGAGGAACATGAGGTTAGTAGGCCCACAAGGTTAGATTTATGACTATGAGACACAAGTTATTTTGAGAGTACACACTTGGCAGGAGCCCCCAAATAACAAAAGAGAATGAGTAACTTCATAGAGAGATTTTTGCTTACATTATAGTTTCTTTTTCTTTTTGCCCAAGTAGTATTCTTGAGGAGCTCACATTGAAACATCCATGTCAATCCCAGGCATTAAGGACATTGAAACAGAAGAATCATTGGTCATCTTAACAGTGAAAGAAAACGTATGGAGCCCCAGCCAATTTTCTTCGTGGGAACATTTGGGTCTACAAGTTCAAAAAATTAGGGCTTCTATCGCCTCACACTTGCCCTCAGAAATCTATCCAGGTAGTTTTATCGTACTGTAGATATAAGGTGCTGAATTACTGGGATCAAGAGGTCTTGTATTTCAGGCTATGTAATTCAAAATGAAATTTCGAAATGGAAAGTCTTGTGGACTATTACCTGAAATCAATTGATGAGCTATAGGTAGTCATTATAAGGATACATTTGTCATTTTTAGTCATTAAGTGAATGATAACTACCATATGTGCTATGTAATAGAAAAAAGCAGATAGTAAAAATAAAGAAACAAGCCTATGCATGCCAGAATTCACATACAAGAAAATACACAAGTACCACTTAAAGTTCACTTCAATGATAATACCGGATGCCCTGGGAACACACAGACAGGTTACCGAAACAGAGAGGGAAAGAAAAGGATGAAGGGACTTCACGAGGCTCTGATATTCTGATGTTCATTGTATGCAATATGTAAAATGAAACCTACCCTCAAAGCTTTGTTCATAATTATCTTTCTTCTCTGATCCCAGAGCAATTATCTCTAGCTTCCATGAAGCATTTTTATTATGTTATCTTTTCATGTATATTATTCTGCCATCCCTATTACATGGAGAGCCTTTTGAAGGCAGAGATCTGCTTCCCCAGGCCTCACCAGCTGTGAGTACAAATGAGTTCACACAGGCAACAAATTTCACAGTGCCCCATTTGTATAGCGGCAGAGAACTTGGTGCATAACTCAAATTCTCAAATGATGTCTTCTGAGTATTCTGGGAGATTTTTGATAAAAGTTCACTGTCAGTTTTCTCACTCCCACCCTCTGTCAGCACTCTGTCCCCTGCTGCAATTGTTCCGCAGCATCCCTCCACCCCTGGGGTACCTGCCTGCCAACGACACCAGTGCCAAGAGTGCTGTCTCTTAACATTGCCCACACTGAGTAGATCTCTTTGCCTGTTGGGGACCGATGCTACTCCGGTTGTCGTCCTTGTGTCTCCGACTCAAGTGAGAGTTCCGCATCTTTGCATCCAGTCTTCACACGCTTAGTCCTGAAGGAGGGTCTGGAAATTTATTTGCATCATACCTTCTTCTTCCACTCCCTGCTTATTCTTCAGAATTATAACCAGCACTGAATCTAACTGCTTCCCTCTGTCCTGTAAATCAGTTCATGCAAATTGACACTTGGGGGCCGCTCAGCGCACGAGTTTATTAAGCACACTCCTTGGGTTCAGCCTGGGTGCCTGCTCCATTAGCATCACACTACTCATGTCATCTATATATAATCTCCTCTTAATCAAGAGAAGTGTTTACTAATTGATTCATATCCACATCCAATATGAAACAGCACTACCTAATATCACACAATGGGGAAAAAAATAGAAAGACTTTTTTCTATACTTGGAAACTGAAGCAAATATCTGTGAATAAATTGCATGAAGAAAAATAATGCAACCCATTGCCGCAAGACTAACAATATGGTAGTAATATGTGTCTGCCAACCTGCCATCTCCACAAATTAATTTTTCATCTCTGGATTTACTGCCACACTTCTGCTGAGAGTACAGTTATGACTGAATGGAGGTTCTTTTATACTCATTTCTCATGCTACAACATAAATATTTTTATCACCAAAGTTTTCTCAATGCATGTATTATTAGAAATGACAGAGTTTGTCTCATAGTTGACTATATAGAATCAAAAGACTTAACATTTTTTAAAGTACAGGGTATCTGAAGGAGGTTCACGTAAAATCCATAAGAATACATTAAATAATATCAAACACACACAACGAGTGTGTCAGTCTTTAGTGCTTTATAAATGAAAATGGTTCCATCTCCTGCTTTGGGTTTCTCTAGAATAACTTATTTACACGTCATTAAAAAATTTGCATTAACTATTGATATTGATTTAAATGAGGAATAGTATATTGCCTCTCATTTACTGAAGTTTGTTGAATATAATATCATAGTAACAATAAGAATAATGCTTACTGTAAAATAATGTATGATAATTCTTATACAATATTTGTGCACATAACTGAATATTACTAGAGAGCATGACAGATTAATTAATTGATTTTGTTTTTTCATGGTGATGTCAGAATTAAATAAGGACACAAGAAACACATAAGACTTCTTAAGGCCTATCTTAAAATTTAGTATGGTCATTTCTTCCTCATCCTGTGGGCCAACACAAGTTTAAGAAGCTGAGCCCAGAATCAAGTGATGCAGAAATATACTCTGTTGTGGTGATGGCTTGGCAAAAGTGTGGAAGAAGGGAAGAATGAAGAATGTAGAACAGTATATCGGTCAATCACATTATAATTTCATTTAATGTTTTTATTTCTAGTCTGATTTTATGATGAACAAACATGATTAGAAAACTCAGTATTTATTCATAGTCATTCCTAATAGTGAGGAAAAATACCTATTGTAATGATTCTCCAAGTGTAATATCGGATCCACTGATGGGCTACATGGAACCTCTTGAAATACTGTAAAAGCAATTGCAATCTTAAGTCCTTTTATTTTATTATTTTTTTATGTTTTTACTGGAGTGTGACCACGACTCTAAAACTTTTTGAATAATGTTAAGAAAGCATGTATCTGCAAGCCATCTAGTAGGTTATTAAATGTTACTAAAAGTAGATCTTCCAAAACAACTTGGGCATGGTTCAAGTTTACCAAGAGTTTTAAGTTTAATGTTATAAGAAGTCTGACTGTCATACCACATTAGATAGCCTGTGACAGTCCTGACACATGTTGCAAAGGAAAAATAAGAATCTTCACAATTTGGGGCAAGGACACTTTGACATCAGTATTGTTTTGAACCTGAAATGATTTTGAATTGCTGCTTTCCTTGCTTTTCAATGCTAAATAACTTGATTTATCTTAACCATCATTAATTTTGTTTGTTATGTACCTATTATTAATAAACTTTTTTTTGCAGCAATATATTTTAGACTCATTAAAGTCTTAATTTTAAAGCACTTAGATGTTCTGGTTCAAACAATGATCACTTATAATTTTCTTTTTATTGTAATTTTACGTGGTTCACATACACATGCACACGTGCGTGGGCACATACACACGCATACACACACACACACACCAGAAAATAAGGTGCAAAATGGCAATTTTTAACTTTTCTGTTGGAAAGTAGGAGTGTATTGATTAGAACAGGGTACTGTAGAATTGTCTGTGTAGCATAATGGGATGTGGTTTGAGAGAAATTATTCTAGATCAAAGTACAAGATATGATCAGGACTAAATCAGGGAAGGTTGTAAATGAAGCTCAGTATCTGAAACTGCCTTCAATCTCTCAGCAAAGTGGTCCTAATTTGACCTCAATAGTCTCATGTACTATTGACAGCATTTCTGTTTACATATTTAATATTCTAATAACCTGACTGTGTAACGTAGAGTATGTTATTTATACAATTACTAAATTATGAGTGAAAATCCAATTATTTGGTCAATTGTCCAGATGTTTCTAATCACATAGATGCATCTAGACACATAGATGTCTGGTCTAAGTGGTTAAATTTTTCACTTTGATCCACATGAGTATTGAGAGTCATAAATATTGGGAGGCCTGATCCATTGGAATCTAGTAGTATTCCCTCTATTTCCTAATGATTCACGTTCTTCTCAAACCCCCAAAATATCTGATCCTACCAGTGCTTCAGACTCAGGCCTGAAGTCCAGGATCTCAACATCTAAATTATGTCAGATGAGAACGAGGCTCCTTGAATAAATTTTATCTATTTCAAAAAATATTTGAACTAAGTGGGCAGGTTATCTTTCCCACATCCACAAAATATTCGGTGGTAAGACAAGAGAACAATATATGCAATAGACACTGTCACACAAATGTTTGTGTCAAAGTCAGGTGAAGGGAGACTGGGGACATAGCACTCAGTAATTCACAATAATTCTGAATTACTGAATTAGTAATTCTGAAAGCCAGCCATACACATAGTACCATTCCCACCCTTTGCTCTGGGGTGGGGGATGTAAGTTGGTTGGGACCCATTTCTGTTTCACTTTACCGAGATGGTCCTTATTATTGCTTGATTTTATAATATGGGACTTTGTCTTTTAATGATTAACTTTCCATGAGAAATGGTCGATATTTGCAACTGGGTAGTTTTCTTTGGTCTACTTCCTCACATTAGAAGTTTTGGAATCCAGATTTTTTTTTCTTTTGCGTTTTTTGTATTTTATACTATCTCTGTCCCTTTTAGACTAAATTTATAATTCCTTTAAAAACTTTGAGGACCTTTTATGATTTAAATTACAATCATTACTTTATTAGATAAAAGCCATTTCCATCAATCTCTCTAAAATAGGCCCAACTCCACTTGAAGCCATGGAACAATAACTATACTTAGTATTTCCAGAAGTTCTATTTTCTAGGGGAGAATGTCTATAAGGCATGCCTTTAAGATCATGAAAAGCCCCCTTTTCTGTCCGAGAGGGTATGAGAAGCTTTGCCTTACGTTATTTTGATGTCTTTACAAAGGGTGTTAGAGCCACATTTTCCACTTGGTTGTACTCTTAAGTCCACATTTGATTTTTATCCTGGAATTGATTTTTGCCTGAGACCATTTCTATTTTGAGAACCTTTTGCTAGATGCAGATGCTATGAATGAAATGTTTTCCAACCCAACACTTTTAGATTGGAAATGTTTCTTGTTTGAAAATGAAACAGTTCCCTCTTTAGTTCATCACTATCAATAACTGGTACACAGCAAATAGAAGCCAATATGCACTTGCAGCATCCTTCCTGGAAACCTCCTTAGCAAAAATTCTTAAGCTTATTAGGAACATTTTCTAATTACTACTGATGACAGTTTCTCTAATGATCTTTTCAGTAAGAATTTCAATCTTCTTTCTTCATCCTCAAGCGAGATTTCCTTATTACTTTCTCAGGCTCCAATAATACTTTCTTTGGACTCCTTTTGTCTTCTCATTGGCTGCTCCCAAAGTCAAACCACAATTTTAGGTTTTGTTTTCGCAACCCTGTATTGCCAAATTTTACTTTAATTATGTATTGGTACATATCAAACCACTTCCAAATCAGTGGTTTAAAATGACATCATTCACTTTACTCACAGTTCTTCAATCTAGGTCAGGCCCAGCTAGACAGTTCTTCTGATGTTTTTGTCAGCATCAGTTCATGTAGCTGTCTTCAGTTGTCAAGTCTCCCCGGGTCTGGGCTTAATTAGAACACTAGGACAGCTAGGTCTCTCTCTGTGTCTCCCTCTCCCTCTTTCCTTCTCTCTACTTCCCCCCATCCTCTTCCTAGGTGTGCATAGTTTCAGAAACTCTACCTCTTCATGTGTCCTCTCCATATGACCTCTTCATTTGGTGTTTCCAAGAGGGTATACATGGAGACTCAATGACTCAACACCTAACACCAAAATAGAGGCTTCCAGGCATTTATTCAGTTCAATCCTGGAACTGCACAACATTATTTCTGCTATATTTGACACAAAACAAGTCTCGATATCGGTCCATATTGAAGAGGAATATGAATAGTAGGAGGCAAGCTTCACTGCGGGCCACCCATGTAAGAGAATGTCATATATCTAAACAAAACATTCTTATTCCTCGAAGTTTAAGCTACTCTTCTAAAATCTTTTTAAATTTGATGTGTTCTTAGACATAGAGAAATCTACTGTTTGATGGTTTTTAATTATCCTCTTAGGGAACTTGAAGCTTTTGGACCACCTATAGTTCAACTAGAGAATAGACACATGAGATGCCTCTTAAATTGTCAAAATAGAGCCTTAGAAGTCTAATTTACATGACACTGAGAGCTGCTTTGGGGGCATGATAACCAAGGGCTACAGGGATGAATTATCCTTTTAACATTCAGAGAGCTAAGAACAATAGCTGCTCAGGCATCCCTCCTGAATAAATATTGGTCATTTCACCCATATGTATGTGTGCGTATGGATGTGTGTTGGGGGTTGTAATTAATAATGATTACAAAATAAAGGAGCAGAGCAGAGATGGAAAGAGAAAGAAGAGCAGGCAAGAAGCCCAGAGTCATAACATAAACCTATTATTATGTATCCAATAGCTCTCTTTTTCTGGGGACCACCTATCCCAACTAACTTTACCCCTGCCTGGGCTTCCAGGCCATGGTTGATAGATTTAATGATACGCATGGGACTCGATCTGGGCAAATCACAGTCTTTTATTCAGTTGTTTCGGGTTATAATTGTTTGGTTCAAAATTGAACACCTGCCCTGACTGGGTCAATCAGAAAAATTGCCTCAAAATTTTAGAACTGAAGAAAAGAAAAAAGAAACCAGAACCCAGGGGGAAGTAATAGTTGGTAATATTCTGGAGATCTTAGACTTTCCTCTGTGTGAGCTGGAGAAAGTTAATTACAGAGAAAGAAAAAGGTGCTAGCAGGCAAGATGCACATGTTGATGCCTTTTGATTCTTTTGCATTACTTGTTCTAGAGGTTTCTTCAACTTCTCGGGTCCCTTCAAATGACTCTATATCCTTTTTTTAACTTACATTTTTGCTTCAACTTAGTCCAGGTTGATTTTCTGATATTTGCAACAAATGGAAGATCTATAATCGGTTTCTAAGAAAATTAGGTCTTTTTCTAATTTATCAGTTTTAGAAATTATATCATAATTTCTTTCTATGAAAAAAAAAAGATGTTAATCCTCTTAAATTTCCCTTCCCTACTTTTTTCCTTCACAATTCGACTTTAAAAACATTTGTCATTATGCTTATATTGTTAATCATCTTATTATTTACCTTCTGGCTTCCACTTTGTCAAAGATGCATTAGGTCTATATTTGAATGGATTTCCTGCCCACTATCAATTACGGTTTACTCATACCTGAGGTTTTTTGTTTGTTTGTTTTTCCTCATTCACTGCTTTTCTTTCTGGCTTCATCATCAAATAATTTTTACAGACTTACTCAGTGTTTGTTAGAGTGGATTAAAGGTGTGTGGATTAAAGGGAAGACATGGAGAAATAATTTAGGAAACTCTAGAAATTACTTAGGCATGAGATATTCAAGGAAAGAGGTAGGATGAGTCTAATTTTGAAGTATTTTAAATACTTTCTTAATTGCAGATCATTATGTATATTAAGATTCAAAGGGAATTAACTAACCATTCTCGCCAAAATCATTGCTTTGAGAGACAAATTGAAAAGATAGTCTAGATACACTGTGTAAGACAGGCTGCTTTGGACTTTAGATATGTTCTCTTTAGCTATAGTTATCACACCAGTAGTCTTCTCTAAAGAGACCTATCTACACCAGAGAAGGTCATCTGACTTTGTATCATTGAGAAAGATTCAGAAGGATGGACACACACACACACACACACACACACACACACACACACACACTTTCACATGGGACACAAGAAATCCAGGTAAGGAGTTATATTGTTTTCTTTTTCTTTCTTTCTTTCTTTCTTTCTTTTTTTAATGAACTAATTTCTTTTCACAGGTGATTATAAATCAGGACTGTTATCAGGACTATGGCTCTGAACTCAGGTTGGGGTGCTCCAAATTATGAAATTAAATTTATATCTCAGGATTTTCTGGCCCAATTTACTCTCAGCTTGTAAGGATTAAAAAATTTATTTGCTAATTAAAAAAAGAAGGAGAAGAAGAAACCCAGAGTCAAAAGAATCTGAAAATGAGGTCCTTTGACAACACTTATCTATATAAATGTTCTAATTTTGAGACACTTGAAGCACTTTTAAACCATATTATATTCAATTTTAAGGATGATGACAGATGGAAATGATAGAAACCATTTAAAAATATCAGCTATTTCTTCTCCCAAATGAGCTAACCTGTACTTATTTTTGTAAATAAAGTTTTATTGGAATAAGGCCACACTCATTCATTTTCCTATTTTCTATGGCAGCTTTCATGTTACCATGGCAGAGTTCAGTACTTGCAACACAACCATATGGCCCACAAAGCTGAAATATTTGCTATCTTGCCCTTTACAGAAAAAAAAAAAAAATTTGCTGACTCTAATCTAGATAAACTCCTGAAAGAAAAAAAGGTCTCCCAGGATAACCTCACTTATTGAACCACCTCATACAGTTCAGATGACTAACATGCAGCTCTATTTCTATATAGTCTTTGTTATCCAGCTAGAAAGTAAATAATAAACTGTTTCAGAAAAGTATACCACTTTGGCATTTGGACATTTAATTCAATAAAACAAATAGAAAAAGACATTCATAAATATTCTGGGTGATAAAATGTTTCAATTTGTAATTTTATTTAGATATCATAAAAGAAGATTATATTATAGGGACATGGCTTTAAAATAGCTAATGCTCGACTTCATTGGGAAATTAATAAATAAAGTTAACTGAAAATCTGTTTCAAAACCTAATTTGTTTTTTATTTTCCAATGTTAGAAAAGAGTTTTAAGACAGA
Source organism: Pteropus medius (assembly GCF_902729225.1). NCBI lineage: Eukaryota > Metazoa > Chordata > Mammalia > Chiroptera > Pteropodidae > Pteropus > Pteropus medius. The sequence continues at coordinate 9,016,793 of NW_024349797.1, forward strand.
TTTTACCAAATTAAATTTTATTTTCTTAATACCAGCTTAGGGAGATATTGATTGGTAAACATTAATTGCTAAATTAGTGGAATGTACATATGAATAAATAATCAGTCCTATCCTGATTTATGTTCCTTCTCAATCTGGTTTATTATTGAAATATAAATATAAAATTTGCAGAGATAAAAAAATTTAGTAATTCCAACTTGATAAAAATTTTTACAATATAAATTCAAATATATATAAATGAGTACATTTAATGTGATAATTATAAAGGTGAAAATGTACATAAACAACAAATGTATTATTCTTTTAACTATTACAGGAAACTGCTATGCCAGGCACTGTCCACATATAAGACACTACCCAGAAAAAGTTACGGCTTTGTGGGACTTACTAGTAGTGCGGGGAAAAAAAATATATTAACGTATCAAAGGAATATTTAGTATTCTTAATAATTGCACAAATAATTATTTGTTCTAATATCTTTATATAGTTACATTCTTATATTTCATTTATCATACTTGATATAAATCAGGCAGCCAGGCAACAAATATTCTTAATAATGCGTAACGTTATCTTCAGTCTTAATAACAACATATACAGTTTAACAATAATATTTTAAACATTTGTTTACTTCCTGTAAAAACTGCATTGAGAATATATGGTAGCTGTACCTTTATGTAGAATCATATTAACTTTGTTGAAGTAAATAATAAATGTTATAGATAAATTTTAAATATAATCCTCTTATATGGAGAAAGGGATATATCTATACAGTGATTCAGTAGGTAAAGAAGGTATTGAATAGATTTCTGAGCCTGCCAATTTTCTCACATTACATAGATATTTGTGGTTTATCAAGGAATTTATAATCTAAGTTAATATCATTTTGAAATAATATGCACAATGTTTTCCGTCTCTTTCCTTTATACTGAAATGTAATATAAGTTATAAGCCCCTTATGAAGTTTTTCTTAATGACCTCTCTCCTGTAAATTTTTATGGCAAGCATTATCCACTGCTCTCACTGCTTAGTCACCAATATTTGTTTCCTCTTCCAATTATGACAAACAATCATGGGACTTCTTAAATTGCTCAATTGTCCAAGAAGCAAATTTTTGTGCTTAACTATTTGGCAATAATTGAGTGCAGATAAGTGCTTCATATCTCCAAATATACTAATGAACTAAATAAAGATAAATTAGTTAATTAAAATAATTTTAAAGGTACTTAGATACCATGCTGAGGACATACTTTAGGAATACTAATGTGAAGTTATCAGCACTTCAGAAAAAAAATGTAGAATAAAACAGTGCAATATTCTAGGAGACACTTTAAGGCATTCATACCATGAGAATTTAGTTATCAAGTACAGAAGAGATGAAGAAGTAAACAAAATAAATTTTCACTAAGGTGATATTTCCTGATCCTCCTTAGTGGGATTCACAATAAGCAACCATACTTGTTTTTCTAGCTGATATGAGCTTTTCTTCAATTAATCAGAGCCAAGAGACACATGTCCGTACGTCTTAGGGTACAGGTTATAAGATTCCTAACATTCTAGCTTAAAGGGGAAGCATTTCTTAGAAATGTGCAAGTAAATTTTTAAACGGCTTCATATTCTGCATTTAATTCCCAGTTCTATTGACCTTTGTTCATCATACCAACATATCTATCCTCTTTTTTCATACAAGTGCAAGTACTTGTTAGTGCTTCGAGATATGTTAGCATCGTACAACCTCAGTTTCAACTTTTACCTATCCACACAACCCTCTGAGTAACATAATCTAGATAGCTGGTTGCCTTTTATGACTTTTGTCTTCACTCATATAGAATCACAGTTTACCAGGTTCTGTTAAAAAATATATTTTGAAATATTCTATAAAAGCTCGGATGAATAGTTTAAGAAATAAAACATTATAAATAAAGTTAGTGTTTCTTATGTACCCTCCCCAACATATTCCCTTTCCCAAAGGTAACTACTCTTCTGAATTTGGAATTTATCATTTCCATGGAGTGTTTTTTATATTTTTATATTTTTATATTTTTTATTGCATAAGCATTTTCTTCAACATTGTTTGGTTTGTACTACATGTATTTGAATTTGATAGAAGTTGTTTCTTATCAATCTTATCTTTTTTCAACTTGCTCTTCTTTTACCCAATATTATGCCAATACATGTGACAAAATTGTCTTGTTATTAATTTTTTAAAATCTATTTATTGGGGGGAGGGATCACATAGCTAGAATCTATTTTCCAGACCTCTTTATAGATATGTGTGGCCATATGACTGAGTTCTATATAATGAAATGTGAATGAAAGTGATGGGATATTTCTTGCTCCAAGATTTTAAGAAACAAGTGTACTTCTTGACATTTTTCCATTTCTGCTTGCGAGATGAAGATGATGACAACTTACAAGATGATAATGGAACTACAAGATGAAAAAAAGCGTAGCCCCTATAAAGTAGCACTTGGAGAGAAACTGACAGCCCATGAGAAATGCCTGCTTTAGATGATTTGTGAGTAAATAAATTTCTATAGTATTTGAGCTGTTATACATAGCTAGTGTCCTGGCTAACACAATACTTATAGCTCTAAAGCATTCATTTTATTGCTCTATTTAAAGTACAAATGTACCAAATTTATTGTTTATTCTGTTAGTACACATTTTCCTCCTAATTTTTCATGCTTATGAATAATTCTGCAATAAATAATGTCATATCCATGTTCTTGGACACAAGTGCAAAATGTCTACTATGATGTATACATATGAGTGGATTCTTGGTTGAAGCTAAACCTCACTGCATCTTCAAATCTGTGTCAAAGTTGATCTCCATAGTGTTACAACATCTTAAATCTCACTGGCTGTTTTTAACTTTCCAGGACTGTTATGGACTCTGAAAAATCCTGAGTTTCTCTTTTGAGGTATAGAGCTTAATTTTTATAACTTATTAGTATCATTAAAGCTTCATTAATTGTGGAATGGGGTAGAGAGGAAACATCATTGATTGATAAATTATTATTTACCTGTTATCTATCTTTGTTAGATCATCTAGTAATGTCATAAACTCTGGAAGGAGATCATAAAATCATAAAAGATTTATCTTGAAATAAAAAAAGAAAGAAAGAAAGAAAGAAAGAAAGAAAGAAAGAAAGAAAGAAAAAAGAAAGACAAGATGATAAGTCAGAGATTACACATGGATAATAGACAAAGCAAATCATATATATATATATGTAGATAAATATTTGCTATATACGATAATGAGAGTATGTAATTTATATAACTTAGATCCATTATCCCAATCAACCATAGTCAGTAGGGGTCTATTGTACATTTACTATTCCAAAGATTTCTGTTTTTATAAGTCTTTCAAGAGGAAAAAAATAATTAACATAAGAATTTATCAATTTAATGTACTTATGTATAGTACTCAACAAAAGAATTGGAACATATTTTTAACTACAAAACTATAAAAAATCAATTTAATGGGTCATTCTCAGCACTTTAAAAGAAGTAAATAATAAGAAAAAAAATCAGAAAGTAATACACATACTTGGTAAATATTGTTGTAGAAAACATTTTTTTCGGAATTACCATAAAGGCAAAGCTTAACAGATTTGATTGCAGTAAGTTAAAATCATTCTCCAGAGGAACTGATAGTCAAAACTAAGTCAAAAAATGCAGAAGAAAATTAGAAGAAATTTAAATGTTTCTGAGAGACATATGTTACTGGTAGTAATGTATTAATTATTTCCATCAATTGATAAGGAATTGATAAATTGCAAAATAAAAATAGGTAGAATATAATGGATTATTAACAGAAGAAGAGACAGTCAAATTTCAGTTGAACAAATAAAAATATCTTAATCTCATTGATAGATTTAAATTAATGAAAATTTAAACAATTTACTATGCCGTTTCTTTCACTCAAATTAGTTTTTAAAGTATATATGTTCAGGAAAAATGGAGAAATAAAATTTCTCATAAATTGCTTGAAATTGTTCAGATGATTTTTTGTAGGTTACACAAGAGTTTCTTTAATAATGGTTACATTTTGTAAGTAGGACTAGTGATCTTTTGAGAAAGACATTTTCATCATGTACTGTTTGTTCTGTGTATTATTCTTATCATGTGCAAGTATAAATTTTTGGATTTGGCATTTTGATTCTTGATTTTTATTTAATTAATAGCAAAAAATGAAGTGTGTTAATTTACTATTGTTGCCTAACAAGTTATCACAAATATAATAACATAAAACAACACATTTATCATATAAAATTTTTTTATAAATTAGGATTTTATACACAGCTTAACTGGATCCTTTGCTCTGTCTCACAAGGGTATAATCAAGGAGGTGATTGGGCTGTATTCTCATAGGGAGGCTCACTTAGAGAAAAATCTCTCAAGCTCAATCTGGTTTTTGGTAGATTTTTCTTAAGGTGATAGGATTAAAGGCCTTGATTTCTTGCTGGCTGTTGGTTGGAAACCAGCTAGCCCCATCTCCTAGAGGCCATTCACATTTCCTTGCCAGCTGGGTTTCTTCAAGATGTTTTCTTACCTTATCAAGCCATAAAGGAGAATGGTCTAGGTTGAGTATGAGAGTCTTTAGAGAGATTGCTAGCAAGATAAAATTTTACGTAATGTAATCACAGGAGTGACATCTAATCACCTTTGCCATATTTCACTGGTTAGAAGATCACAGGTTTCATCTACATTTAATGGGAGGGAAATAATATCAGAAATAATACCAAATATTTGGAGACTATTCATCAGATATTCATGAAAAAAATGAAAAAAATTGTTGCTTCTCTTTTGATCAACTACATAATTTTCAGATGCTACAGAAAGGCAAATTTAGATTTCTTTTGAATTAAAGTTGGGCTGAGATAAATTCCAAGTCATAGGAGATATAACTCAGAGAGGTTAAGTAAATAAATTTTGCAAATAACACTTGCTATGCGAACACACATATCAATAAAAATAATTACCAGATTCTATTGACCTTTAACCAAAGATTGCAGTGGGTAAATTAAGAAAACATTTGAAATATTTGCATACCTCAGAATATTACCTTTTTTCTGGTTCTCAGTATTAATAGGCCAAACCAATAAAGCTTCTGTATCAGTGTGTACAAAGGAGCACAGTGATAATTTGATTGATAAGCAGTAACAGCCCTCTCCTCAGAAAAAAACAATATTGGACTTTATTTGTAGAAGATTTAAGACAATAAATTAACTTCATAAGGTGTCAGTGTTAGTCCTTTAATGATAAAAGGAATTTTCCAACAAAAATTCTGACAAGGAGAAAAAGGTTGCTTTAAGAATAAAGTTTTGTCATGAGCTTTATTTGTTTGTTTGTTTGTTTGTCAGTATATGGTCTTCACAAAGAGTAAAATATAGGAACATAAGAAGCAACTTTTTTTTGGTTGTGAAGCATTCAAATAGCCCTTTAATTATCCAGTCTCTTTCAGGCACTGTTGAAATTCTCTTAGCTTTTTTTCTTCTTCTCTAGCAGATTTAAAATAACCATTATCTTCATCCACTTAAATGTATGTTAAATGAGATTTTGATGCTGTCATTATTAAGAGTGACCTCCATTCTCCATGACTGACGGAGAATATTACACTCTTTTGTTGCAAGATATCTATCAAAGGTCCCTATGGCTTTCTTTTGGAATACTTGATAGTCGAGTTTTATATCCCCAAATTTTATACTGTTTAACTATTTTATTTATGTTGTCTTGAAATTTTTAGGGAGAAATTATGTTTATTCTAATGTCACAGATTATTTAAATGATACATGGAAGGAAGGGAGGAAAGTAACCCTATGCGGTGGACATGTTGGTTTTATTTCCTATTACCAACCTCAGCCCAACCCTCTCCCTGTCCCTCTCACTCTCGAAGCTCACACTTTGTTACTCCTTTTTCAAGAATGAATGTCATAAGGTATTGTGATTATATGCATGGAACCCTGGCACTCCCATACCGGCCTGTTCTAAATCTGGGCTTCCTGCCTAGACAGATGATTCCTACCAGGATATTGACATGCCATATAGAGGACATATGGAATATTATGTTTACATATATGGACAATACAAGTAGCCTCCTACCTTATAAATGTCACTCTAAATAATTCATGTTTATATTTTATTGAAATCTTCTAACCAGAATGATATAATACATGCATTTAATAAAAGGGTAAATAATAGCAATGATAAAACTTTTTGAGTGTGCACTAAATGCCACATCCTAGATGGTGGGCCTGGGTACTTGTCACCTATAGAGATGCTGTGCAGTCTGATAAGAACATGGGTTTCTGTGTCAGACTTCTTTCTTATCTTGGCTCTACCACTTCCTAGCAGTGTCAATATATGCAAATGACTTAACGACTCTCTGTTTTGAGTTTAATCAGTTGTAAGATAGAAATGATAATTTATCTATTGATGACTTTATTAAAACATAAAATGAGTTAATATATGTAAACTGCTTTAAAAAAATACATGATTGTCTATGGCCATGCCACCCTGAACAAGCCCGATCCCATATGATCTCGCTTGGAAGCTTAGCAGGTTAGTCCTTGGATGGAGGACCACCTAGGAAGACCAGGTGCTGTGGGCATTAAAAATTTAAAAAATTAAAAAATAAGGGATTGTAAGCTGACAAGGTCCTTGCAATCTGTGAGGTCAACCAAGGGTTGTCTCACCTAAAAAAAAAAAAAATACATGGTAACAATAAGCATTCTATAAATGTTCACGGATATTCCTATCTAACTTTCACAACTACCTCACTTTACAAATGAGCAATTTGAGAAGCAGAAAGTTTAGGTGACTTTTTCATGTGTTCACAACAGGATGGGTCCAAATAGCTGAACACTGAATGATGGGCTTCTGATTCAGTTCAGCACACTCTTCCTCACCTTGCTTTACTTGGTTAGATCATTTAAAATAGTAATTTAACAGCAATTTGGAAGATAAAACAAAGTTTCCCAGCGTAACCCTAGTCATAATATAATGGGCATAAGCTGGTCGTTGCTGTGTAGAGATGAAGTATGAATCCTGTATCATCAGGTCTCTCCTACTGGGTAGAATGGAGAAGTAAGAATAACTAGCTCTGTGACACTATGCCTATGATCTAATCTTGTTTTCTTTCAAATATAACTGTATTCAATCGTGTGATTTTCTATTTTTAATTGTTAGAAAGACTAAGATAATGCATTGTGTTAAATAAATATTGCACTGAACAAGTTAAATAAGCTAGAAAATTTTATTTAAGACTATTGCAATAGGGGAGAGAGAACTTAATGGGGTTCAGGACATGCTATCCCCTTAAATGGCATCTTGACATACTATTTTAGGCTGAAGGAGTTTGAGAAAAATGGCAGAAGCAGGAAGTTCACTCATCTCTCTTCCTCCCCTCACCCTTCTTCCCTGAAACTACATAAAATCATCATGAGAGAATTGTCCTTCTATCCTTCTCTCCAAAGACAAGGGAACTCCAAGAAGAATCCCAACAAATAGGCCTTACTGTTTCCCCATTTTACTACTTTTACCTCGTACTCCTAACTTGTCATATCCCTTTACAACTTTTTACTATCATCAAACTTAGCATAAAAATGCATAGGTCTAACTCTTTCTTTGGGTCTTTATTTCCTTATAAAGTCTCATGTGTCATATAAAACTTGTATTAAATAATTTGTATGTTTTTCTCCTATCAATCTCTTTGTCAGTTTAATTTTCAGACCAAACTGTGACTGTAAGAGGGTGAAGGAAGAATTTTCCTCTCCTACAAACTCAACTCTATTGAAACAAATGGTGCTGAGTTAAGTGCTGAGGTAAGCTAGTGGAAAAGTATTGGAGGACTTGAGGAGAGGTGATGTTTCTCTATGCCTTATGTGTTTGCTAATTGGTGTTTATCTAAATTAGGCTTCTATAGTCTCATAAAGACTAGAAGATAGGAGCACTATTTTTATTGATGATTGCATTTCAAAGAGATGGCTCACAGGTCCTTGAGGAACACGTTCCTGAATTGCAAAACAGGCAAAGGCTGGGAGAAGATTTACTCTCAAAGGACAAGAGAAAAAATTTACTATGGCAAGTTTTTTAGAGTAAATGTTCTAAGAAAAGGGAGGTCATAAACCTGTAGTCAGGAAGAAACCTATCTAAATATACAAAACTGAGGGGAAAGTTAATACCATCTCTGTCGATATAAAGGACTTTATTACAGGTTTACATTATGCTGATATCTATAATGCATACAAATAAACATTATTATTATTGCTATTATGACTTTGAGTAGGCTTGCTTCTCTTCTTTGGTTATTTAATTTTAAATCATAGGTGAAATATTGCATGGAATGTAGACCAAGAAATGACAGATAGAAGTGACCTAGTCCAGTTGCTCCATTATATAGTTGAGGAATTGGTGACTTATTACAATCACTGCTGAATAAATATGTCCTTGAATAGAAATTTGACACAGACAACTTATGAAGAAAACACCTCCAATGATTATAAAAACAAAACAAAAAAGTCATATTAGGTAAAGGAAGAAAGCAGTTGGAATAAGTGAACTTGTAGGGTCATGTTGGTGAAGTCATGTTTAAATATTAAGCTAGTATGAGCTGTTTGGTTGTACTTCTATATCCAAGTTGAGAGGCTCCAGATTAGTGGAAACTGATGTTTCAGCGGGAAAACAAGTTCTTGCACTCTGGTCTCTTCTCAATCCTACTGGTAGCCACTGCATAGAAAAGGTGAGGAGTCAAAACTATAGCAATAAATGTCCAACTGTCCTAAGTCCATTTAACTTCTGTGCAGAATAGAGAATAAAATGTTATAATGCCAATTTTTTTCACCAGTTACCAGAAAACAGAGAATTTTAGTAGTTGCTTTTACTAAATAAATTACAATAACTTCTGAGCCAAGAAAATGACAGTAGTATAAACACGCAAAATTCTTTTAATTTGAAATACTAATATTTAAATGTTTTTTTTTCCATGTAACATTATTTTACTCTAAATAGATCTTCTCTTCCTTTTCTTTTTCTATTCTTTGTACTTATCTTTTATTCTCACCTGGAATGGGAATAGGATGAAGAACTTAATTTTGGAGTTTCACAAGGAATTGTGCAAATGACTATACATTTGTCAATTCAGCTTATCCTAAAAAAAAAAAAAAAAATCAAAGTAACCCCAGTAGATCATGACCATTATTATTTTCATTTTGTATTTAAAGAAATGGCATATCAGTGATATTAGTGATATATCTATGACCTCACACACTATTCTGTCTTATGAGGATCCCTCCCTGATCCCATTTTATCTTCTAACCTCTTTTCATAGCTTCTAGAGCAGTAATGTCTAAGAGTGGCTATAGCTAGTATATCAGTTTATCTTCTGGAATGGTATGTCAACAAAGTTGCCCATAAAAAGAGAAGTATTTTCTTAAATGAGTACTTTAATTAGCTACCTTGGATAAGAGGTAAGACCTCTAAGGAATTTCTTAGATAATGCAAGATAGTCTGTGAGCTAATTCGTAAACTAAAGTGTGGCTACTTTCTTGTCTTTCTTTACACAGTGGGGTACACAAGAGACTAAGCTGAATTGTTCAGAATATTAGAGGAGATTAGCACCTGCAATAAGAAAGAGGAAGGACAGATGAGATGGCTGACAACCACAGAGGGTCTTTGGAAGAATAGAGGTGATGTCTAAATGATGATTTGTTTTAATTTATTCTGTGCAGTATGGTTTGACTTCACTTATTTATCTATGACAGTCTCAATTAAATCTATTTTTCTTGCAAATATATTAAGAAAATGGATGTGTTATTTTTTGGCATAGGATAAAAGACTGAGTGTGGCTGTGTCGGGGAGGTCCTCCAACACCTGCGTAAAACTCAGGAGGTATTCTTAGGACTCTATCATGTGTGTTTTATCTGCCTTTTTCTCAATAGATAGTAAAGGAGAAAGGACAGATGTGTTCAAAGGAAAAAATCTAGCCAAGATTAGAGACATAGAAGCAGCATCTTCATCTCTTGGTGAATTGTGCTACCTGGCAATAGTGGGTGGATGCACAGATGACTGTTCAAATGTGTATAGATACAAAGACTATCTTTGAGGAAGCCAGACATGAAACTTCTAGAAAGTCATATGCCTCTAAGTACCCAATGGCATCTCTCCTATGAGATGTCTCTGACGAGAGTCTCACTTGAGATGAGACTGGGTCTCCTATAAAACCCAGTTGCTATCATTCATTAAATTTCACAGATGCATCTGAAGTTAATATCTTTGTCAAAATCTTTCTTTCACTCTTCACAAATTCTAAGCAGAACCAGAATCTATATTTGCTCCTTGACAACGCAGTAATGGTGACACTCTGGGACAACAAGCTTTCCAGTCTTCAATTTGTCAGGGTTTAATTCAAAACAACACATATTTATCAAATACCTACTATGTACCAGAATCACTGATTGGAGCTATGGAATACAAGGAATATGGGGTTTGTTTTTTTATTAATTGTGATATACTTGCTCTCCACATATCACTGTCTCGGCTCATGAGATTTTTTCTAGTTTGTTTTTCTGTATTTCTGACTTTCTAATTCTTAGTTATCTTGAATTTTAATTACGTGCATACTCTTTGGAGATATATATATATATATATATATATATATATATATATATATATATATATATATATTTTTTTTTTTTTGTCTTGTCCGGATCATGGTATGATGTTCTTTTGATTCCTGTTAGTTTACACAGATAAATCTATCTTTGTCATACTACGCTAGCCAATGTGTAACCTCTATTCTACTAGTACCAGCCAGCTCCTTACGTGGCCTTGACGTAATGTTTGGTAAACTGGTTCATCAGCCAGTAGTTACAGTTTGCTTTTTTCCTAAGAGTTCTTGGACAAGTATACTTCCCTCTGAGTGTTCTCTCTACCCCGCTACTCCTGAGCACAGTTCAGGAGACTGGTAAACAGAGTAGTTTGCATATCTCTACTGACACAAACAGCAAATCCTTTCAGCAAGTCCTGTTGATGGGATGTAAAACATTAGCTTGGAAAAGTCAATAACAGTATGTAAAATGAGCCTCAATTTTTCTTTCTTGTTTTAAGGTAATATGAACAAATTTAGCCCAAATGTATTCCTTTTGTCTAGTTTATTTTAGGGCAATTCAAGATATAATTTCCCAATGTAAGACTCATGTTCAACCAAATTATCGGTTTAGCCAGGGTGAACTGTTATCTACAAGTTAATTTAGATTTGTTTTCAGTGGTTAAAGATACAATATAGCTCAAATTGCCATCTTTCTGGTTCACAGTTAATTCTGGGAAAATTGGAGTCTAGATGATAGGAGAACATTTTCTTTAAAGTTAATTTAAATGAACAGATTCAATTTCATTTGTGTTATGAGCTACCTGGATTTTTAGATGGGGACCGTAACATTTAAACAGAAATCCCAAACAGAAGTTATTCCCTACAGTGGCACATGATCTTGGTAAAATCAACTCTTAGAAACACATCAACACAGGTGCAAAGGAATTTAATCGGCATAATTTTCCACGGATGTGCCTTTGCTAGGAATACAGAAAGAAAAGAAAGGCATTATTGAAGATTTCAGAAGTACCATAACTCAAGCAGACTTATTTCAAATGAGAGAAAATTTTGCTAATATTACTACTGGACAAAATGAAATCATTATATTACTAGACAAGATTTAAGTCAGAAATCCAATGTGTGATAAAGAATATCAAAAATCGCTGAAGTATTGATGAGTGGTATTTAAAATATAGCTTCTGAAGGGGTTCCTTCACCAAACATTTACAAAAAATTTATGGCTTAAGCAAAGCAATGTTTTTTTTTTTTTAATATTAGGATTAGGGAATTCTAGTTCTGAAGATATTTGATTTCCTTATAATATTCAAGATGAAATTTGGGTGATGGTGATTAAGAAGGGAAAATATGTTTTACATAAAACCTAAACTGTGAGGATTGTATGTGTGTTAAGACATATACATCCAACTCACAAATGTAATTATAGATTTTTACATCTTAGTTTGTAATGTAAATTATGTTTTGTTTTTAAAATGAGTTAGATTACACATTAATTTGATAAACAAGCTAAAAGATTTGGGAAATTAAAAATAAGATCGCCCTTTGAACACCTATTATGTGCTAATTTCACATACATTTTCAAATCAAATTCCAAAGTAATTTTAATCATTGCCATTTTTGAAACATTAAGTTATAATATATAATATCTGCCATTGGTCTTACCGATAGTCTAGAATTTATTTTCCAAAGCCATTTCCTGAAGTTTAAACATATTCATGTAGAATATCCTTTTTAAAAATTATTTCTTCTTTATCTTTTTAAAAGTCATCAGTCTTACTTTATAATAGTTCAGTAGAAAATCAATAGCCCTATACTCTCTAAGCACAAATCTCACCGCCACCAGATACCCGTGTTATCATTTTATCTAGTGGCATGCTTTGTACTACCCACAGAACCTGTATGGTGAATGAGCCAACAGGCCAACAATCACTGCAGCCCTCACAAGTATTTTACATCTATAAATTCTCATAGAATCTTCTAGCATCTTTAAACATGTGTAGAGGACAATGTATAGTAGCTGGTTTCCAAAGATGACCATCCAATAAATCATTCTTTCCAGTATTCCTGCCCTACTGTGCTTTTCTCTTATTAAATCTGTGTTACCCCTTGGATTTGTAACTAAGAAAATGAATTGTGATGTTTGAGTATTTCCAAGGCCAAGTCAGAAGAACCTTTGAGGTTTCCAACTAGATCCCTTTGAATTGTTCTTCTGGGGTGATCTCTCTTGGAAACCAGCCTCTCTGCCGTGAGCAGCCAAAGCCACATGCAGAAACCATGTGTAGGGTGCTCTGATCAATATTCCTAACTGAACTCCCAGCTAACAGCCATGGTGAGCTGGGAGTTCAGTTACTGTCAGTCATGTGACTGAGCCATCTTGGACATTCAGCCCAGCAGAGCATTTGACTGTAACTACGTGAACAACTCCACATGAAAATTCCCCAGCTGAGCCAAGTCAAGCCTCAGATCTGTGAGAGATTAAAAGTAAATTGTTACATGAAGGCAGTAAAATATTAAAGTGGTTTGCTACCAAACAAAGAGATGAACAGAGCACCATGTAAGGACAATAACATTTCTAATGTTTATACTATTCAAATCAACCAAAAATCTTTCAAAATAATAAACACATATATACATTTAACTACTAGTAATGAAAGTCAATCATTTTGCAAAAATCATTTTGAAAATCATTTTGAAAAATATTTGCAGCTAATTCAGAAAATTGTTCTGATTATTGTTGCCAGCTTCTTCTTGACTGGACAGTGAGATCAATGGATCTCTAATAATACAAAGCAGGTACAAGGAATTAATTAAATAAATAATTATTGAGAGCAAGATACTCCATGACTTCTTAAGTAAATTAAATACATCTGTGCAGTTGTCCTTTGGTTTCCATCAAAGACTGGTTCCAGTAACCCCAGAAGATACCAGATTGTCAGATGCTAAAGTCCTTTACATAAATGATTTAGTAGTTTCGTATAACCTATGTATATCCTCCCATATACTTTGAATCTTTTCTAGATTTCTTGTAACATCTAATACAGTGTAAATGCTATGTAAATAATAATGACAAGAAAAAAGTCTGTACATGTTTAGTACAGAGGCAACCATCATAGGCTTAACTACACAGTACACATCAGCAACAGAGTAACACTATTTATTTAGAATATTTTCAATCTGTGGTTGGTTGAATCTGTGGATGAGGAACTCTTGGATTGAGAGGCTTAATCGTACATAACAAGGTCAAAATTGTGCAAAAGTCATTAAGAATAATTTAAGTTGACCATTAACTGTAATTTATATCAAATAACTTGTTTATTTGTGTATCTTTAACCTATTTGGGTAATTTTCCACTGTTTAATTGAAACAGTACAGTTAAATGTTATTTAAATGACCTACCTAAATATAGGTCATCACTGCAGTTCAAATGTTATCTCCTCAGATACCTGTCATGATGACACTATTTAAAGTTCACACACACACACACACACACACACACACGCACACACACACACACACTCCCCATCTATGCAGTTTCTATTTTGTTTTATCTTTTATTTCTTTTTTTGCAGCACTCATCGTTTTCTAGGATTATTTTATTTCATATCTTGTTTATTGTTGTTCCTCCATTTTAGTATGTAAACTCCATGAGAGGAAGGGATTGGTCTCTCTGTTACCCCTAATAAATCTCCCATTGTATTCCCTAAGGCTTGAATACTGCTCAGGGCAGCGTAGGCCCTCAAAAATACTTGTTATTAAATTATTAATTATTCAGAGTTTTTCAAATGCTTTACATTTGGGCCTCTTTATTGCAAGCAAGAAAAACGAACAAAACAAAACAAAACAAAATTCTCTTACACTAAATAAAGGCTTTCTCCCCTGCTTGTTCTGCTACTTTGTTAAATCTGTACCTTCAAAATATTCTCTTTAGAATCTCCCAACAAGCTTAACTATTCAATGGGAAAGAAGACAAGAGAATCATGAGACCTGGGTCCTATTGGAGGTTTCTGACATAATTTGGGTCTATGGTCAAACTAAGTGGCAGAACTTTGCTTTACTTAGTATTTTCATCATTAGAATATGTAAAGTTATATCTATATCTGTTGCCCCAATGTTGTTTTGAATACCTAACAAAGTAGTGATACAAGGTACTTTGAAAAGTTAAAAGTGTTATAGAAAAGTAAGGTAAGATTATTGCTGAGTTTTAATATTATCCCTAAATTAAACTTAAATATATTTCTGTTACCATTTTTTCAGTGTTTGTGTTAATTTCGGCTGGTTTATGTAGGCTAATTAATGTTTCACATGTGGTGACAGTTATATGATTTTCATAGAGAAACAGCTCTATTTTCCAAGGCACTAGCATTTTAAATTCATACACACACATATACATATGTATGTGTATGTATATATGCATATATATGTATATATGAATCATTATGTATTCATAACAACACGTGAGAAAAGCCAACTGACAAACAATTTTAATTTAGGTAAATTTATTTATCTATTTATATTTTTAAGTCCTACTATATGGTCATTATGTACTGTTTTAGTTGTCTGAAATAAACTCCCAGACAAAACAGACACATATACTTTCCCTTTAGAATTTTAATTTTTATCAACAAATAATTTAGATGCTATTGCGAGTCTTTTCCAAGAAAGGTCATATTCAACCATCCATGCATTCTTTTATTGTTGTGCTAGGTGTTCAGGAGATAGATGTGACTAGGACAATTCCTGGAATTGTAAGAGTCTCACAATCTGCAGGGGGTGGGTGGGTGGAGCTGAGACAAAATACCAGTGTCGTAATAAATTGCCATTTGTTTTCAAAGACTATTCCAAGCAGCATGGAAGGGTTCATGGAAATGAGTGAAGAAAGCTTTGAAAAATGAATACTGCTTAATAATACTTGTGATATGGTATAACCCAGAAATATAATGTCCTTGGAGTCAACATTATAGACTCAGGTTCATCTTATCTTGCTGTGTTCTACATATTCATAGTCCTTTTGGTACATACTCACCACTGACAGCTCAACTCATTATAACAATCCAAGGCAGACAGAAAACATAGTGCAAACATCTATCTCAGGACCTGCTCTGTCAGTGAAGGACAAAGTAATAACAGAAATTTCTTCTCGTTCAAGTTGGGGAATATTGAGTCCTATGTGTCCAATTCTGTTTTAAGCTATATATCAGCTTACAACATTCTGAAATTTCAAATCCAAAATTGAAATAATATTTTATCACACATAAGAGTGAATGGAAATGTCAAATGGAAGGATGTAAAAGGCAATAAGAATTATTATTTTAAAAAGGAAATTAAAATAATTATTTTGGTGTGGCAAAATACAGAGAGTAGGATTCTGTCATAGTAAGATATAATTAATAATAATAGCTGATGAAATTTATAATTAATTTAATTAATATTTTCTTAATGGCTCTCAATTTGCATGTTAAGATAGATATTGTGCAAGGGACAATAAATTAACGCCACTTATTGTCAAACACTCAGATAAAAAATAGTGTTTGTTGCGGGGGGCAACACAAACTAATAAGCAGAGAAGTAGCAGAATATATATTGAAATCTAGCCCTCTTTACACCATTGAGAGGTATGCTTACAGTTGGCAAAGCTAGACTGCAAGTGCCATGGCCAGGAATTCAGCAGGGAATTTTTAGGGTTGCAAGCAAGGAACTTTGGTGTGACTCTGAAATGTAGCACTTTCTTAATCAAGGATGTGGCCTTGTTAGAAAATGGGGAGGAGTGTTGGAAGCTCAGGAGCTGGTTCCTTCAGTGAGTTAATTTAGACCTGGTCATTTCTGTTTTTTAAGGTGGGGAGGAGATGCAGCTTCAGATTGGGATTTGTCTGTCCTCAGTTGGTCTTAGAAGCGCTTGTACAGGTGGGAAAATAGACAATCACAGGAGTTAAGTAACTTACCCAAGATACTCTAGATATTTAATAACAGCATTGAAGTATTAATAGAAGTAAGATGGAACTATAATTCTATTTCTTTCCTTATCTTCATATAATAAATTGGGAAGCTTTCTTTGGTATCTTCTTAAATCATTTGAGTAATATATGAGTTTTCTGTTTCTTGTAGGCTTTGTAAAATTTGTATGAGCAAATAATTAGGAGGTTATTTTTTTCTTTTAGTTTTATGTATTGTTTCTTTTAGGGTATGGTAGAGGTGGTCAGGAATTGTTGATTAATAATTCAGCTTGTTTAATTGCTATTGGTTTGTTTAGGTTTTCTATTTCTTCCTGAGTTAATTTTTGTAAAGTCATATTTTTTCTAGAGAAATTTCCATTTTAATTTGTTGTCATCTGCATTATTGTAAAATTATTCATAGAATTTAAGATCATCTCTATTGATCCGTATCTGTGTGTATTTCTTTGCTTAAGTGGTTTACTTTCATCTACTTTTTTGTTGATAAACCTTTCAAATCAAATCTACGTCTATTTTATATATCTTTCAGTCTTGTTTTCATTATGATTTCTTTAAATCTAAAACATATTTATAATTTTCTGCTCAATTCATCATCTTTGTTGTTTCTGATTGTATTTCCATTGGCTGATTTTCTACTGGGCTTGGGCCACATTTGCTGCCGCTTCACATGCTTAATAATTTCTTAGTGGATTTCTGACATATTTGAGGGTATATTTGAGGAATTTGTTATCTTCTCTTAAAAAGTGTCGAAATTTCTTTTTGCAGGCTTGATCCTTTCAAGGCCTGGTTTTAAGTTTTTTTGAAGGCGAGACTGCAAGGGCTAAGTCTAGTCTTACTCCATAAGTGTCTCTTACGCAGTCTCTACTGATTGCCCTGAATGTTGAATGAGATTTCTACAGTCTGGCTGCGTGAAATTTGATTGTTTCTCAGCCCACTGTGAGGTCTGAAAATTGTTCACTTAGCACTCCCCATGTTTGTTATTAGCCTAGCTTCATAGAGTTTCAAGTTTACATGTACAAATTAGTATGAAGTCAAAGATTCTTGGCTGTGTTTCTAGAGAATCAGATTTAGTATGTCTGAGGTAAGTTAGGCTTATGAGTATATATGTATTTAATAAAACAACTAAATTAAAAGAGAAAAAATGAAATATTACTTTTTATTTTGCATACCCAAATATAGAGGTCCCTATATCTGTGATGGGCAAACTTCTGCTTATAGGCCATCTGCCTAGTTGTATAAATAAATACTTTTTGGAACTCATTCATACTTGTCTATGTATTATCTATGGCTGTTTTCATGCTACAACAACAGATTTAAGTGGTTAAGGTGGAGACCATATGGCCCACAAGCCTAAAATATTTATTATCTGGCCCTTCAAAAAAAGTTTGCTGACCTCTGCCATAAAAAATAGTTTCCACATAAGAACTGGCGTATTTACATGGTAAAGAAAATGATTCGATGGATTGGATTGAATAATTCAGAACTAGAGTTAAAAATCTGTAGCTGGATAATTGATTTTATTACCTGATTTAATTTAATTAAATGCAATTAAATAAATATACATTAATCACCTCCTTTGAGCTTATTTTCTCTTAGTTGGTCTAGTCTCACGGACAACATGGTTTTTATCAGGACCTTCATGTATCTAGAGTTGTTAGGCTGTGCCCTGGACAACTCTGGGATGCCATTTACATAGTAGGTTATGATATAAATCAAGTTCCTTAGTTTTCTGTAATTTGGTGGCTCCAATTGTCCTCTATCCCTTAAGTGTTCTTCACTTATCTCAGTGTAGCAACTTCTACATTTGAAAGATAAACTTGAGTTTCTGGGTAATTTCTGAATGCAAACTTCTATACTACTACTCACATACTTCAATGAAATACCATCCTCTGGGTCTATGATTTGTGAGAAACTTCTGTCTTGGTCTTTTCCCAGGACTCCAAAATGGGCCTGCATTAAAATGACTTTTATGACCTAGAAAATCCAAGACTGTGGTGTTTTACTTGGCCTACATCTATATAATGGCAAAATAAACATTTTGGTAGGAAACAGATCAGTGAATAGTTTAGTTATTTCTCTTCAACATAATCTGACCCCTTACAAAGTGGTTCACCAAAGCATTTTTGTCCTGTAGTAGAAAATTGCTAATGAATAGTCTGTGGCTTCTCAAGTTTATTTGTGTAATGTTTGTAAATAAGGGAAAATTTTAAATCCAAACAATTCGTCTTCTGTTGGCAGTCAGTCAATATCCATGCTAGTCGAATTAAGGAGAGTAGGAGTAAAGAGTTAGAAAACATGTAATCTGAGAGTGGGAGCTATACTAAAGGCTGCCTTATCCTGTGAGCTATGTAAACAGTGTGTAAAGCTCTGGAATCTTGCTCATTTATAAAACCAGTAAATACAAAGGAAAACAATTCCTTTTTTTTTTTTGTATAAACTCTTAGAGTTTATTACTCTCCTTTTGCTTAGGTATGCACACCTGAAATGCACAATACTAAGCAGCAGGCCTTTGGATAAATGGATAAGAATAATTCATCAAAAAGTAATGGAAAAATTACAATCTAACAGCTCATCTTGAAATAGAGATTACCTTCTAGTCATTCAAAACCTCAAGCCCCATAGCCCATGCAGCGGTCAAGGTCCCCTCAGGAAGCTGACTCAAATTCAAGTTGTACAAAAAGCTTTTTCTGAAGGACCCAACAAGAAAGATTGAAGCAAGGCTCTTACACACTAGCAATAGCAGAAGCCATCACCACTTCTGGGCTGAAGGCCAAGAGAATGGTCTGCCTTTAGAAGCTATATCCTTGAGGAAACAGCCACTGTCATCAACTTGACGCTGAGTCAGGAAGGATCCAGGGCAAAGCCTACCCAACCTCTTGTTCTCCATCATCTGAAAACTTCCCAGCACCACACATGCATCTGGCAAACCCATCTGGAAATTTGACAAACAGATGCCAGGCGGATTGGGAATGATGAGCATGTGAAGCAAATGGAGAATAAACAGCACATCGAAGGAAAAAACAACAGAGGCAAAACTTACTTCTTCAGGTGAATGTTTTCTTCTGTGTAGACTTTTGTCACATTGTCTTTTCTTTTTTGTTCTAATATGTACATTTTATATTTTCAAGGGAAATTAATAAAATAATGAACATTAGAAATTCATTTAGTTTCTTTCAAAGTGTGTGCACTTAAAAAGGAATCAACAAGTGAGACATAACATTTGCAATTCACTCTACTGTCTCTGCAGAACATCAGGAAGCCTGCAAAATGAAATATACCTGGTGAAAAGTGCCTTGAATAGAGCTAAATAAATCTTAGACAAACGGACAGTTGAAACAGGAAGACCTGGTGAGCTGTGATGCAGGTGAGTCTAATCCACTGGGTAAACTGTTCCAAGAAGAACTCATTCCTGTGAAAATCTATTATCCTTATGACAATACCAAGGCCATCGTCCATGGCACTTATTGGCTGTGCAAATGCTAGTAACAAAAGTGAAATATACCAGGAGACTGAAGGTGAAGAAAAAAATAGATGATCAAATAAGACATGCAGAAGGATGGAAATGCCCATTCTGCCAGTCTTATCTTTAAGACATGGTATTCCTCTGATCTGCCTTGGCTGACACCACCAAATATCATGTTGAAATATATTTGGGAGAATTTCCTCAATATAAGTTAATAACTGTATCCTGAGATAAATTACCTTAGAGGCCAAAGAGGTCTTAAATGAATGACAGTGACCAAACAAGCAAACCTATTAAAGTGCAGAGTACATACAGAGTTTATCACATTCTTGGAGAGGAAATCTTCTTGCCCTTTGCAAGAATAAAATTATGATTTACTTGAGTTACTCTCATATGTATAAAATGAAATATAAACTAAATTATTTTTCTGGGTGACTCCAGCAGAAGAAACCTAAAGAAAACAATTTTGCTTTTGGTGGGGGAGGGCTGCTACTAACAAAATCAGGTGAGAGACCTACCATCATTGACACATCTAAATAAATACACAATCGTTATTTTACCTTCACAGATACAGTTTTAGAACACCTACTTTGCCCAAATGAAGCGATGATTGATCTCATATTAAATTGAAAATTGGGGTAAATCTCTGGGTATCGTCAGTGAAAATATCTACAAAGCAATTGGTTGGGGATATTTGTTAAATTGGATATTTTATATGTATTCATACAAACTTGTAAGCTAGTTTTACCAATATCTGATAAACGTGCTTCGTTTGAAGACAGGAAAATGATTTGGACTTTAACATGTTGAGAGATTGTGCCCAGCACCCTGTCTTAGAGGCACAAGTTCAAGACGTGGTTTGTCTAACTACATAGTTTCAGTGTTATCTTCCTTGGGCCCTTTCTGCTGGATTGCCCCTGCAAAATCATTTTCTAAGACATTTTTGTGTAATAGATTGGTAAGGTGAGGTTAAAAAAGGTGAGGTTAAAACTGGTTCTGATGCCAGTTCTGTCACTCTATGTCCTCTGTCATGTCTATGACAATTCATTTCAGCAATTTATGTCTCAGTCTATTTATCTGGAGATAATTGACCTGTATTTCATTACTGATAAGGTTCTATGCATCTACCCTAGTAAATATCAAAGGGTATTTTTATAAAGGCCAAATAATTGGTATTAATGAGGAATAATCAAAATCTATAAAAGTCCTTGACTATTTAGTTACTTTTTAAGATAAGACTAAATTTTCTTCTATTTGTTTTTAAATAGTACATCACTTTTTAAAATTTGAAATAATACATGTTCATTAAAGATCTTTAAACTATATAAACGTGAGAAAAAACTTGAAACTTTCCCCTACCTATGAATAGATAAACTAGCAGATTTAGTTTTTTCTGACACACATTCTTTCTCACAAATAAAGACCCACATTTCAATACAGTGAAATGATGCTATTTTATACATAACATGGTATAACGAGCATTTATTTCCACAAAAAAATTTTTAAATGATTATTTTAAGTATTAATATAATGCCATTTTATTGACATTTTATTTTAAGTATTAATATAATGCCATTTTATTGACATACCATAATCTAGTAAATATGCTTTTCAGAGTTTTATTTTTCTTGTTATTAGAAGCAATACTGTGATGAATAACAGAAGTGGGTATGGGACCTCTGTGGACATCTCTGATAATTTTAGGGGCAATTTTTTTAAGTGGATGTATTGAGTAAATACTTTTAAACATTTTCAGGGTCTGATGATTTGAGTCAAATTGCTTTCCTAATAATTTTCACTAGCATATGTTTCCACCTGCATCAGCTATTTGCCAGGATTTCAAGCAATTATTGATTTTTTCTTGTTTTGTGTTCTTTCACTAAAAATAGTTTACAGTGAGTAGATACTATCGCTAATTATTATATCATATTGTTGACCTTAAACATAACCAGATATTTCTCCAGCAAAATTGGGTTTATTCAGGAGCAGCAAAAAATTGCCCTTATGTGGATTTTCCTTGCTTCATACTTCATGTTTACCAATTTTCTGTATTTCTCAGGACAGCTATTTTATTTTTGCACTTTGCTAAGGTTATTCCTTCCATCTTCTACATATTAACGTTTCTCCATCTGTTTATTCTTCAGTTTCCTTTCCCTGCAGCAAATGTGTTTAAATTGTCTATGTTCCAAACAAAACAAACAACTTTAACGAAGCCTCCTCTAACTCTGTTCTCTCCTCAGAATGGTGTTATCTTTGCTTCTGTTCACACACACACACACACACACTCTTAATTCTTAAATAAATCATTTGCTGAAGTGATATTCACTTCTTTTCTCATCCATACCTCTTTCCTTTGCAATTTGGATCATCTTATTCACCTTTACTTTCTCAAAAATCTGCTCCCAAGAATTACCCGTTACTTGCAGTCATCAAATCCACTGGCTTCTTCTAAGAACTTGCACTGCTTATTAGTCACTACTAAGTTCCTTCCCCACCCTTCTAAATCAACCTCTAAAACCCAAAGCCTGAATATTTGTGAACCACTCCTCCAGACTTCCTTGGTTCTTCTCCATTTTGCCAAAGAATGACAATAATGTGAACTTTGGGGGACTTAGACAAAGACAAGCCGAAACACTCCTGAGCAGTGTGGAAGCTGAGACATGGAATGTTGCTCTTGTTTTTTGGGTGAGCAGCCTCTTGAAAATCACTCACATCCATAGCATAGGCAGCTGAGGCATTTATCAGTGCTTTCAGGAGCACTGGACATCCACTTCAAAAATCACCCAGACTACACCCAGCGTTCCGAGGACCAGATAAGCCTCCGATGATCTGTTTTAAACTCTTTACTACATGAGACAATTCATGTGCTTCTTTTTTTTCTTTGATTGGTTTCCATGGATAAAGTCACTATCTTAGAATTCTCTGAAATATTAGAAAGTGTTGTTTTTCTCTTCCTTTCAAAACTGTCTCCTGTTTATTTTTGAGTCTTGCCAGTCTTTTATTCTACTCCTAAATCTTCATGTTATCTTTCCCACTTTGATTTATCCCTAAAATATAATAATATTTTATAATAATAATCTTATAATAATCTCAATTCCTTTTTCTTTTTAATATATTGTCATTCCTTTATTTTATGCAATCCCATAGTATTTTCTGAAATGAATTTAAGATTTGTATGTCTAGGCTTTCTGAATTCCAGATCATAACTGACACCTGCTAGTAGATGTCTTCATAAGCATCTCTCAAGGGCCTTTAAATTTTGACATATCCACCTAGCTTCCCTAACTCCTCCTGGGCTGGCTTAGTTGGTTAACAACACCAGCATTCTCTGAGTCATTCAGGTTTTATGTCGTTTATACCTCAACTTTACCTAATATTCTTAATTTTACCTCTACTTTGCATCTTGCCTCTATCTCTTTACTTTCTTCTATGTTACTGTTTATTTCATTTCCCTATTATCTTTGGTCCTAACCAATTTCCCTGTTTCAGATAATCCCTTCCTACACACTGCTCTAATAGCCCTTTTTCCAAAACTCACTTCTTATGATAGAACTACCAGGCTCAAAGTTTTCCGAAGTTGTGTATAAATGTAAAACAAAATTCCATATCCTCTGCCTAGAATTTAATGACTTAATGTCTTCTTACAGTAAGGACTCAACTTAACTTTTAGCCATATTTCTCTTTTACAGTCTTTCTTGGCCCTAAATATTCACTCACTTGCATCTTATCCTTCAATCCAACACATTATTTACCCTTCTCAGAATACTTACCATCCTTGTCCTTATAAATTTGTACAGTCTAGTCTGGAATATACATTTCCTCCTTTTGTTCCAAGTGACAAACTCATATTTCTACATCAATTGAAAAAGCCAGTTTCTACATAAAAATACTTCTTAGACTTCCTAGTAACAGTTAATCTCTCCTTCTGGCTAGAGTTCAAACTCAATGTATTTTTGGTCCTTTGGAGAATCTTATTATTTTTTAAACCTTATGCTTTTTCTTGTCTATCTTTCTTACCATATTTTGAGAGCTTAAAGCTTATTCATCTTACCTTCTCCCTTCAGCATCTCAAAGAGTGTTACGCAAATTGCAGGCACTGCATAAGAGTGTATTAGATTTAATTGAATTCTACTGAAACTTTAAACAATGAATATTCTAGGGGACAGGGACAGAGATACAGTAGACACCCTTTCACAGAACAACCTGTCAGCAGCCAGGCCTTGAAGCACACTTTCTAGATCACACCCGGATGACAGCAGCCCAAAGGGAAGTAGATGAAAGACACTAAAGGGTTATTCTAAGTGACAGGAGCAGCAGGCAGCGGGTGGACTTATGTCCTCTGGGTGTACTCTCTGCTCTAGAGCCAGTCCTCCAGCACCTGGGAGGGGGGTGGCAGATGTAGAATTACCAGCACCTGTGCACAGAAGTCCCTCTTAAACTCAGAGGATGTGTTCTAAGACCCCCAGTGGATGCCTGAGACTGCAGATAGTACAGAACCTGATATATACTAGGTGTTTTCCTTTACATACATACTTACAATAAAGTTTAATTTATAAATTAGTCAAAGTAAGAGATTAACAATCACAACTAATAATAAATTCAAACAAATTTGACAGTATACTGTAATAAAAGTTAGGTAAGTATGGGCTGTCTTTCTTTATTTCTCTCTCTCTCTCAGGAGACAAGCACAAATGTTTTTTTCCTTCACAAGTTCATGGATAGAAGATTTGTTCTTACCATAGATTTTAGCAACCTCAGCATATGATTTTTTTTCATTTCTTATTAAGTTGAGAACATTCATTTTTTCATTTAAAAGAAGCACTTTATGACTTCTCTTTGGCATATCTGAATTGCCAGCACCACTACTCTTATGCTTTGGGGCCATTATTAAATCAAATAAGGGTTATTTGAACACAAGCTCTACTATATATTAGTCAACTTGATAACCCAAGTTGGCTACTAAGTGACTAATGAGGAGAGAGTGTATAAAGTGCAGAGACACTGGACAAAGGGACAGTTCATCTCTCAAGCTGGACAGCAGATTTCATCTCTCTACGAAGAATGGCACAGATTTAAAACTTCTGAGTTGTTTATTTGTGCAATTTTTCACTTCATATTTTTGGACCATGATTGACCACAGGTAACTGAAGCCAAAGGAAGGAAAACTATCAAGGGGTCTATTGTATTTCAGCCTGCTGGGCTGCAGCTTGCTTTGAGACCTGGCTGCTCTGTGCTTTCTCTCCATTCAGGTCAGGCTTCTTGAAAGAGATACAAACAATAAGTGCAATCACCAATATCCAGACTGATGACTGCCTCAACCCTTGGAAACTGCCTTACGTTGACTTGATTTTTGGAGTTTAAAATTTGAATTAGGTAGCCAACAGGTAGTGATAACAATAACAAACAGTGCATGTAGAGTTACTTGTAGTTAGCAATCCAGTTTCATGTACATGGCTTCATTTAATTTTCACAACTCCCTTAGGAGGCTGGGGCAGCATACAATTATATATATGTTAGTGTGCTGCTTAGTTGATGGTTGTGGATTCTAGAGTCAAATAATCATAAACTTAAAGTTCATCTTTGCCAGTCACTAGCATGTACCTTTGGACATATTACTATACATCTGTGATAGTCAATTTTATGTGTCAACATGACTAGATCGGGAATGCTCAGATATCTGGTTAAACATTATTTCTGGGTGTTTCTATGAGGATGTTTTCAGATGAGATTAGCACTTGAATCAGTGGACAAAATAAAGTAGGTGGACATCATCACATCTAATGAGGGCCTGTGTAGAACAAAAAGGGGAGGTAAGAGGAATCCTTCCCTTTTTCTGCCTCACTACAGGAGCTGGGATAGCTCATCTCATCTTTTCCTGCCCTTAGACTGAGATTTATATCGCTATCTCCCCTGATACTTACGCTTTGGGAATTGGACTGAATTATACTTCTGGCTTTCCTGGGTTTCCAACTTGCAGACAACAGTTCATGGGAGTTAGCCTTCATAACCACATGAGCCAATTTCTCATAATAAATCTCCTTGTATATGCTATTGATTCTGTTTCTCTGAAGGACTCTGTCTAATACATCCTCAGCCTCTTTCTCTGTCTCATTCTCTAGAAAATGGATACTAACCACATTAATTGTCCATAAGATGTGAGGATTAAGTAACTAAAGATATTTCATAAGGTTAACTTGGATGCTTCCAGCTAGTAGAGGAAGCTGGGGATTATGAAAGAAAAATAATACTAAGCTGAGAGCTATGTTAAATCATGATTCTAATTGTGGAAACTTGGATGCATCACAGATCATTCTGAGCTATATTTCCACTATTTGCAAAATTGGATTGGTCCTTACTGTCATGGCTTGTTTGAAGATCAAATGATGTAACATATTTGAAAGTCTACTATCTGGTGGGAAGCTGTGCTTGCAGAATTTATTCAACAAATAAGAATTTTCTTCATCTTTCCACAAGCCTCTTTTACTTTCCATTTGTAAAATAAAGATAAATAATACCTTCCTTGTCAGTCTCATGGGTTTATTTTTGAGGCCAAATCAGACAGTGAATGTGTTTTAATAAAATTTCAAAGTGCTTAGTTTATATTGTAGGTTTTGATACTATTTGATCAGATTTTCTACTTAACGATCAATATATCCATTAGGAAATCTTGTTTACTCTCTTTACAAATTTTTCCAAGAGTTTGGCCTATTTTTACTTTCCCCTTTGCTCTCATGCTGTTCAAACACCTACTGTCTGTCACCTGGGTAACTGTGTCCACCGGTGCCTCTCACAGGCCCTTCTTATCTTTGTATGGGGTTAGAGGGGTGAGCTGTATACATTATTGTGCATGTCGTGTCATGCCTCTGCTCAAACTCTTGAAAGATTCTGCATTTGACTCAGAGAAAGATTTATAATGCAAAGCTTTAAGTGGCCTGTCCCACCACAATCAACTATTCCATTATTGTTCTGGTCTCATTAACCACAGTTTTCTCCTTGTTCATTCCCTTTCATTTATATCTGCCTCATTGCTATTCTTCGAATGTGTCAGCTAGGCTCCTGCTTTGAGCCCTTTGTAAGGCTTACTCCCACTACCTGGGCCTGTCTTCCCTCAGGTATCAGCAAACTCAACCCCCTCACCTCCTTCAGTTCTTTACTCAAATGTCACCACTTCAACAAAGACTGTCTTGATCACACGATTTAAAATTACATTGCCCTTCACTCCTGATCCCTTTAAATCTGCTCCACATTTTTGTCCTTCATACTTATCAATTCATTATATGTTATACAATTTATTTATTTGAAATGTTTCTTTTATTTATCTGTCTCTTCCTATTGGAATATAAGTTTCATTAAAGATCTAAGTCTTCTCCACAGATGAATTCCAAGCTTGCCATCAATAAATATTTGTTGAATTAAGATGGATTGATAGAGATAGAGGTGACATTTTATTTTTAATTCAATTTGCAGATTATTGTCAAAGGGCTCAGTGCCTAGTGCAGCATTACACACACATGGAACCATGATCAGACCATTATCACTTATATTTGCTACATTAATTTTTGGTCCTTACAGAAGCAGCCTGTCCCTTTTGTAATTGGAGCCATTGTCCACAATTGCATTGGGATCTCTTGAGAGAAATAGAAACACGGAGCTGACTTTTCAGAGCACTTTCTAATAAAAAATGCATTGCTCCATGGCTGAGTGCACTTAATTTTCTTATATATTAGAAGCTAATGGCTGCATCCCACATGAAGGTAAAAACCATATGCCAGGTAGTTATATATCCCCGGAGAATGGTCCCCAAAATTGCAAGCTAGTTTGTATTAAGGATGCTAAGTTATTAAATTCTACTGACAGAAATCTCTTGAATATTTTTAAAGGGAAATAGACATACCGAATCCTCAATATGAAAGTAGTTCAATAGAGTACAATTTTTAATAACTAAAAAATCAAGCATATTTTCAGCTTTAGTTTATAATTTGTATTGATTATTATTTGCGAAACACTTCTCACTTGAAATACATGAAGTTTTGCCATATTGTGATATAGAGTATGCCCTGAGCTCCTTAGAGTGAAGAAGAATATAAAACAATAGGCTGTGGCAGAGAGTCTCTTCTAGCTATGAAGTTCTTTGGTATGGATTATAGGTAGAAAATAACAGAAGAGGCAGATCATCAGACACTATACTACCCAGGATGGAAAGAACAAGACAGAAGCTGAGGACATTGACACAAGAAGACATTAAATACAGGGGTTAATGATGCGATGTGGAACCAGCAGGAGGTATTCCGACAGCTTTTTTTTTTTTTAATCCACATCTCACAGTGATACTTTCATTTATAATCTCTTCTTCCCTGAATGTCCTCTCCTCTCTTCTTTGTTCTGGTTCTATTCTGTGTGTATGTTTGCATGAATGTGAGTTTGTGTTTATGTGACAACGTGTGTGGAGGGGGAATGGTGATAATGGTCAAAGTCGAAAACAGATAAAAATAGTAAATATTGACAATGGTTTATGGAGTCATGACAAGATTTTTAATTAATAGATCCTGATTCCATCCTCCACTTCCTCTTTTCCTTTCTTCTTCTTTTTTCTCTATTTTCTCAGGACCAATCTGATTTTTCTTTATAGTAGTAGAGAAAGGTGAACACCACTGATATGACAACATGCCATTTCTTCCTCTCCCTAAAAGCAATAATTCCAAGGAATAATTTTCATACATCCTTGGAGAAAGCCTGTTTCAATTTCTTATATCATCATGGGCCAGAATTGTTTCAGAAGAAAGATCTAGTCAGACGTGACAGAAAAATGAACTGCTCTTTTGTTTAACATTTGTATTGGGTAAAACAGAACCATATGCCATTTTTTAGATATACCCATAGGCATTAGGGAGAACTGTGATCTTTAGAACAGCCACAGGTTGTTCAGTTGATTTGTTAAAATAA
Source organism: Pteropus medius (assembly GCF_902729225.1). NCBI lineage: Eukaryota > Metazoa > Chordata > Mammalia > Chiroptera > Pteropodidae > Pteropus > Pteropus medius. The sequence continues at coordinate 9,045,756 of NW_024349797.1, forward strand.
TAATAATGGAAGAAGGGGCTACAGATCTTCCCTATGCAAATAGGTGTCACCGTCAACTTTCTTTTTGAGTAAAGAAGCTCTGAGAGCTCTGAATTGCCTCACCAAAGCCAGCGGCACTATAACGCTATCAGTAGGACATATATAGGGCTCTATATACAGATAAGCAGAAGACAGAAGTCAGCTTTACCATGGGGCTTGTCTTAGCTTAGGCACAAGACCTCTGATACTATCTATAGATATATTATCTTAATGATCCGAAATGAGAATTTCTTTCATTTTATTCATTTTTCTGCAAATGTTTAGAGAGATGGAGGAAGAAATGGAAACAGACAAAACAGCAACAGAGAACAAATACAAACATGCCCTTAGTCAAAAAAGATTCTGATTAGACATTTTGATTAAAGATGTAATAAACAGATGGTGGAATCCATATATTGGAGAATTCTCAACAGTTTAAGTGACTGTAGGGCATGTATTTATGAAGTAATATAGCAAAGCATTGGTAAATGTCCTCTTTCCTAAATAGAGAGAGCAGCATTCTCATTGCCATGACAATATCAAAAGGGTGGGCATAGTGAAAAGAAAACCAGGCTGTGTATTAGATGTCTTGATTGCCAAGATGAGAAAGCTGATTTGAATTACCCAAATCTCCATGAGAGAAGACAATTTCTAAGAATGAAATTTGAGGGATTGTGGAAAGACATGCTATATACATCAACCATAGCTAGGTATTTTACTATTTTTCTCAATCGATAATCAAAACCTGTGGATCTGAAAATTAAGGCGATGGCTCAAATAAAATGAAGTCTTGGCATATCCAAATTTCAGAACATAATTAAAAGACCGTCAACATGTGATGCAAAACACAAAGCGTAATGTGTTACTCTGAATGTTTCACTCTGAAGATTTGCAAAATCTTGACAGAATTGAGGGTAACATTTCAAAATGAGATGGAAATTTACTTAAATAGATATACAATAAAATATTAATAAAAATCTAGCAGGGCATTATTTTCTTTGAGTGTCTCATGTATTACTATGAGTTCTGGACTCACTTAGAGTCCAGAGGAAAAGAAATTCAGTTACGGAGTTTATTTATAAGTTTTGATGAGGAAAGAAATTCAGTTATGGAGTTTATTTATAAGTTTTGATAAGAAGCCCAATAATATTTTTTAAAAAGTCTTTAGTATTTTATTATACTATTTTTCCTGTACACATGAAATAACATTACTACCAGTTCTTTAGAAATAACACTACCAACCTTGTGAAGCCAACCTTGTGAAGTAATGATCTCACTTTGTTTAAGAACATCCTAAGGATTTAATTACTAGATGTCAAAACTCAATTATGCCATCTGTTTATCTCTTTCAGATTATATATACATGCATATATGTACATGTACATATATATATATACGCACAATTATTTTTTTTCACATTGTACTAGTACATTTACAAACCATTTTATCTAAATATTAACTCATAGACATCATGCCAATGAGGTCAAGATTAAGATAATAGCTTTGACTGTAGTTTAGATCAGTAAAACTAATTCTTTTCCACAGTCACTTAAACAACTACCTCTTTTCACAACATCAATGCCTATTTATACCTACTTTAGTTATTGAGCATATGCTATATCTTAGGTACTTCATATGATTTACATCCATTATTACATCATTAAACTCTATCAGATTTTCTTCACTGAGTGTAATTTAATCTAAGTTTTCACATAAGCTAATTGAATCTCTGAAACTAAATACTCAATCTCTTCTAGCTAATCAGTGGCAGAACAAGAAATCTAACTCAAGCTTTTTTTACTGTAAAGCCTATGGTCCTTACATTGGACTATATTGTATCTCAAAATCGTTGGTTGTAGGTAAGATTGTACCAAATTTAGAATTAAACCAGAAATTATTTTTATATCTTTTCAATTTATAAAATAAAATTCAGAACCAACATGCTAGGTTTAGATTGTGTTTCAAGATAGTAGACTGAGAATATAAGACCTTTTTTGCTTCTTAAGACACTATTTAAATTAGTTAAATGTACATAAATAACTAAGAGAACTAAAGAGAGAGAGTCATCATCAGATACAAGACTACAACAAATTCCTGGAAGATATAGCTTTGATAGAGTTATATTTACTAAAGCCTAGTTAATGGCTCTATCTCAGAATCTAGAATGGTTTCTGCAACATATAGGTACTCAATACATTTTGTTGAATGAATCAAGAAATGAAGGTACAAGCTGGGGCCTAGAAAACTTGCAGCAGGGGACAAAACTGGATACATATGCCGATTTACCTGTGGTATGTCAAGAGGTCCCAGAATGAAAGAGTTGGATGTTAGGAAGGGAGAAAGGGAGACAGGCAGTAGAAAATGGGAAGTACAGGCATCACTCACTTTATGAAAATTTGTGTTATACCCCTTTGCTTTTGTGAAAGATCTACATTAGTACTTGTTTTCAGCAACCAAAAGAAATTAGAAGTGGCTTTTCATTTTCACAAAAACAAAAAGAGCATTCAACATTTATTTTGCATAAGTCGTTGTAGAGGCAGCATGCACCTTGAGCAGAGCAGCGAGTGGCCCCACCAAGCTCCTTCTCTGGGAACCACACTCAGCATCTCAGTAGCAAGCCCCTAAAGCCTTGAACTATGTCTATGAGCATCTGTGCTTTATCCCGATTTATTTTAAATAAGCAAACTGTGACCTAGGTATCAGGAAAGACTAAAGAACTTGAATGGGTGTTACGCTTAGCATAAAACTGGACTTAAGCGTTTTGATCACATTGAGCAAAATAAAGACGTTGTGCATTCATTGAACTTGCCTGCATCCACCATTTGTACTATTTACAAGTAGAAAGAAAGAATCTTGAAAGCTTCTGAAGTTACTATTGTTCCGCTAGCAGCAAAGTGTCTCTTTCAGTCAGTATCCAGTAATGGATAAAATGGAAAATATGTTGCTTGAGTGGATTGATGGGTGCACAAAGCATGATCGATATTTGTCATATCATTTTTGGCTTTTACTATACGTTATTTAAGTTTTATGTGTTATTTGGTTAGTAGGTTATTTTTGGGTCTGGGAATGCTCAAAACTGTTTCCATATAAATTAGTGGTAATTGCTTTTTTGCTTTATGCCATTTCAGCTTATGAAAGGTTTTGTAGGTGGGGAAACCTATAATTGAAAATCTGTGTGTGCAGTATATATAGCAACCCACTCCATCTTCATCATCCCAGACACATTTTGCAAAGAGACCAACAGTCAGTTTACTATTACAAGGCAAAACCAAAGGTTTCCCCTTTCAAGAAACTGCCCAATCTTTTTGGAGAGGTTTAGGTCTGCAACGAATGGATTTGGGGTTCCAGAGTAAAGTGCTGGTCTACATAGATTTAAAAAAAAAAAAGATAAATCAGGTTAAAGAAAACGAGAGTAAATTTGAGACACAAATGATTGATGAAGAATATTTGAGTATAGGAGTTCCACAGAGTTTAGGTGTGTGTGTGTGTGTGTGTGTGTGTGTGTGTGTGTGATCAGCAAGCAAGAGTGAAGGGGTAAACAATGCTGGGGTAAAAAAAAGGAAAATTCTAAGGACATGTAATTTTAAATCTATACTAATTTTGATTCTATACTAAGCTAGAAAAGCAATCAAGGGTGATGACAAAGCAAATGCTTTCAGACATGCAAAGACATAGTTTTGGATTTAATAAATTTGCTTTGAGCAACTAATATGTGTCAAGGATTCTCGTAGGCACTGAAGATAGAGTAGTGAATAATGCAGGCAAGATCACAGCTTAATGAATCATCTAAAGTTCTAGTGGTAGGAGACAGGAAAAGACAAAAACGAAAACAAGAAATAGTAATGGATAAAAGAGAAAACAACCCCTCAAATTCTCTATTGATGAAAAAATCAATACCAAAGGCTTTGCTTCAAATCATGGCTGTTCTTAACATCCTGGTTCCATTTATAACTCTAACACCAGATAAGTCAAAATGTCTCTGACAGGTTTATAATATGCATGGAAGTGCTTTCCCTCTCTCTCTCTCTCTCCCCTTCCTCACCCCTCCTTTTCTCTCCCTCTCTTCCTCTCGCTTTCTCTCCATCCCTTCTTTGTTCCTTTTTCATATTCAATTTCTCTGAATCTGTGATAATTAAAGTACTATAAAGTCTCTCTTACATTAGTCTCTCATTTTGTATCCTATTAAACAGCTGCTCTAGACTCGTTGCTACCATTCTCTTTTGAACAAGTCCTGGGGCAACAAATGACTTTGTAAGTGAACCATTTTGTGTTATCATTTCTCTCCCTGAATTTAATATTTTTACAGTAACTCTGAGATTTTCTTTAATTCATTATTTCATCTTAAACATAATTTGTGGGCTATTTTTTTTAATTATTATTTTTTTTAACTCCTCATAGTAATTCTCTCTCATCTTCAGGTCTGTTTACTATTTTGGGCAATGCCTGCCTTTCTGCTCCCTGCTGGGATTCATAATTGTTACTTGGCGAATGAATCCTGGCATGCCTCATCATTGCTTTGAACTTTCCATAAGCCCAATTAGCAAAAACCAGTAGTGCAGGGGGTGCTTTTCAAGCAAATCTCAGACTGTCCTCCATGAGTTTTCAAATTTGCAGTAACTCATTATAATTAGTTTTCTCACAATTATAAATCATTAGTGTCTATGGAAGATTTAATCATGATATTATATTATCCTTAAACCTCTGAACATAGAGGCCAGTGCTTGTTCAGGAGCACTTACCTAACTCGGTAAATATTTGCCAGAGATTAGTTGATGAGATTCTTAATATTCCAAGCAAAGATATGTTTGATTTAAGGAGAATGGAAATAACAGCTAAAACTTACAAAAAGCCTTTGAAAATAGCATCATAATAGAAAGTTACTTCCTAAATGAAGAATGCAACAACGAAAGGTTATCAGATCTATTTTCCTCTTTCTGACATCACACTGCTACTGATGCATAAGAAGTTCTACTTCAAAAATAACAATTCCGCATGATATATACTTCTCAGATTATCCTGAGGATTTTATAGGAATGGGTGATCTGAGGGTTCGTTTAATTTCTCTATGTTGAGGCATACTCTACCTATGAATTTATACTATGCCATACTGACAGGTGTACAGTGTGGCATAGTATAAATTCATAGGTAGAGAAATGGAGCAACTTGAATAGGCATCCTGAACATGCCATTGGCAGTTGAGCTTTTAACCAATGGACAAATTACTGGTATAAATCAGCTGCAGGTACCCAATATAGGGGTCATAGTGTCTGCCTTACAGATCCTTTATGGGGATTGAAGTAAATGTGAGTAAACTCAATGGCACTATTATGTAGTCAGTATCTAGCAGTTTATTATGGAAGGCTTGTTGTTAGAAAAGAGAGGTTCAGTGAAAAGGAAGGAGGGAATTTGGATCCAAAGGTTTGGATCATTGCTCTTTGGCTTGACAGTAACAAGACTCTCAAAGAGTTAAAGAATTTAAGAGCTGTAGATTACTATATCTAGGAAAGAAATACAGTGTTTCACTGTGTCCCATGAAAACTTACTGTTCTTAAATTGGGATTAACAATGTTTAAACTTTCACAATGATGATAAGTGCTAATAGTAATTATTGATTTTTATAATTCTTGATTAAAAAGATATTCATATGGATTCAATGCAATCCCAATCAAAATCCCTGCAAGTAATTCTGTGGAAATTGGTAAACTGTTTCTAAAATTTACATAAAGAGGCAAAAGACCCAGGAAAGTCAACACAATATTGAAGGAGAAGAACAATGTTGAAAGATGGGCACAAGTTAATTTCAAGACTTACTGTAAAGCTATAATTATCAAGCCAGTGTGATTTTGGCAAAATAGTAAATAGCTCAATGGAAAAGAATAGGGAGTCCAGAAAAATATCAACCCAAATATAGTCAAGTGATCTTTGAAAGAAGAGCAAAGGCAATGCAATGAAACAAAGGTAGTCTCTTCAACAATTAGTGCTGGAAAACGTACAAAATAATGAATCTTGACACAGACATTATACCCTTTACAAAAATTAACTCAGAATGGATTACACCTAAATGTAAAACTCAAAAATCTAAAATTCTTAGAATATAACAGGAGAAAACCTAGATGGCCTTGAGTATGGTGATGACTTTTTAAATACAAAACCAAAGGCATGATCCATGAAAGAAATCATTTGATAAGCTGAACTTTATTAAAATTAAAAACTGTTGCTCTGTGAAAGACAATGTCAAGGGAATGAAAAGTGAAGTCACAGACTGGGAAAGATATAAGAACTCCTAAAACCCAACAATAAGAAAATGACCCAATTAAAAAAAAATGAGCCAAAAACTTTAACAGATACCTCATCAAAGAAGGTATGCAAAAAAGCATACAAAAAGATTCTCCACATCACATGTCATCAGAGAAATACAAATTAAAACAACAATGAAATATTGCTACAGACTTATTTGAAGGGCCAAAATCTGGATCACTGATAATAACAAATGCTGGAGAAGTTGTGAAGCTGCAGAAGCTGATGGGAATGCAAAATGGTACACACACTTTGAAGACAGTTTCGCAGATACTTATAAAACTAGACATTCTCTTATCATACAATCTAGCAATTGTGGTCCTTGGTATTTACCAAAAGGAGTAGAAAACTTATATTTACACAGAAACCTGCACACAGATGTTTATAGTAGCTTTATTTTTAACTACCAAAACTTGGAAGTAACAGAGATGACCTTTATTAAGTGAATGGATAAATACATTGTGGTACATCTAGGCAATGGAGTATTATTCCAAGTTAAAACTAAATGAGCTCTCAAGCCATGAAAAGACACAGAAGAAACTTAAATACATATTGCTAAGTGGAAGAAGCAATCTGAAAAGGCTGCATACTGCATGATTCCCACTATATGACATTTAATTTGGTGTCCTAATATGTGGCAGATACTGGGCAATGCATACATATTTTTGCTATGCTAGGTCATATTTTATGGGTTGCATAAACCAGCCATGAGTTGCTTTGTGCTAAATTGTGAATAATTACTTCTTAAATTGACTAAGGCAATATTAATACAATGTCAGAATGAATGATTATGGAGAAAAGTAAATTAGATATTTGTTTAGAGAGATGCTATATCTAAGCAAATATTTAAATAAGTAAATAAGTATTTTATTTTCATTAATGAGTTTATATTCCTTAGTTTGTATGTGTGGACATGATTGGACTGACATAATGATAAACTGACTAGTGTTTGACATAATGATAAATGTGCCATGTGCTGGAATAAATACTTTACATGCATTAACACATTCAATCTTATGATAACCTATGAGTTAGGTAAAATTATTATCTTCAATGTACAGATGAGAAAATTGGGTCTCTAAGTTACTCCTTTGCTTTATAATCATTTGATTATATTATCTGATTAAATTTCTCCCTCCACTATGACGTAAGTCCCATGAGAATAGGTGCCATGTTCATTTTCACTAGTCATTGTATTACTGGCACATATTATAGTGTCACGGACATAGTACATGTTCAAGACACATTTTATATATTATTTATTTATTTAATAGTTATTGTTAACAATTTTAGTTATGATATCACTAATGCTGATGGCTTAATATTACTATTTAATATATAGTCACCTTCTCTTAAAACCTTGGATAAAAGATTGGTCATTTTGAAAGCTATATTAACTTTTTATGGTGACAGGTTACCATTTATTGACCTGAACAAGTTATTTAATTAAAAGAGCTCGCAGTTCATGTTTATAACCCTTGATGGTTTCCAGTGTAATTTTTCGTATTATATTTCGTATGCTATATCTCTGGCATTAAATCTGTGAAAAATATTTAGTGGCCTAGAGGATACGGATGATTTTATGTTGATCCTTTGAATAAATGGTCACTGTGCTTACTTGAGGAGATCTGGACAGTCAGAAGGGCTGGGGAGAATCAAGTTCACCTTGGTTACAGTGACTCTTGCCACCATTCTCAGAGGTACATGGGACTGCAAAGTATACTGATAATAAGGCCAATATCCTTGGAATTCTTCCAGAGTGAGATTCGGGTAATGTTGATAGTCAAGACCTATTCCCCCAAGCCCAGCTAATGGTGCCAACCATGGCTACCTCTCACTGTGAACAAATCAGTCCCTGTGATTCAGAAGTGAGGCCCAAGCTCCATAAAATAGGTTATTTAGTGCTATGGAATAAAGTAAAACTAAATAAGAACCTGGGTTTCTGACTCAACCTGGTGCTGAGAGCTTATTTAACATTGAGAAAGGGTGCACATTTCCTCATCGATGAATAGGAAAAGACTTCCTTTAGTATCAGTCTTCCCGGAGACATCAGACTTTGTTTTGAGCATTGAAAGAAATGTTGGATTTTTAAGTTTTTATAAGCTGCCAAGTATTATCCAAGGGTAAGACACTTTTTTAATAATTGTCCACAAGTCCAACAAATAGGCATCAGCACAGAACAAATGTGGACAATTAAAAGGAAAGAAAGAACCAGAGTGTTTGGAAGGAAAGTTAAATACTAGGTTATGGACTCGGGGCGGGGGATAGGATAAGGGAAGAGAAAGGTAGACTAGTAATACATAGATATCAGATCAAAAACTTTGATTTCATTTCTCTAAGGACCTGTAACCTTGTATTAACTCTTTAGTGAAGAAAGGACCAGTATGTGGAAAAGAAATTAAAGTCTTAGGGATATCTTTTTGACACAGTATCTTATTATCTTCAATTAGCACTTTTCAATTGTTCACCATAGCAATGTTTTAAGTGCTCACTATGTCCCTTTCATCATAATTAACCCCAAACTTTCAAAAAGGCAGAGTATTTGGAAGGAAAGTTAAATACTAGAAAACTTTCTAAAGTTAATTGCCACTACAGAGGATGTTCTTAGGAAAAAAAAAAGATTTTTATAAAGCTGTCCATTTCTTATTTATGGAACTGTTTGAAGATAGCTCAAGCAGGTCAAGATCTGTGACTTAAATTCAAAATATTCTCTGAAGATAGAAACAATGATAGCTACTCTGAAGAGAAGAAATCAAGAGAAATGTCACATTTTGAAGGAGAGAATGAGTTGTGTTTTTCCACTCAGTTGATTGGAAACAAGTTGGCAAACTTGTTATTGAATATATATCTAGTATGGTTTGCTAATGATCCACATCAAGACTGCCTTAAATGCCTAGTCACTGTTCTTAGAATTTTCACATTTTTAAATAACTCAGTGTCAATCACTATTAACATTTTCTTATGTTTCTGGATGTTTCCAGAATACATAGACACATATATATGGGAGCAAGTAGTCCACACTCATTTTTACTTTCTGTTTTCCACTTATGAAAATACAGTCTCTATGAATCACAATCCACAAATTCATATTTTCATGAAATGTTGCTTTGTTTGTTAACATTTCTACTTATGTCTTACTTAAAACATCTGTTCTGCCTGGTTGCAAAAACAAAATCTTGGTAAACTTAGGGACTGTGCATTTTTTCTCTTGAAGTGGCATCTCAGGGATGTAGGAAGTGTTCACCCTGAGTTGTGGGGAGGGAGTAGGAACTGACCTTTCCTTATTCTATGTGCACTACGATGCTACTTGTGATCTGAGACTGTTATCTCTGCAGGTTCCTGCTAGGATATCTCTCATTGCTGATTACAAGGCCTTTTTTGAATCTGGCTCTATGTATCACCTGAGGGAAAAGAAAGCATTTTTTTCATTTGCCGTGCTACTTTGGTGTGCCAGTGATCACTGATGATGTCTAAGGTGCTTTTTCCTCTGTGATGCACTTGAATGCATCAATCCTTGGACCATGCTGCGGCTTGCAGAGGTTTGCCTTTGCAACGTCTGCCCAGATATATCATACAACCATTCTTTCTAGTCACTCCAGGTGCGCATAGGTGGTGGTGGGATAGAGAGGCCATGACTTCAATGTTTTTTTGACTTCACCTGAGAACTGAGATGCAGGTTTTGTCTCTTCTTGGTTATCTTGGAGCTCTGTGGTTCCATAATTGATAGGTAGTGGATTGAGTAGAGAAGTGAGAGTCTTTCTAACCCAGAATAATTTGCATCTCTAATTATACTTTTGCTCTTGGGAAGAAGGTCTTGGCATGTAATTGATTTCTTATTTTGTTGTGTTTTCCTGTCCCTGGAACCATGAAGGTAGAATCTAACCTTGGGAAGGCAAGGGAAATAGAAAATTTGGGGCATGGAGAGGGGTGCTTCATATATAAAATAGCAAAAAAAATGTGGTCACAACTGTATGTTGGAGAGCTTTTCATAGATGTGCTATTTTAAAGTAGTTAATAGTGTTGTATTATTTGTGTATACCACATTTTATGTATTTAATACTTTTTCTATTGAAAGGCATTTAGTTATTTTCATTTATTTTTGCTAATATCAATGACATAAGAAAAGCTTTATATAATCATTTTTCTTATGCATGTAGATATCATTCTAGTTAATTCCCTAGAAATGAAATTTTTTACATTTTTAAAATCATTGCTAAAATGCCCTCAAAAAGGATGTATTAATTTAAAATCCCATTAACTAAGTGACACCTAATATTATTTTTCAATATATATTTTATACTATTAAATGTATTAATGCTTTCTGAAGTTTACATCACAATTTTGATTTTATGGAAGGCATAGAATTTAATTTATGGAATAATTTGGACACATTCTGTATTTTCAGTTACTTAAAATATAAATGATGGTAAGAGTAGTCATTATATTGTGTTTGCATTTTGTGATGAATTTCCTTACATGGTCTCTTTTTTTGTGTTAGAAAATGCATACAATTATTTTTAAAGATTAAATAGACTATAAACGCTATAAGGCCAGGTGCTACTCTATTATTTCAGTGTATAGACAAGGTCTGGATAAATAAATACTTTTAAGTAAATAAATAGATAAACAAATTACTCTGATCTCCAGAAATATTATACAAACTAAAAGCACTGATGATTTACTTTTCTTATAGTGATTGGAGCTATGAAAGGAAATAATTAAAACCTTTAGCAAAGAACAAAACATTAAAATTAAACCAGTGGAATTTTTAAAGAATCAAATAGAATCTCTGTAAACAAATCATTAATATTTTCTAATGTTTAAAATAATTAAATAAATTTAAATGTTTCTAAAATAATTAAGTTGAAGAAGAGATTAGCATCCAGGATGAATTTACTGAAAACTTTTTACTAAATGAAGCATAGGAGATAAAGCGATGAAAACTATTTTTTAAAAAAGAGTAAAATATCTGAATGATCAGGGCTCCTATTGATTCAGAGTTTATTTCTTACTAGTTACAAAAAGAAAGTTCAGAAAGAATGCAGGAGAGGTGAAATTAAAGTGATAATTCATGAGAAATTTCTAAATTTGATGAAAATAATTTTTAATTCCCAAAATTATAATTTCCAGCAAGATAGATACATGCCTAATGCATACTTAATGTATTAGTTATCTATTGCTATCTCAGATTATCCCAAAATTTAGTGGTTTGAAATAATAACATTTATTTTCACACAGTTTTGTGAGTCTGGAATTGTGGGTTGGTCTGGTTTACGGTCTTTTAAAAGGTTGCAACCATGAAGTCAGTCAGAGCCACAGACAATTGAATGCTTATCTGGGGCTGGTTCCATTTCCAGTATGGCTTTTTCACAGGGCTGGCAAGTTTTGCTTCACCAGAGCTCTCCCAGGGATGCTTGTGAATCCTCCTGACATGAGGACTGACATCCGAGATTAAGTGACCCAAAGGGAGATGGGAGCAGCTTACTTTTTAATCATCTAATCTCAGAAGTCACATAGCATCATTTCTATGACATTCAAGTAGACCAAATTAAGACAGAAAGTCTGTTCCATATTCTGAAGTGTCAAAAAATTTGCAGACCTATTTTAAAACCACCACATCTAGATGTGTTGAAATAACACTACAAATCATCAAAGTAACCCAAAGAACCAAATAACAAGATGAATTCATAAAATATCTGTAAGTGTATATAAAAAATAATAGACAGCAATTATGAAAAGAAATAATAAAATTTGGAATTTTTATAATAAATAAAAATAATAAATTTTGGAATAATAAAATTTTTTTTCCAATAAAATTTGGAAGGTAACTAAATAATATCTTCAAAGAGTTAAGAAAATGTAACTGCCAATATACAATTCTAAAACTAGATAAACTATGATTCAAAAATGAGTAAAATATACGAGTTTCGAATAGAAAATAAGCCCAAATAGTTTACCATCATAAGGGCTTTCCTGAATGTAATAAAGAAGTACTTTGGGAAGAAAAAAATAGAAGTTAGGAAAAGATCGCAAATTAAAACAAAAACAAAAACAAAAACAAGTGTGTGTGTGTGAGAGAGATATATTTATATACATTTACAGCTGGATACTTACAGAGTGTTCAAAACTAATCATGGTGGTTACTAACTTGCTATGGGTCAAACCAAAGGAAAACTAAATGAAAAATAAAACAGAAGACAGGAAGGCATGCTCAAAGTTAAGGCATTCTAAGATCCCGGCATTGTTTGGAGATGGCTATTGATTTTATTTTTGGTATTAACTTAATGAAATAGTTCAGACAGAATATAAACTTAGCAAGTAGTAAAGAAAGAAAAGGGAGTAAAATATATAATATTTGCAAGAAAGGGCAGTGTAAACAAAAGCATACCTAAATACTGTAAATAGAAAACACAAAAATAAGATGGAAGAAACAAATACTAATATATAATTATCACATTTAATATGAGCTAACTAAATTTACAAATTAAAAAAATATAGAAAATATAGAATGGATAATCTCTGCTTATCATTGTCACAACTAAAATCAAGGAACGGAAAGGTGAAAAATTAAATGATTAAAGACATAAACTAACTATATAGTAAGCAATAGAAAGCAAGACAAGTGATAGTATTATCAGAAAGAAATCAACTTTATTACAAAATTATTATTTGCTAGAGATGATTACAGTGCGATGGAAATTTCAATCCATTAGATAACTATAAGATTCTAAACTTTTATTACCTATTTAAATAATCTCCAATAGAAAGCTAAAACATTTTTAAAATTACCAAGAAAAAGACAAATTGTCAAACATGGTGGGCAATTTTATCACTTCTCAGTAATGATAAAAATTGGTAAAGCTATAGAATATTTGAATAATATAGTTAAGAAGCTTAACCTTAAACATGTGTAGGCACAAACATGGAAAAATTACAGAATAATTTTTCTGTAATTTTTATTTATTTTTCTGTAATTTTTAATTAGTTTTAATAATTACAGAAAAATTACAGAATAAACTTCATATTAGAAACTGACCAAGTTTAAAAATTGACCAAGTGTCATATTACATAGGAATTGACCAAATATCATGTTGTATAGGAATTCCACCCAAATACCTGCACCTAATTTAATTCAGTATGAAATCAATAATAAAGTTAATATAAAAATTAATAAGAAAAAACTCTATATGTGGATATTTCAAAATATTTTATTTTGCAAATATTGAAATATATTTTAAAGTTCTGGCATTTAATGCATTGCTGTTTTAAAACAAAGCTAGACAACTTAAAAATGAAACAATAGAAACAGGAACAGACCATGCATATATGAAAACTGGAAATATGACAAACAGGACACTTAAAGTCACTAGGAAAAAAAGCCTATTCAACACAGTGATGAGACAGCTGTTTATCTATATAACAAATAAACAAAGAAACAACCAAATAAGATTCTTGTGTTATCATAAATAAAATAATTTCCAGATGAATTAAATGCATAAATTTCAAATGAAAATTTCATACTTTTAATGGAAAACAAATTATCTTCATGGCCTATGGTAGGTACAGAATTCTTACACAAAAAGAACAAAGGAAAAAAATGAATGCAAGTTAATAAATATTACTGCATCAGCATTAAAAACATCAGTATGAAAAATGTTAACATAAACAAAGGAAAGAAAGATGTTATAGACTGGGAAAAGAAATTGTCAACTTGTATAAGCAAAAGTGTATTATTTTTACAACATATTAATGACTCCTACAAATCAATAAGAAAACTACAAAAATACAGAGTAACAAGAGACATTTTATATGAAAGGAAATTCAAATGAGAGCAAACACATATATGCACATTTCAATATTATTAATTTTCAGAACAATGCAAATTAAAACAGCAAAATAATATCATTTTCACTCTGTAAGACTATGAAAAATTCAACACACATACACCAGGAACCGTGCACAAAAATATTCTTTTCAATATTGTTTATGATAAAAAACAAAACAAAACAGAAAATAATAGAATGGACAAGGACATTGTTTTTCTAATATAAGATGATTGTCTGAAGACTGGATCAATCAATTTAGAGCAGTAATGCATAAAATATATACATCTGAATTTCTAAACAGCACTAGACAGTAAAATGTATTAAGTTGTGTGATGTACATAGGCTCAGTTTAATTTTTATAGATCACAATTTATACAGGATCATTTGACCAATCCATATTTATGTTTTGATATCCTCACTACTTATGTAGGCTACTTAATATGAAATACTACAATTTGATATCTTCTCTGAAGTCATTTAGCTTTTTATTAGAATTGTAGCTTTTTAAATTCTTGTGGTATTTGTCATTTTGTATGTTGATTTATAATCTTCATGTGCTTTATATTTATAACAATTGTGTCCGAAAAACCAATAAAGGAATTTCCCTCAGATTTTCCCTTGTTCTCCAAAATGCCTTAGACACAGTATATACTTTATTTTTTAATTTTTAATTTTTTTACTTTCTTTTTTAAATAAATAATTAATTAATTATTTTTATGGTGACATTAGTTAATGAAATCCAGTAAGTTTCAGCTGTACATTTTAACAGTAAGGCATATATATATATATATATTTACATTGTGTGTTCACCTCCCATAGTTAGGTTTCTCTCTGTCACCACATATTTGACCCCTTTTACCTCATCTACCTCTCCCTCCCCGCTTTCCCCTTAATCTCTGTCATGCTAAGCAAAATAAGCCAGACAGAAAAAGTTAAAAATCACACTTATATGTGGGATATAAACCTAAAAGCAACAAATGAATGGAACAGAGACTCATGGACATGGACAATAGACTAGTGGTTACCACAGTATATACTTTTAAAAAATGTTTGTAGAAGTCCAATTTCCAATGGAATTAGAGTCATAAAAGGCTTTCTTGATTTTCTCCTGTTTATCTTACTTATCAGAGAGAATTTCTATTGGATTTGGAATATCTTGCTGCCTTTTTCTCTCATTAAAAACATTTCATAGAATTTTCCCTAAAATTTAACCTTCAGGAATTATCATTAGGGAGCTTGTGATAATCGTCTTTCTAATACACCCTAATCTTTTTTCTGAACCAACTGCACTTTTCATTTATGGTTCACAAAATTTCCATTTGAGAATTTTTTTAATGATTTCAAATAGCTTTATATAACAGTTCTGAGGGAATGTTATAATATTAACGTATTCTGAAGATTCTGAAGTGGCGAAAGGTAGTTTGGTAAATCTATCTAATGTATTATCAACTATTCTTATTCTCCTTCCAATATCACAAAGAAAACTGGATTTTTAAAATAAATTTTGTCATTAGGTTTAATTAACCAATTTAAAAATTACTGCATTTACTAGCCAATGAAGTTAGAGGACTTCAGGAAAAGAAACATAGTTTATGGTATTATGTTACCCTTTTCTTTTCCCAAACTGCCAAATGTAAGTTATTTTTCTCTTCTCATAATGTCCATAAGCTCTGCATTTAGCATAGATAATCTATTATCTTTCCTCATGTGGTCTATGAGATGGTCCAGTTGTGAAGAGTTCCTTTCAATTGTTTTTTCTGAGATCATGACTTTTTGTATTTTCAATACCTACTATTAGCCTTGTAACAGTTACTTAGGAAGTACAGGTTTCAGATGCAACCAAACTTCATGTACCGACCTGCAGTCACCTGTTTATCATCCTGCCAAGAAGACTATACAATTTATTCCTTAGTGATCACATGCCTATTTGGCACATGCCTCTCTCATACTACTTTTAGCACTTTATTACGTTGACACATTTTGCTGTGTATTCGCTATCTATTGCTACATAGCAAATTATCACAAAATTAGGAGCTTAAACCAACACACATTTATTAATTTTCAGTGTCTGCATGTCTAGAGTCCAGGTATGGTTAGCTGCATCCTCCAGCGGCAAGGCGTTAACTGTTGGCAAACTTTGGCTTCACCTGGGAACAGAGATGCATGTCTTGTCTCTTCTCAGTTAACCTAACTTATCTTGGAGTTCTCTTCCATACTGATGGGTAGTGGATTGAGTAGAGGAGTGAGAATCCTTCTAACCTAGAATAATTTGCATCTCCTATTATTCTTTTGCTTTTGAGAAGGAGGCCAGAGATCTTGGCATTGTAATTGATTTCTTATTTCATTGTGCTCTCCTGTCTCTGGGATCATGAAGGCAGAACGTCTTAGAACTTAAATCTTGGAAAGGCAAGGGAAATAGAAAATTTGGCATAGGGAGAGGGGTTCTATGCATGTAAAATAGCAAAATATATATATATATATATATATATATATATATATATATATATATAGCCACAACTGTATATCTGAGAGCTTTTCATAGATATACTATTTTTAAAATGGTTGATAGTGTTGTATTATTTGTGTACAACATTTTATGTATTTAATACTTTTTCTATTGAAAGTCATTTAGTTATTTTTATTTAATCTCATCTGAGGCTCAGCATTCTCTTCCAAGCTCATCGTTTTTTGGCAGATTCATCTCCATGCCACTGCAGGATTAAGGTCACATTTTCTTGCTAGCTCTTGGAGAGAGACTGCTCCTAGCTTTTAGGGTTCACCCTCAAGATTCCTTATCACATGGTCTCTTCCACTCATGACATGGAAGCTTACTCTTTTAAGGCCATCCGAAAAGAACTTATAGCTGCCTCTTGTCTCCTTTAAATAATTCAGTCAGGCCTACTCAGTATTCTCTCCCTTTTAGAAAACCTAAAGAAGGCTGATTAAGGGCCTTAATTACATCTGCAATTTTTTTTCCAATTAAAATAATATAGTCATGGGAGAGATATCCCATTATATCCACAGTTCCAGCCTGCATTCAAAGAGAGGGGATTATATTCTGATCATCTTATATGTATCCAATGAATATTTGTTGAACAGAAGGAAAAAAAGGTGAAAGAATGAATACTAGCCTGATGATAATTTGCTAATGCTAAAGAGAAGAGGCGTAAAGACCTAAGTTATATGTTTCCATATACATCGAAACAACTAATTTTGCTGAGATTTTGGACTTCAAAATACTGGTAAAAGTGATCATTTTGAGTTTTTTCGTGGCTTTTTGGTGACTTTGAGCAGCTTTTAGGGTCCTATTTTTCCCCATGAGTCAAAGCTAGTGAGAATTTTTATGGCTTCTCTAAATAAAGATTTACTAGAATCAGCTTATTTTTTTCAAGAACATCCTGAGACTATTATCGGTGTCTTAAAACCCATATTATCTGGACTCAATCTTTATGACTGAGAATAAGGTACTAGGATGCTCCAGGAGATAGCTGGGGTCTAACTGGTTTCCCATCAGAGCTTGAAAACCAGACATCAATGGATTTTGATAGATTTTAATCTTTTTCTAAGAAAAGTCCAAAAGGAACACACTGGATGCAACTTTGTTGATAATTTAAGATAGGGAAAACCAGTTGGACAGTATATATGATATGAACTTCTACTACATCCTATATCAGGTATATAGGTCAAGTAGCTGGAAACAAACTTCTTAGTTTTAATGTTTTCTAAATTCAAAAAATCTATTTTAAAATTTTCATTTCAAAATAGTCAGTATTGCTTTGACACATAAGGACTAAAGAATATTTTAACTTCCTAGTTGTTCTAATCAACTTTAGGAGAGTTTAGAAAAATAACTTCCTTTTCAGTTGGCCCCTCTTCTCTTTGAAATATTTCTTTTCATCTGATTCATGGTCAGGGTCACCACTAGTGTTTTATATTTTGAAGAATATTTTAGATGTAAACACTAGTGACATAGACCAAACTAATTTGGAACAATATTTAAAAAAAAAAAGAAAAACCAACAGTAGCACTGTAACACAAATACAAGGAAGGACAACAGTGCATGACAGTGTTTTTTATTCATGCTTTCATATAATTTTTCTGCAAAACTGGCAATTAACTTTTATTATCCCCCAAGTTCTTTACCTTCAAACAGCTTTCTTTTCTGAAGAGGGTGTTTTTTATTTGTTTGTTTGTTTTATGAAATATCTCAATTTGGTCTTCTTAAACTTTGCCCAGTGAAAATAATTAGTACTTTTGCTGAAGAATATGTATTAAGAATTTATTCATACAAATTTGCATCTAGTAGAAGCCACTTGAGTAAAAATCAATTTACTAAAATGTTATAGGTTATCCCATGACTTTCGCTTTAGGCTCTTTATCAGAAAGATTTTGAGGAGCAGCTATGAAGCTTCCTGCAATACTTTCTTAGAACTATGAATATTTAAAGAGTTCTAGACACCTTTTCTTATCCATCTACTTATTTGAAAATTTTGCTTCCATTAAACTCAACACTACATGACAGATAAGTACATCAAAGTTTCTCGAAAATCCTGTAAAATTAATTTTAGGCCTTCCCATGGAACCTTAGCAAATCTTAGCAAAGCTTGTTTTCAATAAGCTTGGAGGCTTAAAGTAGTAATCTTTAGTTATCTCAATAATGCATATATAGGGTTAATCCTATTTCCAAGTCATTCTTGAAAATGATTACTTAATCTGGATTTTTGAACTGCTTTGGCAAGCAGAGAAATATAAGTCCGAGGCATATGATAACTCAGAGGCCTCTTACTGGTGCTCCAGTTTGTTGTGTTAGGTCTTTTTTTTTTCTTTTCTAGAATTTCTGATGACTAAAGTGGTACTGTGGAATATCAGCTGCATATCAAATCACTTTATTATTATTTTTTTCAATTGCTTTTTTAATTGCTTTTTTCAAGCAATTAAATAAAAAATTCTAGAGATAGGGCCAGCTATTAGCATTTTTTTTTTAGTTTCCCAGAAGCTTCTAAATTGAAGAGAGTATTTATAATCATTGGAATAAAAAACATGATTCTGACATGAGCACACACGTAATGGAAAATCACGTTACAATCTATATGTCAACTTTCAGGTAATACTTTTATCAATGATGTCTGTAACACTTAATAAAATTTATTAAATCAGTGAATCCAGGAAGACATTGGGAGAAAAAGACAAGTTTTTTTGCAGACATAAGAGCGAGGCAAGTTAAGAAGTGAATTGGGGCTCAAATGCCTGAGTAATGAGAACTTTTCCTCGATATTATGCTAATGCAATGATTCATTTTAACTGAAACTCAATGTAAAACTACAGGGATCCACAAAAACTAGATCAGTACATTTAGCTTGGGGTTCTTCACACTGAGACACACACACTTCTGACAACACCTGGAGACGCAGTCTTTAGAAAATAATTTCCCAGATTCTCTTCCAGAGAATAACTGACATTGGCACTCTGCTGCTTCTCCTTCCTCACCTCCTCTCTCATTTTACAAAAGGCAGTCAACCTCTCACACATCCTGAGTCTTGCTTTCATAGTGTGTTTGTTACCTCTGGGGTGATGTGAAATTTGGCATCGCTCCAGCAGTGTGGGGGAGGATGGTGGTGTTGTGTCTTGTCCCTGTGTTCTTCCCTGCCGAGGCAGCAAAGGATCACAGGTCAGCACAATTTAGAAAAAATAAGATTTATTGAAAGTGCATTTTACAAGGAAATGGGCCATGCTAAGGAAGGCTGCAGCCCTGTGGAATTTGGAAGGTGAAAGATAAGACAGAGTACGCCCCAAGGGAGGAATGGGTTTTAAGCAAGGAGAGCTGTAACAATGCAAAAGTGGGAAGGTCTGTTTATATTTGGGCGGTGATGGGAGGTCCTAGATGATTTGTAGGTGAGATTACCTTGACTGACAGCTGGCTACTATATAACACTTTGCCTACTGCACATGTGCTTACCCAGAATTCAGTCTGTTATAAATAGATTCATGAACTTCCAGGCATAAACATAGTATAATGACAGTATAATGAGCATCAGATTGTGGGCAGATGAGGATAGTACCTTCTGCGCAGGTATGTATGACCATATGAAACAAGCTATAGATTATGGCCCTCCTGTCCTTTGTCTCTGGGGATGTAGGAGGGATTCTTTAATTACTAATATGGCTTTCTTTGGGCGGTCTCTAAGCTGGGCCTCTGTTCCTTTGTTTCCTTGTGGCTCATGTCTGACTAGCTACCTAACATGTTGACATGGTGTGTAAAATACTGAGTGTTCAAAAAAAAAAAAAATTGCTATTCGAAAATGCAGAGCTTCCTGAGAGTCCCTGAAGGTAAAGCAAGGAGAGATTCTGTAAGAAATGGTGACTGGCTTTATACAAGAAAAAGAAACACACTCATGGCAGAATTGTCTAATTCCTATCTATCTATCTATCTATCTATCTATCTATCTATCTATCTATCTATCTATCATCATCTATCATCTATCTATCATCGATCATCTATCATCTATCTTATCCATCCATCTATCTCTTAGGTTTATATTTTTGAAATGAGATAATTGTCATAGAATTTGTATTAACTCAGTTATTTGAATTGGAAAAAAAACAAACCCTCATAGGTCCTATTTCTATTTCTTACAATGTGAGCTGACTGATGGTTTGACTCACTTTTGGAATTAATTATATGACAGTAAACATTCTCCATAAAATGAATTAGCTAAATCAGACACTTCAAATTTTGATGAAGATATGTTTAAATTGTATATGTATATGTAACTCATGAGAAATTACACACATTAATATTAATTTTATGAAAATCATTAAAATGCCAAACTAAAGATGTACGAAGGAGTACATAGTTTCACATACGTACAAAAACATGTTTGAAGACTACTGGTCTAGCTCATGCTTAGGGGATTGATTGAGATGAAATTTTAGGGTATTGATAAAATGTATAAATAAAACCAAATGAGATGGGATCTTTGTTAAAAATAAAAGATTTTTTTTAGCTTTGAGATGGCTAGAGAATGTCTAGGATATTGCTGACCTACATGGACAGGGCAGTGAAAATTAACAAAATGCTTATCAATCAACATAGCCTATCTGTTCTAGTTAGTTGCATCTGCAAAGAAGGACACCAGAGCTCATTTTCCTTAGTGAATGCCTTTAAGAACAGGCTTGTGTGACAGCAGTTGAGGCAGCCTACTGCCCTGAGAGGTTCCTTGGTATTTTTCTGCCTCCTCAGATAATAAGCCAACCCAAAGGGGCTATGATTGCTTGGAGAAGTTGTCCATCCATTAGCGTGAGTAATTTTCAACACTTGTGGCATCATCTCAGAAATTATAGCTTGACACTGAATGTCTCTATATATCTTGGTGTCTACCAGAGGAATGTGCCCATGTGTTAGACCCAAGGGAAACTCCTCCTGTTCTAATTTCATCCATGTTAATTAACTAATGGAATGACCATTCAGTACAGGTTTCTCAAAGTACAGCTCACTTTGCTTGTGAACTCTCATATGTTCTCTCCTTTTGTTAACTTAATGTATTAACTTCCTCAGCTTAGTTGATGCTGCATCCAATAGGCTTAAACAAGTTAACACGACATATGTCTCTCCCATGTTTTTGTCCACCTTTCCAGAATCCCAGCTTCTTGCTAAGTCTTATCTCTCTTTTCCAAGAATTCTTGTGGCTCTTCAGGTTATTTTTCAATTATGACTGAAACATCTGGCTGCTAACCCACTGTGTCTGTTGAATCGGAGGTGTTACTGCCACACCTGTTCTATATCCGTTGTATCCACCGGTGGGCACCACCCATTTGCTGGGCATGGCTGCACTATCTGCTCTGGAAATGGCAGCCATCCCCAGCAAATGTTGGGCAGTGCTGTTGTCCTATTCAACAGGCAACAATTTGGCTTCCACTGGATACTCTGCTCCAGTTGAGGTCTGCTACCTCTTGCTCGACACTTTTGCACGGAAGATCTGAAGTGCCAATGCTGGAAGTTCGCTCAGAAGCTGGGTCAACTTTCTTTCTCCCCTTTATATTAACATTATTAAAAACAGTTTCCAGCCGCTTGCATAATTTTAGAAAAATAATATTTTGCTTTTATTTACTCTCTTCCTCTTTTAATAGCTTTTTTCAGAATCATCCGTGCTCTTCAGTAGTCTGTAAGAATGAATTATCCTCTTGTAGCTTACTCAGTCCTTCTTGTGAATGGGCTAACAGGTAAGGCTTGGCTGCTGGAAGATTGATAGACACATAGTTCCGAATCTCAGTGGTAGACACAAATTGTGCATAAATCAGGAGTCCAATAGCATTCATAAAGAATCTTGGATAGTCGATCGCATATAGTATACACCCAACAAAATTTGGTTTCTTCCCCTCATCACCTCACTTTTGTACTACAAATTCAAAAGTATTTTGGAAAAAAAATTCCAAAATGAAGTACATATTATTTTTAGCAGCAAACATTAAAGATAAAGTAAATGTATGACCATAGCTCGCTGGATAATTTTGACAAGCTATAACATAATTTTATCTTTTAAAATGATGTATACTCACTTTTTTAATGACAGGAAAATACATAAACTATATTTCTAAGTAATAAAGCAGGATATTAAATTGTAAATACATTATGATGTCAAATACATATATAAAGAATATCCTGGGGCGGAAACATGTTTCAATTATTCACAAGGTTTTCACTGGGTAGTAAGATATTTCATGGCTGCTGTCATCTTCTTTGTACTTGAGAATATTTTCCAAAAATTTCAGAAGGAAGGTGTATTATTTTTATATTAGAGAATGAATAATTTGATTAAATAGTTATCCTAAAAGCACCCATTTGCTGGTGCTTTCCAGAGGGGAAATTTTCCTATTGAGAAGTTCTTAGGAAGTCTTTCACTGATATACTCACTTTTCTGCCAGCTCTTTCTTGCTGCCTTTCCCTCAGCTACCTTTAGGACAAGCATAGTCGATACATTATTTTAAAAGTAAAGTAATAATAACATAAACTTTTTTATACAAAGTCCTCATTTCGTTAGTCTATGCTTAATTTGGGAGAGAAGCAAGCTTCTTTTCAGGCTCCTCAACTCTGTTGCTTCAGTTAATAAGCTGTTTTTCTAAAGGGTTTGCTATTTCTTTTTTCATGATTAGAGGTTTTCTTGATTCTTACATATCTCATTATTATTTCTAAATAAATTGCCGTTGCTGAGGTACAATATTTTACAATCAGAGCTTACTTGATTTAACCTTTTATTTTCTATAATAATCCTAATTCAAGGACATTTGAACTATACACTAATTATACCCATTTATGAAAGGAGACTTCTTCTCATTTTGAAATCCAGCTCCTGAATCTAATAAATTCTGTTTTTTTTTTCTCAATAAATAATTGACGATTATAGTTGGAGAGACACATGTTTCACTGATCTTGGTCAAATAGCACAATTAAACTTGGCTGCCAATTATGATCAATACGAGCCTGCCTATCTGAGGTGTAATCAAAGACTTGTTGACAGTTTACATGGTTCTCTAAGCACATCCTCACCTCCCGAGTGTATGTAGTCAGATATCTTCCCTATTCCTCTCTTTTATCCTTCCTTTTAGAAATTCATCTATTTATAATAAGTCTTAACTCATTATAAATTTATATCTGAAGCTCTCAGTGTCTGAGACTTAGAGACAAACTAATTTCTTGCTAAGAAAACCATACTGCATGATAATGGCTTTAGGTGAATAACACAGTTTTTGTAGCCAAAGTTCCAAAATGTATAGACCAATTCACTAAAATGACAACTGGCATCAATTTATAAATAATGTTCCATAACTAAGAATTATCATTTTATTATCAGAGTGATAAAAAACACGTTATATCAGTTGGGTCCAAATAATATGATGTTTCAGTCGAATGATAACATATGTTTTTGTTGCATGTTAGAAGTTTTTAGTAGTACAAAGAATGTAGAACTAGCCTAAATAAATTTTACCGGGTTTTTAAAACTGAAGGCACTTATTTACATGGGGGATTTGCGTATGGCCTATGGAATGGAAGTTTTATGTGGCTACCTGGGGATAAAGGGCAGAAGTATAGCACAATATGGATATTGTTCTCTAGCCTAAGTACAAGAAATAGTTCTGATTACTCACAGAAAAGCTTCTAGAGTAAATTTAGATGTCTCTGTTCTCTAGAATCCAGTTAAGACTCAGAGAATAAGTAATATTCCTTTGAGACAGAGGTGAATGATACAACACATTGCTTGCTGGAGAGGGTGATTTTGCTCATTTATACATGAGATTCAGCATCACAGGGAAAATGGAAAATAATCTGTAACATTATTGCAATGTTGGTAGCACTTGGAATTGGCCCTCTAGACAGGAAGAAATATAAAATTCTCACGAAGAGAAGCAGTGATGAGCTATGTCAGCAGGACAGATGTCATGAACCAATGCAGTTGGCCAAAAGCATATGTAAGATAAACCTGGACTGTACAGAAATACCTGGTGAAGCATCATCTTCCCAGATATTTGAAAGCTGATGGTATCTGACATAAAGACCTCATTCTTATCCATAGATTCCTGAGGCTGATGGACATTAATTTTCCACAAATATCTAGAAAAACTTGATTTTCTCAATCTTCATAGTCATATAATGAATGCAATGTTATTCCTATGTCAATTCAAATGACTTATGTCTCAGAGAGATCAATAAATTACCCATTCTTACCCAGCCAGCAGATAGTAGGGCTGCATCTGAAAGACAGTCCTTTAATTATAGATCCTAAATATTTTCACTGCACATATTGAATCTTTACTTACAAGCTTTATCTAATTAAAATACAAAGATGCTATATCTTTATATTTTAGGATTATCTCTAGGATTAATTCCCTTCATTTGCATAAATAAGCCCTTCATCTTCCATGAAAGGAATTGCAGTGATGGTTATCAGACAGCTAAGTAAAACATTCATACATTCTCAAGGTCAAACCAAACAATCGATTAAATGTAGGGAGGTAAGGCATTATATGTGCAGTTTAGCTCAAACATAAGACACTTGACAGTCATTCCTACTTTTTACCAGGCTTCATGAGTCATATGACAGAACTATTCTCTGGTTCATCATGGCACCTCTTATTTCCAGGACCTGGTTCCCTGCCAAGCTCCGTGAGACTGAGTCTCTAGGAAACCACTGAAACCAAATCTTTCACCTACCACAAATATAGGAAGTCCACATATTTTAAAAAAAGTATAATTATATGATG
This sequence comes from Pteropus medius, assembly GCF_902729225.1. Classification (NCBI taxonomy): domain Eukaryota; kingdom Metazoa; phylum Chordata; class Mammalia; order Chiroptera; family Pteropodidae; genus Pteropus; species Pteropus medius. The sequence goes on from NW_024349797.1 coordinate 9,071,153, forward strand.
CTGAGCCAGGGCCAGAAATCATTTGTCATTCTGAGATAATCTAATCTTGTCCTGCCATTTCAGGTTGTCTGGTTTGAAACAGACAAATTACAATTTTTAAAGATTTTATTTTTCAGCTTCATTGACACTTGACCAATTTATTAAAGGTATCACTAGGAATTTCCAGAACATTTGAGGAAATAATTTAAGCTTTTTCCTGTATCTAGAAAGCAACACTATCTTAACATTTGATAAATATTTATGAGGAACTCTTATGAGAAAACATTTCTTACCATTTAAAGAATAAAACAATAGTAGGTATGCAATTTTAGAATATGTCAAGCTAGATATGTAGTAGATGTTTATATTTATAAATCCATGAAATATATTTGGCTAAAGAGACTGTTTATAGGTTCTTAGTGGAAAATCACTACCAGAATTTTGTGAATTCTGCATGAATATGAAGGAACCCAAGGGAATTTGGTATAATTCAGTTTACTTTCTGTGTGGTGCAATTGTGAAATCTCTGCCTAGGTGGAAAGGGGTTGAAAATTGCAGTGATTGCCAGCTTTACTCCTAGAAACAACAACATAATTAGAGCTCATGGACCTTCACAAAAGGTAGCACTAGAATAAACTTTCTTGTTTCTTCCATGCTTGAAACTGGAGTATGATGGGATTTCAATGGAAAAATAAGCACTGAACAACACAAACACCCTTCAACTGGAATGTATACAGGAATAATCAGTATGGATCAAAAAGAAATAAGAATCTTAAGGTAATCCTAAAAAGAAAAGAAAAATTTCTCCTTGCCCCTTGGAAAACTCCAGTATCTGGACAAGCTGGGATCGTGTCAGGCTGTCCTTTCAGGTCACACATTGGTAAGGTTTCTTCTTTAATTCCTTTCTCTTTTTTGTGACTCAGGGAAGATAGTTGATGCTTCAGCAGTTTCAGTAATTCCCAAAGCTCTTCTTAATACGAAGTAAAATAAACCACAGGCAAGGTAATATATTGCATACTTCTTTAGGATGAAGCAACAAAGTGCCGTCCTTTACCTGAGTTGTCGCAGCTTTGTCACCATGTTAGTTGTATGATAGAAATCTTCTGAATTTGGAGTAATGTAGAAAAACCCTTTAAAAGCCTTCAAGTGTAATTACTAAAAAGTTTACAGATCCAAGATAAATTAATGCCCTTGGAAATGAGAGCAATACTAATGACTTGAAATATATTTTTGTCATTCATATAAAAATGTGAGGTGTTTCTTTTAGGTGCTATCTTAATTTCTAAAATAACAAATGATTTTTGAAAAGCCCCAAATGAAAAAAAATGTTTGTAATCTCATCACCTCGAGGAAACTATTTATAACATTTTCTAGTTTGTCCTCAGTGTTTTTTCTGTAGCGTCTTCATGTAGATAAGCTCCATAGTGTAATGGCTTGTATGTTAGAAAACTAAATTGATATATATAGTGCATGTTGTTTTGTATTCTATTTTTTATTTACAATAGAAGGGCCACATTAATGAATATTAGCTGATCACATATTTCAATGGATGCTTAGCGCGCGCATACACACACACACACACACACACACACACACACACATTCAAGAAATTCTAAATTGTAGTTAGTACCTTTAGACATTTCCAAAGTTCTCCATAGTAAGATAAACCATATTAAGCATCCTTCCTTTCTCTGATACTGAAATTCTTTTTATAAATTTTAAATTTGAACATTATAGGAAGTCAAGCAGAAATCAGTGATGCTAATTTTAGTAAGACTGTCCCCAAAATATTTTCACTATTGACTTGTTGATTGATTTGCTTCTTCTATTAGTAACTGATTGATTAGAGTAACTGATTGATTCTTTTCTGATCTCCTTCACTAGACTACAAGCTCCTAGAGAGTATGGATTATGTTTTTTTCAGCTCATTATTGTATCAGAAGCATCCCTCAATGGTAAATCACATATATTAAGATCTTCTATTTTTCAGACATTTTACTGTTTTAAATACATTATTCTATTTAACACAAGCCAAATATGTATTGTGATTTATGTTACAGGTAAAGAATCATGATCAAGCAAGTTAAATAACGTCCAAGTTTACAGAGACACTAAACAGCTGATTCAAGATGCAGCATACAGTTACCTATTTCAAAGTCTATACTCTAAACGACTATTCTGTATCGATACTTTGCAATCGTGTTGGTTACATATTCCAAACTGGATTCCAGGTGCCTCAAAAAATCTAAATTAATGTTGTTTTCAGAATGTTTCTATATGCAAATAATTTTCATAAACCACTAATTAAATGATGTTGCACAAAATTTTCTCTTGGGAAACCCTGAAGGCATTTTTCTCTACTATCATGCGTAGTAAACCTTCGTCCCTCCTCTTTCTGCACCCACCTTCCTGGTCCCCCAGCTCCTTCCTTTTTGAGATGTGCTATAATGGCAACGTTATACATCTAATGAACTTAGATCCTGCGGGAGATATGTTCTTGCTTGTGTAAGGCTAGAGATTTAACAGAAACAAAATATTGTCTTTGTTCTTGTTGCAATTTTTTTCTCTCTTCCTAAATAATCTTAAAACTTCTTTCATTAGAGCATAGGCTATATGATTTAAGACTCTAATTCCAGTTCTGACCACACGGGAGGTCTGCCTACACTCTCACTGAGGGTCTCTTTATTTTTTTTATTTAGCATTAACACATTCGGGTTGCCAAATTTACATAATATAAAACCTAATAACATAATATAGCTAAATAGGTAAAATTAGCAGACACAGCAAGTGCACCAATTATATCTCAAATCAACATATTTGAGTTTGCTTACTTGCATATAAGTTAGAAGATGAACATCTAGAAGACCTAGTCACAGATAGGAAATTTCCCATTATGCGGTATAAGAACCACGGGTTTTTAATGTCTTGTGTTACTTGCCTCTATTATAGGGCTTTAGGTTGCCCCTGCATCCTCTTAATGTGATAAGGTTCACTTTCATGAATCCTCTGGATTTTTCTGTAATAAGAGCCTTTGTCAACAAGTTCCAATCAACAATATTGTTCCAGGAGACTTCTTGGTGAAGAACAATCATTCATATACACACGGTGACTAGTGGACCTAGACAAGGCAATCAGTCGACCTTTGTAAGCACATACCTTGAGGTTAAAATTCTGTGGCCTTTTATCTTTACCTTTACCCTCCTCCCCCTGGGTATGTGTACGTGGGGGGTACAAATAGAAAGATTTAGTCAAAATGTATTAGATCATGTATATTGAATAAAGTATATGCTGAATAATTCTATAAAATATAAATATTTGAACAAACTGCCTGTGATTGGTTTCCACATATTATAGCAAAGCCAATGGAGTGGATGCAACATAGTTCATTGTCAGTTCCTAGATCTCTATGGTTTGACCTTCATATGTCTCTGAAGGCAGTTCTGGTAAAGGCAATTCTGGAACTTAAGTAACCCCTCTCTGGAGGACTATTATTTTGGAAAGGGGCTAGACATGAGTGAAGACTACCTCCACCTCCCCTCATGGGAAGGCTTCAGGTGGATGACTCGCACTAGCCCCTCTCAGCAACTAGGTAAAACTTCTGTTACTGGGAATTGTGTTTGTTTCTTTCTACAGACTAACAAGATCTAGATCCCTTCTATGATGAGTCTGATGCCCTGTCCTTCTAGTCCCAAAGCATCATATACTCCAAAACCTCAATGTGAATGTGTTATTACATCTGTTTATTATATCTCCTCCACTGGACTATGATGTGTCTGCGACATCATTTTCCAGCACCTAATACAGTGCCTGACCCTAAGCATGCACTCTTTTGAGATAGACTGTTTGTGAGAGTGCCGTGTTCATCTCCTTATATATTCCCTGGAGATACTATGAATGCTACAGATGATGCTTACTGAGTATTGGAGAGCTTAAATATCTAAAATTATATAATCATATAGTAATCATATATTTCTGAATATCAGTTGTTGCTATTAAAAAGTTGTTGTGCTTCTCTAATCTTGTATTTTCAACCATGTCATTGAACTCAAACTTTCGTTTACTTGGTGTACTTTGTCCTTTAAAATAGATTATAGGCTTTTTATGGGCAGGGTTAGGAAGTTATACTCCACTTTACTAGTACTATGTTAAATCTATATCGATATTTTATTTGGTAATTGATTGTTTGACCAGATGTGATGGAATATCTTTCATTTTTTTTTTTTATAAATATAAATATCATCCAAATCATCTATACTTTTAAAATAACTAAGACTCTTTTAGGTTTGTTGTTAACAAACAGAAAGTGGCTTTGGTATTAACATCTGTCTTAAGTTTCCAAAAACCTCCTTCTATTTCACTGAGACAAAGTAGCCATAGACAAAAAGTGATTTTTTACTAATATTTATCAAATTATTTATTACAGAAAAAATAGCGCTAATTATCTTCATTTTTAAGGAAAAAAATCTCATTAGTAACAATATTATTGTGTAATTACCTAGAAATCTATCTATGAATCCAGAAATGTGAAGGCTTTAATATTCTTTTAATTTGCTTCCCTAATTATGGTAAATATCATTAGCTGCGATTTCACATACTCAGAGCTTTAAGGTAATTATATCTGATCTAGTCGCATCTTTATTTTGGCACTACTTATTAGGAACCGATGTGGTGAGTAAATATATAAACAGGTGTAGATGGAATTTTATAGACTGTATTTATATTATGAAAGAACCAGTGTTTTAAGGGTCTTATTGTTTTCAGTTACACTTTACTTATACACAGGAAAAGGCTACCTAGATACAAAAGAACCAAAAACCTGGATTAAAGCAAAAACAAACTTTGAGAAGCCAAAATAGGAGACACGTGTTTTTACATTCATAATCTACCCTTGAAGACAATCATAGCAAACCTATTCACACAATTTAGAAAGCACTGTGGCATAGGATCCCAGTCATACTAAATGAAGGAATACCGCAGCACAGTGTGCAGAAGTGCCAGTAGAAGCAGATGAATCAACAGGATTAAACATCCCACCTGGCAAGCAGACACCAAGTTGAGGATCACAATAGAATGAAAGCGGAGGCCCATGAATGCAAGAGTCATTTAGGAGTATTAACATAGAGAAAAGCAAATCTAAATATAATAACTGGTTCTTTATTTGATAAAAGACCACATATTTGCCTAATTGTAAAAATTACTAAGAATAGAATTTTACATTTTAAAAAGTGATTTTAATTTATGCTCAGGTCCGATGTTCGGCATCCATTTTGACTGACTATTGCCAGATTTTTGAAAAGTCTTTAGTATTAACATTACATGTGTTACCTCTTTTAATCTTTAAGTAAAATCTCTACTGCAGTTGTAATGTTGCTTTCCGTAGAATGTAAAAATATATATCAAGCGTATTATCTTGGTCCCCATGTTTATTATTCCAAATACCACAGGGTGACAGGATAAGTTCTAACCCAAGACGGAGTCTGTCTTACAAACGTGTTTTGTCAGGGATAGATAGACGCTCTCCAAAGATCTGTGCTAACATCACATCAGTAGGATGTTTGCTAAGAGATGGCTGCTCAGCCAAAGACCACATTTCCCGCTCCCTGCTCTCACTATTTTCCTTCCGCCTCCCAGACCCCCTGCATCTAGCTCCTTCATTTGTGTTACTTCCAGACTGAATTGTAAGCAAATGTGTCTGCTCCATATCACCATATTCCCATTCCCTATGCACATGCCCGAATGCATAGGACAGAGCAGAAAGCACTAGTGAATACTTGAGACACAGACAGAAAGAGCCAGGGTCCCTGAATCTCCACGTGGAAAACCAACTGCCACCCAGAAATAGAAGCACTGTAGTGTAACACATGAGCAAGCAATATATTCTATCGTGTTGACACAGTAAGTTTAGAATTTACCCCACAACATTTGGGATTTATTGCTTAAAAATAACTGGTATTTAACTAACATTCACTGTATTTAACTAGATAGCAATTTGCAGAGACAGAGGGTACATGCCCATGGGAAGGGAAACAGGATTTAAAACTTATTTCTTTAGCACCTGAAAATAGGGTAGAGGTAACTCCTTTCTAATAATCAGTATTGTTACTAAGCCTTCCAGTATTAAGTTTGGTGTAACTTTGTTTTTGTGGATAGAATGACCACTCCAATAAGAGTCCAAATCCCATGTTAGAGCCTGTTCTAGATTTTAATTATCTTGCACAGCATCTGCCTAGTTGCAATCACAAGGAAAGAATGAAAATAAGCTATAGAACATCCTCTTCATATTAACCTTTATTTTCCTACAAACCTAATGAAATCAACCCTGGGTTTTCTTTCACATTTTCTAATGTATTCCTCTCCCCAACCCTCACCACCCCCGCCATGAAAAAATGTCAGATATTGTTCCAACTCTAGCTGTGACTTTATGGACATGCTTCTAAAGATCTCAGGCTTTTGTCCTCACCTATAAAAGGGGAGAATTCGATCAAATTATCTCTAAATTGTCTTGCAGCTACAAAAAGTAGAGAATGTTTTTCTATGTGTATATGTGTACATGTGCATAGAAAATATATAAAATAGCAACCTCCCCCCTTTATATTTATATCGTATTGATGAATATCATCTAACTACTTAGTAGTGATACTTTCTGCTCTAACTTTTGGACAATTGTGTAGTTTGTTCTTATTATTCATATTTTTTTTCTTTTACTGTATTCCAGCCTTAATTGGAGGCAATTGTTAAACTTTCATGGAATTCACAAGTGCATTTCTAACAACGTGAAGTGTTGATCAAGGTTGAGAACAATATTGTGAGCTTATACACATGTTGTACGCTACCAGTCTCTGCACACACACGTATTTGTTGGGAACACATACATGCTCTTTCTCTTCAGCCTTAGAGTAGAAAGTTTTAAGGACCCAATAAAGTTATTAAACTTTTTCTGTCATAAAAAAAAAAGATTAAAGTATGTTAAAACTAGAAAATTAAATCAACCAGAACACCTTGTTCTCCAAGCAACAAAATATACCTTTTTAAAATTTGTAATTGGTTTTTAGTTTGTAATACTTGGGCCTATTTACATAGGGCTCTCCAGAAATGCTTTGCACTGTTTAAATGACTCAGTCTTACAAAGCTCCATTGTTGAGCTCTTGAGAAAATAAAATACCTAGTACTTACAGCATAAACATGACTGTACAATTGTTTTCTAAGAATGAAAAACTTTGAGCAGCTGAGACAAGTACAATTAAGCATCGGATTTAATGGATAACTCAGCTGAATATGAAGTAGCTACCCAAGGTAAATCATTGTTATGTCAAGAAGAGCACACGATAGTTTTAGTCGGCAGGCTCTATGAAAACTCGGGGTAAGGAAAGAGAGAAGTGGGAGTAAATAAAAAGAGATAAGCATGAAAAAGTATGAAATGGTTGGGTATTTTCTTTTGACTGTTAAAAAATGCTGCATTGTTTGATGATTTACCATAGGTGATTGATTGGAATGACATTGTAACCTTCTATCAGCAGTCATGCCTCCATTGAGGTTTGCAGACGTTAGCTTCTAGAGGTGTGAAAAGGGCCAACTATTTGAGAAAATTTTGTGCAAATCAATCCCATTTTATAAATGGAGTGTGGCTCTGTTGAATGGTGCACTATATATTAATTATTGAAAAAGGCATGTAATGTATTAGCAGTTTTAGAAAGTAAACATCTTTGGTATTCCTTGATAATTTTTAAATTCTTATCATCTCACAGTGAGCAAACAGTAACAATGTTATTAGCAAGTTAAGTCACCCAGAATAAATTTTATACAATAAAAAATAGAAAAACATAACGTTATGATTTATCATCTGGGAATTTCAATGTTTAAGGATGTACAAGTCAATCAATATTTTATATATATATAATTTTCTTGGCTCAATCACAATATTTAGTTTGGATTAGTGATTTTAACATGGAGACAACATGAGGAACATGAGAGCTGCCTTGAAATCTCACCTCTACCATTACCCTGCTCTGGAATCTTGGGTCGTAACAATGAAGCCAAGGTTATATTAAGTATTTACCATGTCCCAGACAATATTCTAATCACTGTCATTACATTATCTTATTTAATACTTACTATAACCTTATACACTGATTACTTCTCCTAGACCCATTTTAAAGACTGGAGACAGAACTTGGAGAGATCGTGATTAGTTTCTGAAGCATATCAACAGCAAAAAGAAAAAAATATTGTGGGAAGCAGTAGAAGAGTGGGTATCACTTACCTTCATGTCATTATGTAAAAAAGCCTTCCGCTTTGTATAGTTGTTCTATATTTCTTTACATGGCTTTATTTTCCTTTGTTGCACTTAGCATCACTTGACGTTGGATCGTTGGTTCTTCTCGCTATTAAAATGTAAGCTAAATCCGAGTAACTATCTTATTGTTCTTTCTGCTGTGTTCCCTGAGCCTGAAATAGTACTTCAGAGTAAGATTTTGATAAATAGTTATTAAGCGTAGCAATACATTTTCTATTCTGCCAAGCAACAACAACAAAAAAGCCTTTAAACTACTATAATCAATTACTATAAAATTATTGATCACAAAAATTAGTGATGAAAGATTATGAAAGGCATGAAGAAAGTTTTTGGGATGATGGACACGTTAACCATCTTGCTTTTGGTGATGATGGCCATGAGTGTAGATATGTCACAACTTATTAAATTGTACACAGATAATATGTATCATTTACTATATGTCAATTATAGCTCGAAGTAGCTGTTAAAAATAAGGGTAGAAAATATCATCGAACAAAAGATAGAATGAATTAATTAAATTTGCTTTGGAAAATTCCCACCAAATGTTTCTCTTGTTTTCTTCGTTTACCAATCAAACTGCTGTAACAGACTGGCATTTGGGATTCAGTGGATTAAATGATGGAGTCTCTATTACAGTGGTTCCAACTCAGGGACACTTGCTTCAACGTCAGTGAGCTTAGCTATTAAACAGCATAATATCTCAACTTACATGCCTCGATTTCATTTTATATAAAATGGGTTACACCAGAGAATATAAAGTACCTTGAAATTGCTCTAGATACTAACTCCTGTTCATGCTCTAAATTGTTAGGAATTTATGCACATTTGACACTAATGTTTTAACATATAGGTCTTAAAACAGAGAATGGTGCTTTGTAATAAAAGTGAAAACAAGATCTTATATATGAATTTGCACTTGTTATTCCCTTATGTGTTTGAACATTAAGTTTACAACTCATTATTAACATTAGTATTCATTATTATAATTATAGTAGTTCATGAGATATAGAATCCCAAACAGAATAATGTAAAAACCATTCATGTTTGATTTAGGCTACTGTGGAAGCAAGGGAAATAAGTTTAGATTAAAAATGAGAATTCACAAGTGGACAATCACAATTAGCTATATGTCTAAACTAACATAGACTTTCTAACCTAATGTTGGCTTATTGAGTTAACTAATGAAGCTGCAATGAAGGAGTCTTAGGATATCAAAAGCATTTTTAAGACTTTTATAATAGTCTCCAGGATAAAAAAAATGCACAATTTTTTATATTTCTAGAATCTCTAATTATGGCTTTGATATCCCTAATGAAAACCACTTCCATGAATCAAATTATTCAGTAAATTTTAAATAAAGAATAAATGATAGTTTTATTTTATTTTAAATGTTTAATTATTTCATACGCAGAGTTAGGCCCTGAGAATACAAATTGAGTCATATGTCCTTCCTATTGTGATCTGGTTGAGCATTGGTGATGCTAATATTCAAGAGAGGATAATAATTTAGTAAAATGTAAATTATCTTTTTTTTATAAAAGGTAAATTTTTATATAACTAAGAATTATTTTTGTCTTAGTTAGGAAAGACAGTTAACATGGGAACAATGTTTGAATCACCTAGTTCTTTAGGGTAAATATGATTGATAGAGTTGCAAACTTTAATATTATAAGACTCCAATGAATAAAGAAACCCATATTTAATTTCACTGGCATGGCAGAATAGAAAAGTAACAAAAATATAATTGTTGGAGATGAGAATAGACTTTCTTACCCTTTAAAATCATTGATTGGGTAATATCTGGTTCAAAAGTAGAGATAAGAGAGGCATAAGATGACGGTCTTGCTCCTGATGCTGCAACCATCCTCCATATCGCTACCCCAACCAAATTCTCTCTCTCTCTCTCTCTATCTCTCTCTCTCATACACAAACACACTCCTCATATAACCATTCTTTAGTTTTTGTGTGCTGATCCAAAGATTGTTTATGACAATATATGCAAATAACACATATGTACTTATTTATATTAAAAAAAAAAATACACTGAACTTTGTCCTCTATCCTGTTTTATTTTTTTTCACCTGATAACACACTTTTAATATTTGTTTATACTGGTGCATAGAGGAATTACCTCATTCACCTTTTAATATGAGAGTTATTTAACTATCTATATATATAGTATGTATATATTACATAAAGCATTTAGATAACTCCTATTGGTGGGCATATTGGTGATTTTCATACTTTCTATCACAAATAAATGTGTATTTGCCACATATAAAATAATATATAGTTTTTTACATGGGTAATTACTTAAATGTGGAGACATATTTGTAAGGTAAATTGCTTTTATGCATATTGTATATATTTGAACTACCATGTGAAATATGCAGAATTCTGGTTTTTCGTAGCACATATTGTTGAAGGGAGTACATTTTCAAACCTGGAACTTGCCAATCTCCTAGGTTAAACAGAAATCTTAATATAGTTTTAGTTTGCATTTTTCTCATAATGAGAGGTTGAGCATCTTTCCATAAAGAGCCATTTGTATTTTTCTTTCTGTAACTCTTAGTTCAATAGGTCATCATTGTTTTTCTTTTGGGTTGATTGTATTTTATTTATATTTTTAGAATCACTTTTTATATCAGTGACATTCTCCTACTGTAAAGTGTATTGCAAATGTTTTTCGCAATTTCACATTTAAAAATTTTATTGTAGTATTATCATTATGCCATGTGGGTTTTTCATGTTTATGTAATTACATATATCAGTGTTTTCTTTAGTTTTCTAAATATTGAAGTGTATAACAAAGGTGTTCTCATACAAAATATATAAAGGAATATTACTATGGTGTTTTATTGCTGTTTAACATGCAACATTTATCATAAAGTGGATTTCTATATGTATTTGTGTCTTTTGGACATTTATATACTTTTTAAATTTTGGAGGAAGCATTAATTTCTCTCATTTTCTAATTATTGAGGTTTATGGTGTTTTAAATATCTGATAGTGCTGGCATCCTGTACTGTTTTCTTTTATTCCATTGCAGTTTTCATGTTATTTTGCTTACTAATTTACGTCTAAACACACTTGTTTAATTTGTTATTGATTTTTACACTATTATCTTTATTTAGTATGTATGTATATGTAATGATATCTACATGTACAAAACTCACAAATGTGAACAAACTTTCTCTCTAAACTCCTACAAACTGTAACGTGATCTACATTTTGTGGGCATTAATGGCACCTTTTAATAAATACACGTTTTCAGAGCCCTTTTTGCATGGTAGATATTTTATCGGTCTTACAGATGTGAAAGTCAGCTATTGTTCCAAGCATTCAGAATCATAGGATCAGGAATCAGATTTCATGGGCTCAGTTCCAGGGCTATTGTGCTCTACTTTGGTGACTGGAAAGGAATAACCTGATCTTCCCGAGTCTGTTTCCTCTTAAGCATGGTAATTTTCTTTCTTGCAGAGTTATTGGAAAAAAGTAAATGAGACAATAATGGTAAAGCCCTCAGCAGAGTGGCTGAAATAACTATTAGCTCTTCTAACGAACCCTAAATATTGGAAGGCCTAAGGGTTAGCGAAGGTGGCATCCACACCTTTCCCCTTTTTTTAAGCAGCATCCAGTTTCCTTTTGGGGAATCCTATTTGTGGTAACCCTACCACTAGAGATCCAATAGGTCTCTGGCAGCCCTTTTCAGCAGATTTTGTTCTGACAGGCACACCAAAGAGGAGGCAAGCCACATGTGAACAGACTTTCTCTATAAAATCCTACCATACCACAAAATAGTCTAAGTTTTGTGGGCATTAATGCATGGTAGGTATTTTATTAGTCTAAGCAGCTCAAAAAGATTTTCCTAGCTTACCAAAAATGTCAAATAGAACCAGGAGCAGGAGTAAGCCAGAGCGATGGAATGGTTGGAATTATCACTTCTAGGGTCAGTCCTTGAACGGGACCTGTGGTTCTAATTTTAATTCTGAGAACATATCTAACTTTCTTTATCTACCTCTTCTAAACATTTTTGCCTTCTTTTCTTTTTATCCTGTGGATTTCCTGTATCCTTCAAGTAAAATCCCTTTTAGATTAATTTAGCTAGAATTGGTTCCTTTACTATGCAAAGACTGAATAATATTTTCCAGTTCACATCATTAAACAAAAGTTGAGTTTAAGCGTATGGAACCTTAGTTTGACGTTTGAAAGAGGTGAGTTCTCTAGGAAACTGCCCTGAATCAAGGTCACTAATTCTGCTACAGGTTTTGCTTCGATTCTACTTCATATAATACTCTTGGAGAATATCGCCACAATTATTTTTCTTGTCAAGACAACTAATTGCTCAGAAATAATGTACTGAAAAACTTCCAAGAACATTCCATTCCTTTCTTTGCTATTGTTGGATCCCAGTAATAATCTTAAACATTTGACTGACGTTGGCTTCATTAGTTGGTTTAATACATATATACATGTATATTTTTTGCCATATCTTTACATGCCATTTCCACCATGACCATTCAGTGTGGCCCAACTGCAGGCATTCCGTATACAGTGAAGTCAGAGTCCCATTAATTCACTAATGAACCAATATTGACTTTATTTTCTGCAAGCTGGCGATGCTTCAGAAATCATTGTTACATTTTCAAATGAGTCCCAGTGAATTTTCTCTGTGAAAGAAATTGTAAAAAGGAGAAAAAGAAATCAATTAAAAAATCTAATTGGTTTAATAACATGTGATTTTAAATTACTAGCCTGGTCTGAGGCCAAATGCTCCTGATCCCCTAGAGACCTGACTGTGTACTGCTTTCCAGGTAGGACTCTTCCTCCTGCAGGTGAATTAAGAGACCCCTGGGGTGACAGGGACATCCTTAAGGGACAATTACCACTCTGAGTTTCCTAGCACTGCCTCAGGCCATTGAGTTTGGATTCTATAGTACTGATTCAATTATGTAAATGTTTTGGAAAGCCTGCTAAATAAAAGTGTGAAGAAATAGCTGGGTGATGCTTTTCTCCCAAACATTGGCTGATTTCTCATGTGTGTAGTCAGACAGATTATCTAGATAATTATGGTCCTGAAGGTGCCTTTTTCTAAGCCTCCTAACATTTAATTGCTGTCATATGCGTTACCTGGCGAAGAGAGAAAGTTAAAAATATAGAATAGAAAGAAGCTCAAACACCAAGTTATAGATATCATTTAATTTTTTCTTCTGCTGCATTTGAGGATTCTATCTGGCAGTTCTTGAAGTCAACGTTTTTCCTAAAGTGCCACTTGAGGCTAAGGTAGGTGATGTTTGTAGTGAAGATGAGAATCATCAGAGGGCAGAAAAAAACTATATGTTTGACATTAAGCCTTAGGACCAGACTTATTCAGTTTTGAAAGTTTTCTAGGTAAATTCTCTGCCTCTATCTATATAGCTGAAGAAAACTTGTTAATAAAATAAACACTTTAATGCTCTCTGTAATGATAACTACAAGGGAGGTAAAATACAAACTAGGTATAAAGCCCCAGAGAAGTTAAATCAGATCGCAGTTCTAATAAGTATTACTTAATTCCTCTGAGCTTCTATTTTTTCATCTCCAAAGTGGAGAATAAAGTCTAATCCAGAAGATGTTTTTGAAGATTAAGTGAAACATTTGTAAAGCACCTAAAACTATATCTGGCTCATAGATGTGTTTATAGATGTTTTCCCCACACAGTATCACTATTAAAAAAAAGTAATAGAAACCTACTATAAATATTTCAGGCATTTAAATGAGTTGTCTTGATAATAATCCTAAAATTTTAAATGTTTTACTGAGGATAGTCTTTCCAAGTTCAAATTTAAAAACCTGCAATCCTAGACACATCCTGAATCCAAATGCAATCTGGTCATCTGAAGGTACATTGATGGACGAAAGTCAAGGACAGGCCAATGTTAATGGATCCTGACAAGTAAATTATTAACTTTTCAGTCTTCTTTAAAAAAAAATGATGTTGGCATATTTTGTTGACCGGCCAGATACCATTTTTTCTGTGCAAATGATTCATAATTTGATTGTAAATTCGACATGAGTCTATGCACTCTTGTTTTGCTTTTGTACTAAAGTTGGATTTAGAAAATATAATGATTTGAATTATTCAATACCACAGATGTCCTCAGATCTTCACAATTGTTATATAAAGACCCAAATGGAGTGAAAATGAGACCTCAGGCTCCGTAGATATTGCGAAGATAATTCACAAATATGTAATGGACAGATAACAGAAAAACTGTAGAATGAACATGTGATAGCTAGCATGTGGCAAGATAGAATCTGAGAAATGAGTTCCATCAAAATGAAAGGTGAAAAATGTGATACATTTTAGAGTTACCTATTTTGCTTTGAAGATTGAACAGGGAAAGCTGCCATCTTCTTGGTTCTATTAGAGGCAATAAGTAGATAACCATCTTCAAGTTGATTTTACCATTTCTTTAGCAATGATCATAAGAGGTGCCACAGACTAGCAGTCAAGAGCTCAGCTCTTGAATGAGGGGAAAAAGCTATATGTAAAACCATTTCTTCCATTTGTGGCTGTTTGACATTAAGTCAACATGACTGCCTTTATTAATTTCAGTTTTGTTATCTGTAAACTGAAGATGCCTACCTCATATAGAACCACCTTCCTGTGATTAAAAGAATAAATAAAACATTCAAAGGGTTTTTAGTCCAGTGTCTGGTATGCTGTATTAGCTCAATAAGTAATTAAATCATTGTTACAGAATTTCTACTATGTACTAAGTACCATAGTTTACCCAGAAGTGCTAGATCCTTAATCCTCTATCCTTGAAAGTCAATAACATTCAATAACCCATAGTTTTCGGATCTTCAAGTTCAGCACTACCATTTTTTAAAATTCTCTATGACCTTGCTACAATTCTGTCCGGCTTGTCTCACTTTAAAGACTTATTTGATTTTTCTGCAGCCATTATTACAAATTATTTAAAACAGCTTTATAATATTGTTCTGTAGAGTTTTCTACATGTTTGTCTTTTCTTCCAGACACTTAACTGATTTCCCTAAAGAAAGAAAATGAGTCATAAAATATTTACATTGCCATTTCACCTAGGACAGAGTCAATACACAGGTGCATTAGTACAGGGGCTAAATAAATAGCAAAGTAATATAGTTTAGCTGTGTTTTGCTACGCTGTAATTCAGATTAGAATTTACATTTAGTGCGTCTTTCAATCTTCAGTACCTAGACTACCTAAATGAATGAGAAAACAATTCCCATTAACAAAATGAGAAAATAACTGCAATTAATTATAAAATATTACTTTATTCGAAACTTTCTAATGAATTGTTTTTAAAATGTCTTCCCCCATTAAAAATCTTGTTTTTCCAAAACCTGACATATAATTCTCTTTATATAACTGAAACTTCTGGAAACAGAAAAAGAACCCTTCCATAAAGCAACACTTGTTCTTGTTCAGATATAACAATTCAGATTTACAGTGAAATTCATTAATTTCTTAGGTTGTAGTTTTCTCTCTATTTTAAAGTTGACATATAAAGTTCCTACATTAAAAATAGATCTAGCAGGGCCTTTGACCTAACCAACCCAATTTCAGATTTGGGTTCTACAGCTTGTGTGATGCTGTCCTTTCTTATAGAGAACTGTCACAATTATTAGACTCTGTTTTGGAGAAAGCTAGCTGCTTAGATTATCTACACCAGCAAAGAACCATGGTAGAAATACATGCATTCATACTGTGTGTGTGTGCGTGTGTGTGTGATATTATTGATATTGATGACCATTGTGTGTGTGTGTGAAAGTCTTCTTTAAATAGCTACTTTCCAATCAACTAATCAATAAGTGTTTATTTAGAGCATGCTCTGTATCAAACACTGCTAAATGGTATTGGATATACAGACAAATTTATAACACATTTTTGTACTAGAAACTTATATTAAAGATGTTAAAATGAATAAAAATACATAAAGACTTAAAAAGTATTACAATTTTAAATTAAGGCTACAGCATTTAGCATGATTAATTTCTTAAAAACAATGCCAGCAAACTTCAGTAGGTGTTCAGAAAAGGGGAGACCATTTTTGGTAATGTGTTTTATGGAGAAGACCTGAATTTTTTACCCCTACCAGTGGTTGCTGGTAATTTTTTCAGGTGATGTTTCCCTAACAGACCTTCTTCATGAACTCCTCTAATCTATTGTCTCATTCTTTTGGTCCTGCTATTCTTTGCCTGCTTCCATGTATTTGACACTTTGGACCTTTCTAGATCTCCAGCATTGGGGCCTACGCTGACAGTGAAGCTGGATGTGCCCATTTTATATGGCCATTGTGGACTTATCCAAGGTGGATAAATTCCTGGTTGTGTCTTAAACCATACCAAGACCAAGCAAAGTTAACTTCACTGCTTGATCCAGGAAATACTTGCCTCTAGAAAAGTAGACTCAGTCCAGTAACCAGTTTGTCATCCACGACTAACAACTAGCAGCTTTTTCATCAAACATTGATTTTCAAGACTCTCATCCTACTTTACCCACCAATAAATCTTACTCTATTACAATCATTTCCCCACTTTCTAAGATTCATATTAAAATCACTCAACTCAGGCTTGAAAACTCTATATTTTTCACTTTTGAGATACTGATAAAACTCTGCTAAGTTATGTTCTCTCCATTACTATGATAGCGCTAATAAACTTAACATTTTTTGAGTCAATAGTCAATATCTTTTAAATGAGGTTTCTTTTCTAATGCTCTAGCCTCTTCAGCCTAATTTGATCTCAAATGACATTGTAATCAAACAATTCAAACAATAGAACTTCTAATGATTGTAAAATGATCACACCCTTAAAGGTAATATGGATGAATGAGAATGAACAACGACAAAAAAATTTCTAAAACCCCTAAGTAACTGTAGATTCTGGTTTTAAGGACAGGTTCTTTAGTTCTGAGTCTACATTATAAGGTTCCATAGGTACATGAGCATTATTTCCTCTTTAATGTAAAATTTAACTTTGGTAATTATGTACTAGGTATGAATCTAAGAGTCTTACAAATACCATTTTATTTTATCTTTACAACAAACATTTAAGGTTTTTATTTTTTTCCCCATCTTAAAACTAAGAAAACTATATCACAGAGCGATTAAGTAACTTGTATTTGGGCACAAAAATAGTGATTGTAATGGCCAGAAATGAAATCCAGGTCACATCAGAACTGAGACTTTAAGCTTATATAGTATACTACTTTCTTGAAATATATGATGTTCTGGTTGTCTTAAAGTGGCATATAAACACATTGAATGTGATCACATTTTAAACATTCACCAGAGAGGTGATGAATGATTTGTTCTTCTTACATTATGAATTTAAACATAATTTAATAGCTCTCACTCTTATCAATTGTGTATGTTGATTTCTTGTATAATAATTTTATGTAAAATGCATGAGCATCTTTTGTTTAAAAATCCTGAACATCTCTATATATTAACATCATTTAACATTTGTTTTTATATTTCCATGTCAAATTTGAGTGGTTTAAGGTGAAAAAATACATACTGTATTTAAAACTCTTCATTACAGTGGTAATTATAAAATGCTTAGTTATTTTTTAAACCAAGGATGGGTTATCAAATAAAAATAATTAGAATCATATAACAAATAATTTTTGTCACTCTGTCCTCATTTCCAAGGTTATCCTCCTTGATTATTATGATTTTAATTATCTTTATGTTTATATGACTAGACATGATGGATTAAAAAAATAAAACAGTTATGATCAAGATCAAGGTTTTACAGGGCGACTTATAATTAGTACTACTATAGTGTGAAAATATGTACACAATATGGTCATCATTTAAAACATAGAATTGCATTTCTGAAGTGTGAATATTCTATGGTATGTTTTAAATGTTTGACTTAATTTATCTTTCAGTTTACATGAAATGTTTGGTAAGAACAACATAATCCATTTTAGGAGCAATAATGTAACATGCTCATAAAACAATGCTCTTGTCCTCTTCTGTGTTATTCTAATACTTTTTAACCAATTTTATTGCCTTTAGTTTTCCAAATTTCTCTCTAAAATAGTGACAAAATGGTTTTCTGAAAATGTAAGAGCAATCTTAAACCTCTTATTAAAATCATCCGCTGGCAAAAAAAAGTAAAATTTAAATTTCCTTGCATGACCTCCTATGTCCACCCCAACTGAACAATAACTATCTGATATCAAAACCATTCAGTATTGTTTTCTTTGTCTAAATTAATATAGTTTTTAAGTTTCCTTGTGCTTTGCTCCTATTATTCCTTTAACCTGGCATTTGCTCTACTCTGTTCTGCTAAAAACTTCTATCTTCAAGCTCTATCACCATTGGAAGCTTGAAGATATCTACCTAGTCAAAATTAGGTGTTTGGGTTTTCTCAAACTTTTTATAATCTTTTCATTGAATATGTGATTATTATTATTTTTTGTCTTATTGACCTACAATATTATTTACATGACTGCTCTTTACTCTTGAAGGTAGGAAAAGATTTTATTCATCCTGAATCCAAGACAGGTAATTAGATTGCCTTCAGAAATTAGGTGTTTTATAAAAGTTAAATAGTACTGAATGATAGATTCTCACTTATTAAGTATTTATTAGAATTCTATGTAATAGTATGGCATGTGCTATTTTCTAAAAAATGTCTAACCCCAAAAAGTTTTTAAATTTTGTACTATTCAAAAAGATATATAAACTAAAATGAATTATTTAACTTCATTTAAATAAAAGCATAAGAAAAATTAGAACTCAGTTTCTAAAAGTAGGTGTCGAAGGGAAAACATGAAATATTTTTTAAATAAAAGAATTAATATGAGAAATAAAATATGAACGTTTCATCATGTATTATAATTCTAGTACAGAAAGTCAAATATCAAAGTTAGAATATTTACTTTATGACAAATAAAAATGGCAAACAGGGAAGTTCTGTCAGCATTGATAATAAAATCATGATGAGAAAACCTGAAAGCCCTTAATTAGGAGAAATCCACCCATCAAATTATTCATATTAAGGCTTTAAGTATATAGCTTGAGAGGCATCATATTAATCTGTAGATTGTTGTTTTTTTAGTCTCATCTCCAAACAATGTGTGTGGGCCCAAGCCATTCACTTTTTATCTCCAAATCATAATTTCTTTTTAAAAAATAAATATAATTTTTTTAAAGAAATAGAGGCATTTTTCTAGATTTTTAAAAAGTTTCTTTTATCTCAGAAATTCTATGATCTCTTCAGAAAATAGCTAGAATGTCAGTTTTTACAACAAATACTGGGAAAGACTAAAATAAATGTTGTTGATGTATGAACTGTCCCAACCTAGGAAGGCAAAAACAGGCATGAATTCCTATTGCTATATGTAAATATTAATGTTGTAATCAGTGTTTGAGATGTATATTAGTTATACATAACTAGCGTTAGACGTGAATTATGAAAAAGGTTGTACTTACCAGAAATCTTTTTATTCAAGACATTATAAAAAAAGAGTGGAAGAGTGTGTGAAAAGTACTGGGACTATCTGTTAGATGTAATGACACTGAACTGTCAGGAGATAGGCTAATATATCTTTTAGATGTCAAAACTCAGTGTTCCCCAGGCTGGATATGGCGAGGTGCGAACATCATTAACTTGAACAATTTCCTTCAAAATTTTCCTTAAATGATTTAAATCTCCTTAATTAAAGTGACTAAATATAAAATCAGATGATGGCTAAAAGGTCAAATGCTTACTCTATTTTAAGAAGTGTAAAACTATTCAAATCGAATGATTTATTATAAAGGAAATTAAATTTAATTATTCATTTGAGGAAACTGCAAAAGATTATCTTTGATATTTATAGTCACTCTTAAATACTGGTACTTGATATAGAACTTGTCCTAGCATTGGTCTATGGACTGAGACACAATGATAATACATAAACATAATTTTTGTTCTGAACTGGAAAGAGGTCAAAACTCTATCGTAATGAGAAATAAATAATATTTATATATGTTTAAGTCTGCATTAATTCTAAGCACTACTCTCCACATAAGGAGGAACCATGTCACTGTGTAAAAATGTAACTTGAGCATAAAATATACATGGGATCAATACGAGTCAATGGAAAAAGGGAACAGATCATCCTAACAAGCTATTTCAGTAAACAGTCAGCAATTATTCATTGGATTTCTAATACATGTTTATTGTTGAGCAAGTTGTTACATACCACTGATAAGAAGTAAACAATACAAAAACTAATCTATTTACAGTTTAGTTAAAGTTAAGATTATTCAGTTCGTGTTTTCTATCTATTGATTTTAATGTACATACTAATTATCTGAGGATTTGTTAAAATGAAATTCTAATTTAGTGCATCTGGGGTAGCCTCTGAGATTCAGCATCTCCAGTAAGCTGCCAGATGATGTCAGTGCTGTTGCTTCACAAACCAGACTTTGAGTAACAAAAGCTGAAGAACATTTTCAATGTTCTTATACAAAATGCCTGAAGAGGTCACTTTTAAAATACATGAATTGATGACCGTATTTGTGTGAAAATTTTCTCCCTTAGCCATATTCTTATTGAATGAATATTTTAAAGAGATGAAAAAGGAAATAATTAGCAATACATTATTCTTTCATGTACTTTAATTTTGTATTGTTTAATATTTGTACATTTGGTTGTAGTCTTTCCAAATTTGAAAATACATTGTATTCAGTCATTTTATCTCATACTTATTTCCTATTCTCCAAATGACTAACCCATTGTTGTACAAATCAGCGTTCTTTGAAGAGGTTGAATGCCTACCAAATGCAGAGGAGTTTACTTTGCCAAAATAGGCATAAAGAATCTGACTTAGACCTAGAAATATGGGAAGGGACATTAAATAAGCCAAGTTCAAAGAAATTATTTTCATTTTAAGAATAAATAAATCTAGTCTCATAAGTCATTAAGAAAATAAAGAAAATAGAGGGCATTTTTTTCTGATTTCAAATTAAAAACATTAAAAAATTTTAATATGTGTACCCTTTAATGTTTGTCACATGAGTTTCTTATATTAAGATTGGTATTTCTATTGAGCATTAATTTTTTTTTGTTGTTATAGCTTGGACTGTTTTCTTTCTTCTACTTTTTCTAGGAACATTGTAATAACTGTCTGAATCCAATCAGTTGTGGCTTTCACCTTTAACTCTCACTCTCTTTCTTCTCTTCTTGCTGGCTCGGGCACTTGTCTAAAGTATTCTAAATTCTAACTATCACCAGACCATTTATGAATGGATTCTCATCTTAGATTTCATCTTGGTATGAAATCTTAGGATACCAGAGACACTGAAGGAAAAAAAAAAAAAAGTAAAACAAAAATCAAAACTTCATTAGAATTAGTTTTTCTCTGGGGATTGGTAATCACTTCAAAATTAGTAATCATTGCAAATCACTAAAAATGTTAAACTAGTTGATTATAAACAGCAGGAAGTCATGGGGTAGCTTCCCTAATGAATAAATTCACCTTGCCTCCCAGCCAACCAAGAGTCAGAGGAGCTGTGTGGACAGCATTCCTTTCTTGGCTGATTAAAAAACTGACTCTGTACTTAAGTTCCCCCTTGAAGATCTCAGTAACAAAAGCAGGCGGAGGATCCCCAAAATGCCAAAATATCACAATCTGCAGTGGAGTAAGGGGGACTGAGAGAAATAAATCTTATTTGAGAAAAAAGATAGAGGAACACTGTCTGGAAAATAAATATGTTATTATAGCATTTGGTACTCACATTATTTGTCTTAAGCTTTCAATAGAGTCTCATTAATTCAGATGGATGCAATTAAAATTCTGTGGTTCAATACGTAAAATGAAGGACACAGAGGAAAATGTTAAGCCAGACAATAGGACACTCTAGTCAGAAGAGAGAATGCCTCCATATTGTGGTGGAGATTTGTTTTCTCAGGGTATTTTTCATTGCGCAGATCTAAGAAAGTATTGAAATCCAAAATTATGTGAATAATCTTCTTGGTTTAGTAAAGCCCTACACATACTAGTAAAAGGATACCTACAGAGAGACATTATTCTGTCAATCACACACACACACACACACACACACAAAAAGACATAAGTAATGTTATCATCTTTAAATGGAAAGAGAAGAGCAAGGGGCCAAATCAGAGTGAATAATTTATGTTACAGTTTATGCAATAAATACCAGGGGTTATAAGAAAAGAAAACGACTGATATTTCAGGTGAAAGCAATGTGTTTTCTTCCTTTAAGCCAAAAGTACACATAGAGGTTAGGCCAATCTGACAGAATTCGGAGGTCAGCAACTAATTGCCTTGACTCAAATGTCATCAGGGTCATTCAGGTGACATTAATCAGTAAAGCGGTCCAAATATATGAAGGTTTTGTTCACATAGGAAGATATCTGTATGAATGTTATCCACTTTCATACTACTCATTATTCTTTGGGGATAGACAGAATTCTGAGATAGTCCACAGAATTTCCACCTGGCTGTACATGCTCTGTGTAATCTCTTGTTTATAGGCAGAATTGTGAATATGATGGATTTCACATCCATAGTTAGATTACGTTTTATGTCAAAGTGAAGGGATTTTGCAGATGTGATTATGGTCTCAATTAAATCAATTTTGACTCAATCAAAACTGAGATTATCCTAGGTGGGCCATACCTAATGAGTCCTTCTAAAGGAATAGGCTCTTCCTGAAGTCAGAGACATTTGAAGCATGAGAGAAATTTTACTGGCTTTGAAAAAATAAGCAGCCAAGCCATAAGAAGGTTTATAGAGGAGGTCCTATGGCAAGAAGTTGTGGGCAGTATCTAGGAGCTGAGAGTGATCCCCAACCAATGGGAAAAGCCAAGCAAAAGGGAACCTCTGTCCTACAACTGTGAGGGCTTGAATTCTGAAAACAACATGAAGGAGCTTCATGAGAACATTGAGCCTCAGATGAAATCCTAGCCAGTCTGACATGGATTTCAGCCCTGGGAGTCCCTGAGCAAGAACCCAGCTAGTACATGCTAGGTACCTGACCTATAGAATCTGTGAGATAATAAAGGGATATTATTTTAAGCTTTGAAACAGTATCACCAGTTTGGAAGAAAGTTTAACAATATCTTAAAAAGCTGAATATAGTTTTACCAAACCAGCAATTGTGCTCCTCGGTATTTACTCAAGTGATATGAAAATTTAAGGCCACAAAAAAACTTGTATACAAATGTTCATAGCATATTAATTTATAATTGCTAAAAATTTGAAGCAACCAAAATGTCCTTCCATAAGTGAATGGATAAATACAAGATTTATCATATGATGGAATATTATCAACAATAAGAAGAAATGTACTATCAAGCTATGAAAAAGATATGAAGGAACCTTAATTGTAAATGTGTATGTAAAGAAAAGGCTAAATGCTGTATGATTTCAAATATATAAAAGTTTGAAAAGACAACAGTCTAGAGATTAAAAACAAGATCAATGGCTGCCAGAGATATACGAGAGAGAGGAGTGAGGAAGAGAGATAAATAAGGTGAAGCATAGGGGTTCTTAGGATAGTGAAACTCTTCTATATGTCACTGTAATAATGTGTACATGACTATGCATTAGTCAAAACCCAAAGGCATAGAACTATACAATGCAAAGGATGAATCTCAACCTATTTTAGTTAATAAAAATGTCTTAATATTGAGTCGTTAATTGTATCAAATGTACCATACCAATATAAGATGTTAATAATAGGGGCAATTTTATACATAGGGGAGGTATATGGGAACTCTATTATCTGTATTATCCACTCAATTTTCTGTAAATCTAAAACTGTTCTAAAAACAGTTATTCATTTTAAATGAGAAGTAGCATCTCAAATGTAACTGAATTTTGGCCCCAGCAAGAGGGCACGGTGAGTACGTGGCAAACTCCTCTAATAAGCTCCTGCTGCTCAACTCTGGAATTGCTGACATATAGAAAGATGAGATCAATGTCTCAAGATATTCTGATTTTTCAGGAAAGCAAGAACAAATTAATTCATATGTATAACATCCTAATTTTGAAATGTTGGAAATAAATGCAATTAAAAATTTAAAAACATTATTTTAGAGGTAGATTTAGATACAATCCAAATAACGTCTTCCTTTGATTATAGAAAATTCACTGGTTAATAAAATAGAAAAACATTAACAAATGGCCATGGCAGATTTTATTTAGTTTAGTAAACTCCACAAGGGAAAATTCAGTACTAAAATAAATCAGCATATCCTCTGTCAGTGTCCTGTCTTATGCGGGCCAATTCCCTGTAAGTCGATCATCTTTGAAGCAATGATCCAAGGATGCTATCTGGAGTATCATTTTGGCTTGTTCAAAAAAAATCTAATTTAGTGGTAATGAACTCTTTTCCTAAATACAAGAAATGCTCTTCCTCTGTCACACAAGTTACAAATTACACTACTAAAAAAGACATGCTATAGCTGCATTAGTCAGATGGTAGGTATACTGCAGTAAGGAGACATTTCCAGAATGAATGGTGGCTTTTAAACACCTTGATGTCCGTCTGAGCATCAGTTAAGTAATAGTTCTACAGTGTAGCCTCTTTGTGGTATTTTTCTGTCCACGGAACTAATAAAAGAAAAGTCGAGTCTAAATTAATGAAAAATCAAAATTGCAGACTACGCTTGAAGAAATAAAATTTTACTTCTAAACACACAAAGGAATAATAAGCAGAAAAGCAAAGAGTAGTGTTTAAGTGAGATCCTTTGCCCATTAGGCTGTGGTGGATAGGTAAAAATAAATTATGGAAAGTTGTGCAGTATAGCATGTGTAATTATAATAAATGGTTCTTAAATTTTTAAAAATGTATTATACTTGATTGCACCTTAAATATGTACTTATGTAAATATAGGTAATTCTAAACGAATATATACCTAACCAGCAATCTTAAAAATTCTTATGATTTGATACCTAAAAAAAAAAAAAGTTACTACGGCCATGCCACCCTGAACAAGCTCGATTCCATCTGCTCTCAGAAACTAAGCAGGGTCGGGCCTGGTTAGTACTTGGATGGGAGACCAGCTAGGAAGACCAGGCGTAAAAAGCTTAAAAAATAAATAAATGAAAAGGGAAAAAAAAAAAAAAAAAGTTTTCTGAACACTTATTGTAAAAATAACTGAATGAGATTTATAGATAATGTGACAATAAGATGTGGTCCCTTCTCTCAAGGAACTTACGTTTTACAGAAGAAACAGGTCTGTTTACAGTTTTATTAGGACAGAAATTGAGTAAAAAACATGCTTTGGGCATCCCAAATGTGGAGAGACTAATTCCAACAAGAGATGAGAGAAAATTTTCTTAGGAGGAGGTAGCATTTGAACTTTAGTAAAAATGGATGAGATTTTAACACATGAGGTGGGGATTAAATGCAAATAATGGTACAGAGTTTAGAAAACATAGACAAAGCTTTGTGTCCTAGACAGGTACTATGTTTAGTGAAGGTAAGAAGTTATAGTCAGAGAAGAAACTGAAATTTTATGTTGTTTCAAGGTAGCCCTTTGTTATAAAATAAAATCCAATCTTTAGCATAAAATTACATTGTCATTCCTGACAACTACCAGATCTTTGGGCATTTAGTTTATGTATATAAGTGTATTTCCAAAGATGCTGCTATAATTAAATGTACGTGACAAATTTTAGCACAGAAGTTTTCTGAATATGAAACTACGATAATGTTTTCTGAGAAATAGTGGGTATAGGACTCTCACAGAATTTATTTATTTATTTATTTATTTATTTATTTATTTATTTATTTATTTATATTTTTTAGGTGAGACAACCCCTGGTTGACCTTGCAGATTGCAAGGACCTTATCAGCTTACAATCTCTTTTTAAATTTTTTACACCTACAGAGCCTGATCTTCCTAGGTGGTCTCCCATCTAATGCAGAATTTCGAATAGTATGTATGTCACCAAAATCTAATCCAAAAAAGGCATTGTTATTTTCAGTTGCACAAGAAACCTAAGAAATGATCTTATTATAATCACTGGCAAGGTCCCATCTATGCCAGAAGCTCAGGACTGTAAAACTGAATCCCATAGATAGAGTGAAAAAGCTCTTGATCAGTCTATGGATTGATCAGATGTGGAGACATTTGTGTACTATGAAAATTAGAATAGTGTCCCTGTTTCCTCATCACTGTGGCACTTAGCTGCTAAAATCAATATTATGTCAAAAACAAAAAAGCATCTCTAGATGCACATTAATAGTAAATGACTGCCTAAGTGGATTTCAGGTGTGATGATGAATGTTAATGCATTATATTTCTGCCCATGAACTGACAAGCATGAGTAAATAAGAAGGAAAGGTTTGCTTGATAAAATATATGTGGAAAACTCAAACGCATTTTGTATACAAACACATATATAAAATCCATAATAAACTATGAGCATTATCTTGAGGATACAGGCTTAATTATTTTAAAAAAATGACATTTATGAACTATGTAAATTGATATCCAATTAACTTGCTGCAGCTATCTTATTAAATGTCAATTAAGTATATTAATATTTTTTACAATTTCATATATCAATATGAATTTAACTGTACCTTTATAGCCATTGTAATTTTGAGTTACATAGCTAGATGATTTATCTTTTGCATAAGTATTAAGCCTTATTCTCTGTTCTTCAAAAATATAAAATTGATAGCTTTATGAACTCCCATAAGTCCCCAAAGTATCACTAATTTCCTGGCTTTGTATGAATCTTTGTTTTGAAGCAAAGTACAGGTTGCTCGTGGTTTGTGGTGGCTGGATAGTGATTTTAATTCTTATTTTGAAATAAAATATGAAACAACTACATAATGCTCCTGAAAGACATTATTAGATCTTTCAGATTATTTTCTTTTCTATTATAATTTTAGTTAATCTCTTCCTAATTATAGAAAGATTTCCTGACAATTGAGAAGTTTCTTAATAAAATAGGATAGGACTAGCTTATTAGAACGCAAATGTTTGAGATCCTTCTGGTGTTTTATTTTGCTTTGACAATTCCATGGGTATCTAGCATGGTAATAGGCACCAAGTTTGAAGTAGTTGCAAAGATCATGGACTTTGTAGTCAGATAATTTGGGGTTCAATATCTCTCCTAGTTTCTATTTCTCTGGTCATAGAAATCAATGACATTTATGCCATTTGGCCTATTTGCTCATTAGTAAAATGTGGATTGTGACAACTCTTGCATATGTTTATGCAGAATATTAAATCTAATTAAATGCAAATGTGCATGAAACATAATACTATGAGTAATATGCATGGAAGTCCATTCTCAGTAAAAACTAGCTTATTTGCTTTCTTTTTTTCTTTCTTTCTTTCTATTATTTTTTAAAAACTAGCTTTAATTCCTATCATTTCTATGTTTTTGATTTTTCAAACAACTTCATTGATTTGTGCATACCATGAACCTACTGCCAAATAATTTTATAAATGACTTATGAATGGGGTGGATCTCAGAGCATTTATTAGTTTTGAAAGAGAGAAGTAAAAAACAATGCATACATATGAAAGACAATATTTGGTTATTCAGATTTGGTCACAGTCAGCCATCCATATCTGCACTTTCTGCATCTGCAGATTCAACCAACGGCTGATGGAAAATATTCGGAAAAAATGTTACACTACTGCTGACATGCACTGTGTAGTTAGGCCTACCATGACTGCATCTGTACTAAAGGTGTACAGACATTGTCTTTATTCCGTATAACAACAAATTACATCGTGTTAACATTGTATTAGGGGATATAAGTAAATCTAGAGATGACTTACGATATACAGGAGGATGTATGTAGGTTACATTCAAATACTACGGCCTTTTATATAAAGAACTTGGGCATCGCAATTTTAGTGTCTCCACGGAGTCCTGAGATCAATCGCCAGAGAGTACAAAGGATGACTGTGTATAGAAGACCATTGTTTTGTTTTGTTTACCTCGCTAAAATAAAATTTAAATGTTTAATGATTAACCGTGTAGTTATACAAAGAGAACCTCTTTGACATATATTAACTTATGGTTCAAGAGTCAGTACATTGATGAATCTGGATCAAAATTATTGAGAGCAAAGATGCCAGAAAAGCAATCCTGAGTCCATGCTGACAGGCGGCCGTTCAGTGGAGACCAGCAGGTAGTTTGGCTGTGGTTTCTTTTGTTTTTCTGCTTTAGTTTCACGTAGCTCAGTGCTCCCAGCAAATATGGCCTGCTTATTATGACACTGCTGTGCGATGTATCCAGATGCATGTCTCAAGTGGAAAGGCATAACTTTTTCTATGTGCTATTCCCATGACTCCTCCCAGCACCATTTTCCTCATTTTCTCAGGCTTCACATTACCTCCGAGTGGAAAGACTGCTATGTGGAAGACAGATTCCCTCCCTTTTCTCTCATTTTCTCGCCTAAGCAGTGATGATCAGTTTGGCATTGTCATTTGTTTCTTTGTTAATTTGTGCCTGTTTAAGTCTTCTATAAAACCTCCAATAAAATCACCAATAAAGCCATCAGGTGTCAGGTACAGTAATAAATGTCTATGGAAATAAAATCACCCTCATGAAATAGAAGGAAACCTAAAATCCTTGTCCATTTGCTTCCAATTAAAAACGTTTCCTCTGGTTTACCATTATTTATAGCACTGTTAATGAGGAATTCACACTAAAATAAATGTCTTTTCTGTTGGTGACTATTCATGAGGCCCATGTGCATATAAGTACCTCAAATAGAACATTCTATCTGGTGGTTTGAGATTGAGGGTCACTGGGAATTGATGTAGAAGGCTGAGAAAGGATTTTACCTGAAGCATCACAATAGTTCTGTTGAGCTCTGGGTCTGACTGATAAGGATGAACAATTGTCACCACTAGAGAAAATTTATGGAAATTAGTTCAACAATTCCAGTGTGGCTCTGGAATATCAAAATTACAATTTGTACAGATGGTGACCCTTTCCAGTTAACTAAGCAATGAAAATAAAGCTGCTGCTACTTGTCAAAAAGCCAGCATTTGGATAAAAAGTCCTTGTAGCACCCCTGGCCCACATGGCAGGTGGGTAACAAGCAGAAGCCTGAACTGAAAGCTGCTAGATTTTCTTTTCTAGGATTTGATAGCTTACCATTATATTTTTATTTCTCCCTAGAGTCCTTAATTTAGACAGGAATTTCAAGGAACTCTCCCCATTTCATAACTGCAAAAGACATCCGTGAAAAGAGGATGTGATTAGTCCTAATGATAGCTTTCCTCCATTGACTACTCTTCAGGCATTTTACATATTCATAGTTCACAAATCGGCTCTGCAATGTAGGCATTTTTACAGTGATTTTACAAGTGAGAAAACTGTACCTGAGAGACTAATCACTGGGTAAGCTATTATCCAAATAAAACTATTTGTCCCTCAGCTCCTATTCTTTGAACTACACCGTCCTGCTCATGAGTTAACCGACTAGCCTATGAGGTCGTTTCTATATCATCACAGATCTCATTCCTATTAATATATATTCACAAATCATCACAATTTCCTTGTGTAATTATTTTAATACCTTCTTCTGGAAGAGTCTGCATAAGTTTAGTCACTTAAAAGTATTTCCTACTGTGTTTTCAAGTTGTTTTATATTCTGTGTGTCCTCTGAAATCTAGTTTTAAAAGATTCTGCCTAGTAAATTAATTTTAGTAGAATCAGTGTGGAATGAGTGCACGAATGCTATGGAGATTTAGCCTAATCTGCTCTGTCTTGTCTGACGGGGCATCATTCATGGCATAGAGTCGTGAGGTAAAACATTCGCTATCTTACACATTTTAAGTTTCTCTGTTCCTGTGTTTTAAATGTTTCATGAGTTGAAACTATCATACAGTCTGCATTTTGTTTTCTGTTTTTCCACAGTCTTTTGCGATTTTCTTCAATAAAGAGCACAGACATTTTAGGGTAACAAGTCCTCTAAATTCTTGATATATTGAGAAATAATGACAACATTGGTGATTATGCCAGCAAGAAATTTTAATTTAGGTGAATGTTTTATTTAAATCTGTTTTTATTTCATTAAAACATCCCTGAAAACACTGTATCTCTTTGCAACAGCAACAAAAAGATGTCCTGTGAAGTTACTAAAAACTTGCTTAATTAATGCTGCAAGATCCATTTAAATTTTCAACATATTCTTCTTCTCTCTTATTTTCCATTATTTATGAAAATTTTTATATAGCACTTCAGTTTGTAACCCCCTTCAATATTTCTCTTAAAATAAAAGTTTTCATTAAGTAGTATTCAGTGGTATGTTCCACATTTCCCCATAATCCTGAGCATGTCTATACTAATACAGGCCAGTATTTAGGGTTTCTGGTACTGTAATAACCTACATAAAGTTCCCTTGTATCTTGTCAAAGTCATAAACAAATACTTAATTTCTCTTTTATCGAAGCTTCTATCTACTGCAAGAAACCATTGCAGATTCTGTAGAATGGCTTAAAGTAGTTTATTTGGTCTGAGGCCATCACCTGTCTTTCTAAAAGTTATTTCCTATCATCAATGAATGATCTAATCACTCCTGTCCTCAGTTTGCTATTAGGACACATTTCTGGACTCCAGACATACAATTTTGGGCAGGGGATTAAATCTAGGAGATAAATTTGTCATCATAGTGAAGGCACCTGTTAAAATCTCCTTCCATATTTTTTTATAGATTAGAGAGATATTTTATAGCATTCATCCAAGTCTCGAGGGTTTGTGAATGAAAATGGGCCAAAATGATCTCTTATGCAGATATTTAGGTATGTTATAAATAAGTAATCACTTAACATTTAATAATGAAAACAATAAAACTTTCAGAAAACAATAAAATATTTCAGAAAAGAATATCCTCATGACTTAGCATGGGCAAATGTTTTTTAAACAGAACACTATTAAAAAAAAGTTTCATAAATTTGGTGCCATTTAAATTCATTATTTCATTTCATCAGAAAACACCATGAAGAGAAAGAAAATGCAAAGCAGGAAAAGATGTTTGTAATACATACATCCAACAAAAGACTTGTATCTAGTATATATAAAGAATCCCAGTAAAGCAATAAGAAAAAGACAAACATTTTAGAGGACAACAATAACAACAACAAAAAAAGGCAATTTACAAAAGAATATATCAAATGATCAATAAGCCTGTGTAAAGTCTGACAAAATCATTCTTCGTTAGAGAAATGCAAATTAAAATCTCAGTGAGATATCACTTATACTCGCCATCATGGCTGAAAAAACAACAAAACAAACAAACTGACAATACCAGGTGCTGATTAGCATGTTGAACAAATGCAATTATACTACTAGCAGGAATATTGTTCAAACACCTTGCAAAATTTGTTTGCAGTATCTATTAAAATAACACATGTATCATGGTTTATTCTGTCATTTACTTACTTATTGATTGTTATCAAGTTATCTAATCTATAAAGTTGTGTAATAATATCTATTTTATAAGATTATTTGGAAGATTTAATAAAATAATGCAATAAAAGTGCTTATTACAGTGCATGGCACATAACACTCACATAGGGTAGATATTATTGTTATCAATATTTTTTCTTATGTTATTATTATATACATTCAGCTGATTTTGCGCAATACATATTTTAAAGTCTAATTTTTAATTTTAAACAATAATAGTATTTTCTTGGCTTTTCCTCAATTTGTTACAAATTTCCATTTAAACGTGTTGGAAGAAACAAAAACTATTTTGTGTTCTGCAAAATATAATTAAAATGAAATATCTTCTAAGTATATTTTTGTAAAAGACATGTATTTCTTATCAGCAAAACAGCTATATTTTTTATTAATTCCTCTAAAAATATAAGCATCCTTGGACCAAGATGAAACAATTGTTTAGAATAACCCAACAATTGTATTACTATTACCTATTTGGAGCAGTTTTAATTTCATGATAATCATTTCAAATGCATAGTCTGTGAGCCTAGTTAGGTCAATCTTTCTGGCTATGTTAGTTTCCACATTTAGGAACTAGACAAACAATAACTCCTGTTTAGTAACATAATTCATTCTCTAACACTTGGCTGTTTTGAGAATCCATTGTATTTTGTCAAATTGGTCTTTGGACTTCAAATTCACATCTTTTCTTCATAGAAGATGGATTTTTAGAATTGCCAGGATGGTACAGATTATCATCCAATGGTTATCCCTCATGTCACAGAGGAGAAAACTGAGCTCCAGAGATGCTAAGAAATTGCTTTGGGTCACTTAGCATAGGATAGAAAGAGACCTAGAACCTAGGTCTTCTGACTTCTGGTTCCCTGCTCTTTCATTACCTCATGCTGCTCTTGTATAATCTCTCTGAAATGACAATTAATAAAACACAAGTTCTAATGGTCCAATGTAAGGATCTATCAATAAGTTGCTTTCTTTGAAATAGACTAACTCAGAGAGTTCTGTTTTTAGCAAGCTGTGATCATAATAAAAACTTGCAGGCTAAAATCACTATATTCTACTCTTGCTTTAGACCATGAATCAGCCTACAGCAATATAAATATTAGTGTCGTTAATCACCTACATAGCCCCATCCTCTCCTCTTACAAGGACCTCTCATTATCAAAAGGTTTCACTAGTGACAATTTGAATGATGATTTTCTTTCTGAGGAAAAGTCAAAGATATTGAAATGGAATATTTCATGTAATTTTCTAAACTCTATGTTGGTGGTATTTCTGTGCTAGAGGAAATAGAAAGTATCTTCACAATAAATGCATTATGCAGTAGGGGTAAAGCACTTTTTTTCTGTAATCGCAGTTCTTTTTAAAGTCATATAGTCCCTATAAATGAGATAATAAAGTAACTTCACGTTGATTCCTGCAGTTCCCTGGAGTTGAAAGTGTATTAATGGCTATTGGATTCAGAATAAATAAACTAGATGGAAAAATCATTATGTGAGCTCTATTTTCTAAATATTAATTTGGTTTCTAAACACTTCAATAACTTACTCTTAATTTTCAGCTTGAAGCTTCTGAGAAAAATAGTTGAACTTTGGGACATCATTTATTTCTCCCCTCTTATAATAATGGGATGTGAAAACAGTGGTTGAGTTTATTGAATTTGGCATAGAAGCTGATTCATCTCTTTAAAAAATATGCATTTTATATATTGAATTTCATCCATTGGGGGATAGCAACCAAAAAAATGCATAGGAAAAAATTATTTGGAAGTGTTGGATGAATAGACCTTTTCTTCTCATTATTGAATTCAATGGTATCACATGAACCCCAGTTCTCTCTACTAGGATTTTATGTTGAGAATTAGTGAGCAGAGCTGTTGTACCAAAGTATATCTTGTAGGGAACAAATGTTTAAATTTCCATGTTTTCGGTTTGCACACACTCGCACCTTTATATTTTACGATACCACAAAAAGAATAGATCATAAGTGACCGATCGCAGTAGTAGATATTTAGGGCAGTGTGTGTGATCTCCGTGCATGCAGGTGTGTGGATCTCAGTGGTGCCCTACTGGCAAAAATTTATTTTTTTAACATTAAATCTTCTTTCTACAGAAATGGAAGCAATTAATTGTCAAAAATGACAAAAAGATAAATTGTAACACAACAATCACAGACCAATAATTTATATTCATAGTCCAAGGTCTTATAAAGTGGTCAAAATATTCACGAAAGTGTAAGTTTCTACATTCAACAAGCAGTCATCGAGCTTCTACCACTTGTGCAGCATTTTTCTTGTAGTTTATTTTTCTTGCAATATCCTCCTTTGTGACTTAGGCAAATCATGAAAAAATTCACCCTTTGAACTGCTTTTTGCTTTTTTTTTTTGACTTCAGTTTATTTCAATGACAAAGATATTATAGAAGAGAGATTACAGAATATATATATACTCAAAAGTGATTTTATTCTCTAATTCACAAACTCTGTAGCTGTTTTCTTCCTTTCTCTTTCCCTCCCTTCCTCCCTGCAGCTCTTTCCTTCCCCACCTCCCTCTCTTCTTTTCTCCCTTCTTCTTTCTATGATTTTTGTAATTACATAACTATTGAAAAGCTAGAATTAAATGAGTACTCATAATCTCACCTTCCAAAGACAATAAGAGAAGCTATTTCAATACAGTTACTTCCCAGATTTCTGGTATATGTTAAATGCTTATTGAGTATAGAAATATTAAATTATGTAATAGTTAAGATAATAGTATATACAAATTTTGTGACTGATTTTCTTTTACTAAATATGTATTTTAGGTTATATATTTTAAAAAGACTTTTATAAGTTGAATTACTTGTGAGTTTCAAAAAAAAATTGAAATCCTGATTTATTGATATTCCAAGTGATTTCTGAAGTATTATGCCTTGTTTTGAATTTAAGATGAAGTTTATAAATCCATGTGACTTTTGTAAATACACACAAAGAATAAATTGGAGTCACTATAATCAAACTGTTAAGTTACTAAAGTCAGTCGAGGCATGAGGAAACGATTCTGTTCTTGTTTTAATCAGCTTGGGAACTTAAACTTTTGGAATTTACAGTTTTGTGCCATAGCCTAATTTACAATTTTGGAGAGCAAGAACCATGCCTTACTCACTATGTATCGGAAACTGCAAAAGGACTTAGGGCTTTCATTAAATGAATGAGTAAATTATTGTAATCAAAGTTCATATTGAAGACATAGAGCAAAAAGACCTGTACCTCTATGTGAGGCAGGGGAATTCCTTAGGATGGATAAAATGCTAAAACAAACAAGCAAGCAAACAAACAAAAAACTAGGCTAAGCTGAAAGAAAATAAAGGTAATTATTTGAATAATTTTAAAATAATTTAGTTCATTCACTGAAGTGTGCAAGAGAGCAATAAACAGTGACTTTCTTATATAAGGGGAAGGAGCAGGGCGATGGTGAATGTGTTGGTTATTAAGAGGTTAATGAAAAATCATGACCTACAGTTAAGTGGCCATAATTCAGCTATTGTCTGACCGACAGTATCTAAAACCCCAAATTCTGCAGGCTTTACTACTCATTCTTTTAGCTAATTGCCAGATCTTTAACAACAAGTAATGTTCATTAGAGCCCAGAGATCCTATGGTAATAACTAATGTTTTTAAAAAATAAGTATTCATTTTAAAAGGTAAGATAGAATTAGGAATATCTGTTTTCCCAGTACCTGTATTTTTCAGTTTTCAAAATGCTTGTGGTTATTTTCTTAAGGAAAAAAAAAGTTACATTTAGGCAGAATGAATAAAACTGGAAAGAAGAAAAATAGCCACAAGGTTAAAAAGTTAAGAAAAAGCTAAAGGAAAACTGACACAGCTGCCCAGAATCATGGAGAAAAGGCTTTTGGGGATCCATAATAAATGAACATAGGTGATTAAATTTAATTCAGTAGTTGATGGTTCCCAGGGGCCAAGCCTGCCTCTCAGTATATAAAATATATAACGCTGTGTTGGCTTAAATATCCACTGCCAGGTTATAGGAAACACACTTAATTCTACCTTTGACCATCTTTCACATGAGAGGTAATTTATTAAAGTCCTTGCCCTTCTCTTTGGTATACAGTTCAGATTGCCTGTTTCTCTTCTATCATCATTGTATTATTTCCCCCAGAAATGGTGGTTTTGTCAAGGGGAT
Organism: Pteropus medius; assembly: GCF_902729225.1. Lineage (NCBI taxonomy): Eukaryota > Metazoa > Chordata > Mammalia > Chiroptera > Pteropodidae > Pteropus > Pteropus medius. Next base: position 9,107,057 of record NW_024349797.1, read on the forward strand.
TTCCAAGGGCAAGGGGATGAAGCAGATTGCTTCATCATTTTTTCACTCTTGTAGCTTCCTAGATAGACTGAGAAAGGGCTTTTGCATATAAGTTAGAAATCCATAAAAATAAGATATGTCATTCTTTCATTCAGCCAACACTTTTTGAGCTCCTGCTGTATGCAAGAGATATGGGGCTGAATAAGGCAGCAACTGTGCTCAAGGCAAGCTTACATTTCAGAGAGAAGAGTGACCTGAAAAAATATATACAATGTAAAGGAATTCTCTCTTTCCATGCCAGATTCTGAGCGAGCAATCACAAGAATGCTCAGAAATGGGTAATGTTTGTTTCATGTCATTTTGTGTCTATTCATTCATCACTTGTTTTGATACAGGTAAGTGATGAGAAGTGGTTAAAGATTTTACACTGCCTAGGTAGTCTAGAAACCTAAATCTGAAAGTCATTACCTAGGTACTGTCATTGAGAGATAAGTATGCTTAACATACCAGTGATTTTCGTGTTTTGTAGAGAGCACCAGTGCTTCATCATGACATGGTCTGATCACACCTAATTTCTTGAGATTAAATAGTTTTCATAGATGAAAGAGGAAAATTAGCTACTCCCTGCAGAATGATTAATTGATTGATAATTGTGCAAACACTTGCTCATATACCTCAACATTAGATTGTCTTTTTTTTTTTAAGACATAGGGTCAGAATTTCCAAAATGAATTGTTGATCTATAATTAATGATTTTAAAGTCATGAAAACTGTACAACATGATTACAACTATCTGAATAAAAATTAGTTTAGTTCATCCAAATGTATCAAAATGCTTAATGTTTGATATTGCATAGATTAAATCTTCCTTTCCCTTGCCTAATAGCCATTTGTTGCAGGTATGGCTTAAATTGTCCACAAATCTTATGCATTTAGGTAATATTATAGGTTTATATCAAAAGGCAAATTGTGACTCTGAGGATCCACAATATCAGCCCGTATTTATTGTGCTTTCATTTATATATCAAATATGAAACACTAAATTTTTAAGATGTACTTCAACTGTATAAATTCCTATAGATGTACTTTAACTATATAAATTCCCTATGGAATTTTTTGTTAAAAGTGATTATAACAAATCCTCAAAAGTCATCTTAGGATATTAATTTAAAATATCACTATAGTTTTTCACCCAAGGGTCTCTGCAAAGCAATAAATCATATTTTTATATTTATTGGTATAATTGTCACTTTAGTCTAACATTTTAGCTCACTGCTATCTCTTATTGCTGTTGCTTAGCTTAGTTCTGTTTCTGTGTTTCATAAAATCTCTTTTATTTTTTTGCGTTTATAACAGGATAAAGGGTAGAACATAAAAGTCCTTCAAAACTGATTCAATATTTTATCGTAAAATCTTTTCTGTCAACTCTTTTTCTCCTTGACACTTCTATTAATTCCATCACCTATTTTTGGATTTACAAAAAAATACTGATACATTTTTGTTATAGAAAAAAAAATGAGAGGCTCTCCATTGAGTGATGAATGGAAAATTTTACCACTGCGCAGCATACCCAGTATAGAAGAGAGTTAAGACTCTGAGGAGTGAGGTTAGGGGAAAAAGGACTGTGAACTGTCTGTGTCCCATTTCAGGAAAGAAAAGTCTCGGAGTGTTGCTGATTGGCTGGCAATATCTGGGCTCGTCTATAGGTAAGCACTGAGTTGTCTGGAGGTGCATATATGGTGTGCCCATATGGAATTATGGCACCCAGCTATCCAAATTGAGACTGTGATGCCCCGTCAATTCTGCACAGCTGACAGCAGACTGGAGGGCAGATTAACGTTAGTCTATTTCTTTCACATACACTAAGATCAAATGTTTTATTGATCATATAATTTTTCTTGTAACTCAATACTTTTGTTCCTTGCATTTATTCTATGAGCAAATAAAAAGATTCATTACCATAATTATATGCATCTGAGGAAGATGATTTATTTTAATATATAACTCAATCAGCTCAAACGTATAACAATCAAATGTGAGTGTCTGTAAGGTACACTAAAATCATTTCTTTACCTCCACAATCTTGTGTGGAAAAATGAGATTTTCAAAAAATTTTCTTTCTTCTCTTGAAATTAAATTAAGTCAAACTTAGAATGCTTTGCTGCTAGGACATCAGGGGCTCTCAACTTCAACACTGTTGACATTTTGGACCAGTACTTTTTTGTTATTGTTATGATGGCTGTTCTGTGCATTGTAGGATATTTCACAGCGTTCTTGGTCTCTAACCACTAGATGCCAGTAGCAACCCTCCACTCCAGTTGCCACAATAATAAAAAACAGTCTCCAGACATTGCCAAATGTACCCTGGGGAGTAAAATCACTTTCAGCTGTGCTAAGCTTATAGAAATACCAATTCTCTATCACTATTTGATTTCTCTCCTATTTCCTACAGGGTTGCGGAAAGGTCCCCAAAACCTAAGAGAAATCCATTTGGAAAAATATCCATAATCTTGGGTGGCTATCACTAAGGCATTTTCATGAACTCCCTTTAAATTCAGTGACTCTGCTTTTGGGCCATGCTGGGAACAGAGCGAGCCCTGCTGAAGCTGAGAGCTCCCAGGCCCAGCATCCTTCTCCCCCAACTACCACAGCCATTATTACCCTCTGAGCCCTGTGGTCTCCCAGGTCTCTTACACGAAACAGTAAAGAGGTCTATGATTTGAGGAAGCTGCCAACCCCCTCATCTGTGGAAATTTATTCCTTCTTGTAGTTCTTCCCCTCTTGTAGCGCTTCAAGATTTGTCCTTCCCCTTCTCCCTCCTCCTGAACAGTTTCCTTGCCTAACCTTGGCAATAGTTATACACTTAGAAATGAGGGGTAAGGGTTTTTGAAAATAAGCAGTTCCCTCTTGCTAAATTTCTGGAAGCCAAAGATTATTCAGGATATTTTCAGTGCTTTAGAATGAGAAGGAAGGGAAAATAGAGAGAACAAAATTAATATAATTTGTAAAATTTGGAACAGGAGCAGAAATCTGTGGCTCAAGAGGCCATGTGTAGTCCTGAGAAAATTGTGAGTTTCATATGCTTGAATAATGTCTTGATATGTATGTTGGACACAAACCTATTCCCCTCCTTCTAGTTAGTGGGTTTTTAAAAAGACAAACTTTTTATAACAGCCCGTTGAGCAATGTGAAGATAGTGGATCCCTCTGGCTAGTCAGGAATTGTATTTTGTTGTTGTTGTTGTTAATGTGAAACACATATTAAAAACTCCGATGTTAATGAGACAAGAAACATGTAGGATATGCACTTTGGAGCTACCCTGCTAGGTTTCAATGTCTAGTTCTGCTAAGCTAATTTCTCCGTGATTCGGTTTCCTTAATTAAACAAATAAAACTACTTCCTTTATAAAGTGCTTTGACAATTAAATAAGTTAATACATGAAAAGTTTAGAATGGCACCAGTCATCAGTACTCTATAAGTATAAGTTATTAACTATATTATTTCTTTAGTAAAAGGGATTATGCCTTCTTAATGTGAATCAGGCCATCAGAAAAGACTAGAGAAAAGGCAGATCCAGGAAAGGTCATCCAGAGTGACATGGAAGAATGCTCTCGGAGAGTCTTCAGAATCTATCCATGCCTCTACCCAAACCTCTCGCTGGCTCATTAGGTCAAAGCCTGGTTTATGTCTGTGTCTAATCCACTGTCTGACTGCCACAGCCTGATCTGTCAGAAGTAAAATGCTAATATGCAACTTAATATGCAACATCTAGCTTAGCTTTAGTACATGCTGACCTCAGAGAAGCCCAATACTTGTTTTTCCTGACCTCAACCCAACCAAATGTCAATGCCAAATGTTCCTTGGGCCTTTGGCTGGTAGCCAATAAATTAGGAACAAGGAATGCTTAAGATCTAGATAAAGAAGTCTTGGAATAGAAAAATCATTTGAACTTCATTTCACTCAGATTTTTCAAAACTTTTTCTGCATTTTTCATCACGAGACTATCAATAATTAACAGTGATGTTTCTAAGGAATATGGTTAGGGACTTGCAGTTCTCGTGTACCCATTTACACTGATTAATGTGACATGCTCTGGTCTCTGGTCATTTTGTGAATCTATGGGCTACCCTTTTAGTAGCTTTCTGCCAACCTGTATTTATTATGGTCTTATCTCACCACACGTTCATTAAGTTGTCTCCACTGGTCCCATATGTTATAATATTCAGCCTCATTCATTGCTTTTCCAAATAAGTCTCCCGACTCAGTGCAGGTGCCACCTTATCTGCCACACACACACTATCTTTCTTTAGCTAATTGCACACTTCTCCTTCTCTTCCTCGCATCAACCCCTGAGATGGAGGACATTTGGAGACAATTAGTGCTTCACTATTTAATCAGTTTGGCTTTAATAATGGTTGACCGTGAAAGGTTCATATTAAATTAGAACTAAACACTAATGTGCTTTTCTGAAGCTAATGAGCTACTCGTGCCTCATGAGAAGAAAACAAAAATATTGCTGGTTTTGTGGAAAAAAGTTCAGCACTTTCAGCATTCCTTATTTAAGGGTCAGATAGAAATAGCCCAAATGTACTCATTCTTGAGAAATTTCAGGATGCAAGCTTTCTAAGTAGCTTTCTTCTAGGTTAAGTCCATTCGATTTGGTTAAGGTCATCCACTTAGGCAAATGGCCCAGATTGCCAAATCAGAGCATTTCACCCTCCCAATCAAACTGGAGTGTTTTGAGATATTACATATGATGGAAACCAAACCAATAAAAGTCAGTTCTGAGATTCTGCTGGGAATTATTTCAAAATAAAGTTCAATTTTGCTAGAGTTTCTCAATTGATAGATATAAGTAATAAACTTCCTGCTTGAGTCCATTCTGTGAGAGAGCTTGGTCGATGTCAAGCCCATCTTGAGTGGAGGGCATAGTTAAAAGACAAAGAGACTGGGTTTTAAAGATATGGTCAGAATGTCTGTGGGAAGCCATACCTCACAAAGAACTATTGCTTGAACTGATCCATAATTTTCCATTCGGGTTCAACTAATGTTTAAGTAAATTTTTTTTTTTCCTCACTTTCACAAATAAAAGTACCGGGCTATACAGATTTTAATGTACACAATTTTGATAAAGCCACCTCGAAATACAAAGCAATAGGACAGTCAGGCAAAACTTATAAGACCAGGAAACTTAGCAATATTTACATGTAAAAAAAGCACCTTCTAAAAGAGGTTTTCCTTTTTGGTCACTTATAAGTTGGCCTGTAATACTCATTAGCATATCCATTCTCTTAGATAATGTTTAAGTTTTGATATTCAAGAGCTGTTGTGTATCTTTTGCATAAAAATTATTGTGTTGGATATTATAGAAGGAAAATGAACTTTTTTGAATAAATGATATAATGACATGATTAAGTGACAGGTGTTTTTTAATAAAAATTATTATTTAGAATGTGTTTGGAAAAGAAAATATTCATGTAATTTACAGTTGTTTTCCAAAAGTGAAAATACTGCAATTTGATATTTCTAAGCATCTTGTTCAAATTTAGGTAGATATATTTAATTTCTATTTGTTTCTCTTTGTATTATTTTGCCATAATCTACATATATTATTAAATTGTTATTGCACTTTTAACATAAAATTAATGTCAACATTACTATAAAACACATCTTGCTACCTACCACATGACTCCGTAGCCATTAATACATTCTGTTCCTGAAAAAATTAATTTACTGTACTTTACATGGTTGTCTTCTGAAGAAAAATGGCTCTTGTTACCCAAGTGAGTAACAAGAAAGTTTTGATATTCAAGAAAATAACGCTATCTTCTTCGTTATTTTAGGGCCAAACTTTCCAATCCTCTTTGTACACATGAACCACCAATACCACAAATAGATTAACTCTTTTTTTTCATGGGAATTTCTTATTTTAATTGAAGAAAGGAAGTAATGTGATAGTGGAAAGTTGTTACTTAGGAGATAGATTGCCTAAACTATACTAAACCAATTAAAGGCACTGAGAAATTGTCATTTATAAGAAATATATATTTGGCCATTCTTAGTCCACAATTCCTGGCTCGTAACTCCCTAAACCTTTTGGAGTTTTCAAATGTTGAGAGTGATAAAGGCATCCTTTGTTAGGTGAAGGAGGTGACTTGGAAGCTCCAAAAGATGGAGTCTGGTTACCAGGAGAATCGACCATGTGATTGGGGGGGTGAGACTTTCAGTCTCACTCCAAGATCTCAGAGGAGCGGAGAGGGGTTAGAGGTCGAACCAATTTTCAATGACCAGTGATTTAATCAATCGTGCCTATGCAATGAAACCTTCATAAAAAACCAAAGCACAGGGTTTGAACGGCTTTGGAGAGTTGGCGAACACATGGAGATGTAGGGAGAGTGACGTGCCTGGAGGAGGCACGGATGTTCCTCACCCTCTCCCACATGTCTTGCCCTATGCATCTTTTTATATAACTGTTCCTGAATTATACCTTTTTACCATAAAGCAGAGATCTAGTAAGTAATGTGTTTCTCTGAGTTATGTGAGAAAGTCTAGCAAATTAATCAAACCTAAGGAGGGGAATAGGGGAACCTGTGATTTATAGCTAGTTGGTCAGAAGTACAGGTAAAAACCTGAATTTGCGACTGGCATTCTGAATTGGAGATATCTTTGGGACCTCTAGTCTGTAACCATTTGGTCAGAACCACAGAGAGACTGGGCTTGTGGCTAGTGTCTGAAGTGTGTGTCTGTGTGGGCTGGGTGTTGGGGAGTGAGGCATTCTTGTAGGACAAAACCTTTAAACCTTATAATGTGATGCTAGATCTGGATATAGGTAGTGTCAGAATTGAGTTGAATTCTCAGATACCCTGCTGGTATCCTGAGAAATGTTCGTTGGGGCGGTGGACATGCCTGCACATTGGAATTGGGTCCCAGAAATTAATTTAGATTTAAATAAAAAATATATCAGAGAAGATACTATAGAAAAATAGGCAGAGCTACAGAAAGTTGATAGCAAAAAGATACAGAAAGACACATATACCTCAAGTGAGCAAAAGTCACATTTCATTTTGTTCCCTACTTTATACTCTATGTTAATTCCTGCTCATTTTTGTACTCTCATCATTGAAAAGTATACTGAAATACAAATAATTCAATTCCTGACTTCACTTACATACAAAAAATTAGAGAGTTCATCGAGGTGTATGAGTGCCACCATCATTGTTGTCTTCACCAACACCATCATCATCATCAATTATCGCCAGTCATCTTGCTCAAGGGAATGCATTGGTTATGTGACAAATGGCAAATGCCCAAAGTTGCTATATGGAATGAAAATGCAGCAAGGTAAATGGAGGATAAAAACATTTTTTAAATGTATTAATTTTAGCTCATATTACCCCAAAATAAAATATGATAATGGACATCAAGAACTTAGGCTTTATTGGATTTTGTTAACCAATGTCACCATGAAATAAATACATACATATATACATACATACATGCATGCATACATACATACATACATACATAAAGGAACTTAGGCTTTTTCAGACATTAATAATGCATGATTCATGAGTTTCTTTTTGTGATTTTCTTTTATCAGACTCACTCATAAACATAATTGTCTGATAGTTACATACATAGGGTTTCTCCCTCTCTATTAATCAAATGCATTACAATAAAATAGCAGCATTAAAATGCTTTTTTTTCTTAGACTGGCAAATATCAAACAGACTGATAGCAGTATTGAAAGGTTTGATGGAACATATACTCTCACATAACACTGATAGGTGTATAAACATCACCTTTAATGGAGAGCAATCTGGAATTATTTATTAATTTCAAAATGGGCATACTCATTGATCTGGCTATTTAAAAAAATTGTAATGTGGATGTGCAAAAACATATATATTTCGGCATTGTTTATAATTGCAAAAAAAAAAAGGAAACAAAATAATCTCCATGTTACTAAATCTAAAGACTATCATCATGTGCTCATAATATCTGACTCCTCAAAAGTCATGGACACTATTGCTATTTACATCCTTGAAAGTCTTATTCTGTGTGCTTCTCCTTTGGCTGCTGATTCTGTCTCCTTTGCAGGATTGTCTTTAGATAAAAGGCTCTGGAGCCAAGCTATCTGCTCTACCACTCTCTAGGCACGTGGCCTGGGGGAAAACAATCTTGACCCTCTATAGCCTTAGTTTCTCGACTGTTAAAATGTATAACAAGGTGAACAGTGCCTGTCTGAATAAATAAAAGCTCCATTATTATTTTAACGTCAAACATTTTGATATTTTGCAAGACTAAGTTTTTTCTCTTTACACACTTTTTACCTCTTATAAAATCTCATAATACCCATGGATTCAGTTTGCAATAGAACTGATTAAAATGAAGTGGTCAAAAACCAGGATATGTGATTTCTCAGACCAAGTATGCACCCCTAGGTATAAAGGGGGAAATAAGAAGGAGCATATTCCAGACCCGGAAGGAGGGCGGAGGGAGAACCCAATAGGCATTACAACTTCTAGTTAAGTGGTGCAGCCAGTTCACAGTGACTCATGGGAAGAAAACAGAAAATGAATACTCTGACCTTATTCTCCCCGCCCCTCTCCTTCCTGTCTCTTACTAGTGCTCCCTTTTGGTTAAATCCAAGTCAAAACCAGAGACCATGACAATCTTTTTCTGGAGTCCATATAGATCAGCCTCCAGGAACACAGGGCAGGGAGAGGAAGTGTTGAGATAGGATCTGCAAAGAAGGATGCAATATTTTCAAGCACAACCCTTTACATCCCAACTTGCTCTAGTATACTTCCTAAAATGTCCTCATTTGAAGGAGTAGATGAAGTAGAGCATTCCTCATATCTATTCCTCATATCTATCTTTTTGTTAATTTTCACGGCTACATGTTTTATCTTTTGTTTAATCTACTCTCTTCTTTGTACTAGATTACTGCAAAAGCTTCTTAATTAGTCTTTCTGCTTTTTCTGCACATACTTAATATTCCTTTTTTCCCTCTCTTTCTCTGTCCCATCCCCTTCTTTCCTTTTCTTCATCAATAAGAGAAATTTTCAAAATGCAAATCAAATTCGGACACTTCTTTGACTAATAGATTCCCAATTATTTTAGTTTTCTATTGCTGCATAAGTAAATACTACAAAGCTAGTGACATAACAATGAGCATTTATTATCTCACAGTTCTATAGGTTGATAGTCCAGGTAGACTCAACTGGGTGACTCCTCAGTGTGTTTCTTGCAAGGCCAAAAACAAGGTGACTGACATTAAGCTGGAATCTTATCTGGAGATTCTGGGAAACAATTCATTTCCAAGCTCATTCCTATTACTGGCAGACTTCAGTTTCTTGAATTTTCCAGCCTCATCTTACACCATGTTCTCCACTTTTCCGTGTGTGCCAGCCACATATGTCAGCTCTCTCAGGGTCTCTACTGGGTCTCCACTTCTCAAATATGAATTTTATATTCTTTTAAAAATATTCATCTATTCTTCAACTCCACCCTCACCATACAACCACCCTTCCTCACACACAAGACATAGTCAATAATGTTTTGGGATATGTATTTATGTCTGTACACAGCAAATAGTTTATAGGAATATACTCTAAAATATTAGAGATTATCTGCATAGTGGCTTTGTTAACAATTTTCATTTGGTTTAAGCTTCATGTCTGATCTGTTTTGTAAGTGAAAGTTACTTTTATAATCAGTTAAATGCTGATTTTAAGTATTTAACAAAACCTAACATGTACCAAATGCCTCAAAATATTTTCAACATAATTTTGAATGAACAATAATTTGATATAGGATATGACTTTAATATTATTATTCATATTATTTAGCTACCAGCAAGTTCAATGATATGCATATAATAAAAATTAATAAGTTAATGTTAACAAACCATTCAAATGTCAGTAACTCTAATATTAGAAATTTTTTCTGTAATCTTAATATAAGAACATGCCTTTTATTTTAAATGTCTATTTTCATTATTATCTTAATTATATATTGATCATCAATGAGTTCAATTTACAGTATATTAGAACTTTTTATAAACATAAGTAAGTTGGTATACTTGGAATTTAATGAGTTTTATACCATGGTAACCATGTGGGGGCTTATTATAGATTATATCAATATTAGTTGACACAAAACGTTTGAAAATTAAATTAAAACTGAAGAAATAAAGTACTACCACATTAGATTAACAAAGTTTTCTGGTCATTAAAAAGATTTCTCTTTTGTTACCAAGTAGTGTTAAGACGGGTAACTTTTTCCTTTGTGAAATTGTATAATAGATAGTTTTTATAGATCTTCTTTAAATAGTAAGAAAGAAGAATTGGGTGGGACTAGAAAGCCACAATTTTAGTTTCTCATTTCTTTGTCAGTCTTATTATATATCCATGATAGAAAAGTGCAGCTCAAGCAAAATATATTTCAATTGCTGGATCTAATGAAAAAGAGTTAATGATAAAAAAAATAGAAATTTAAATTCACAGTGAAATTTGACATATTCCTGACATATCTGACATGTGCTTATTTATAGAATCAGAATAAAATTCAAAAGGTGTTTGAATCTGAAAGGACATTACATTTTTTTACTTTATATTATGCTCTTGTATAATTCTCTTCTCATCCCCAACACAACTCTCTCTCTCTGACACAGGCACACACGCACACACGCGCACGCACACACGCGCATGCACACACACACACATACACACACACTATAGGATAACTTTTCATAATGTCCTGTATTCAGACTTCTATTAAGAAAACATTTATCAAGTATCTCCAAAGTGCTAGGTATTGGGCTAGTCCCCAGATATGGCAATGTCATCCCAATGCACATAGAGTTTATAAACTAGTGCTCATCATTTGCATATATTTATTTATTTATTATGGCAATCCTATTAGGTAGGTTTTCTTCATACTCCATGGAGTAACTAGTTCAAGGTCACTTCAATAATTAAAGTAGCCTCCAAACTCAAATCCTTCTAGAGATACAAGTTTTGAGGTTCATATTTTTCCTATTGATTTACTTAGCATTTCACATATATAATTAACTTGAACAGAAAATCATTTTAAAGCCTAAGGTTTGTTCTGTTGGTTCAGTTCTTTCACTACTTTGTATAGAAAATATTTTGATTTACATGTCTAGAACATGGCATTTGATTTTATTCATTCATTTACTCATTCTACTTTTATTAAGCACTTATTTAGGACAGATTTTATAACAAGACAAAAGGAAATATAAGTTGCTAAAGTTTAGATGCTTACTTTGAAGAAAGTGGAGAAGTAAATAAAATATGCATAACCCAAATGTCAGTCACTGCTCTTAAAATTAAAATTAATTTTAATTTTAATCATATCTTAATTTAAATTAAGATATGATTTCCAGGGGAGATGGCAGAGTGAGTAAACACTGTGCTTGCCTCCTCTCACAACCACATCAAGAATACAACTAAACTACAGAACAATTATTACTAAGACTCACCTGAAGTCTAGCTGAACAGAAGTCCTACAGCTAAGTACATACAGAAGAGACCACCTCAAGACTGGTAGGGGCAGAGATTCAGATTGGGTTGGTCTCACACTCATGTGTAGCTGTTAAAAATTGGGAGGCATATCTCAACTGCAGAGGTCACCCCAGAGGAGCAAGGGGCCTCACAGCAGGCTCCCCAGCCTAAGGTTCTGTTGCTAGGAAGAAAAGTCACCCATAACTTCTGGCTGCGGATACCAGCAGAGAATGTGTTTGAGTGAGAGGAGGGCTACTAAATACCCAAGTGTTTCTCTTAAAAGGCCCAATCACAGATTTACTTGCTAAGGTACTCACTCTCTCTGAACTCCAGCGCTGGGGCAGCTGCTTGAAAGGCACCAGGGACATACAGAGAGGAACTGAATTGTCTAACTTCGGGGAGAGGGCTACAGAGTCAGTTTTCTCCCAGACAGAAGTTCTGGCAGAAGCCATTGTATTTTTTGTTGAACTCTGCTCCCTCAGAGTGTGCATATACAGGCAGCCACCATATCTGAGTCTCCATCAACCTGGCTAGCACCATTCACTCTGCCCAGGTGATTCCCTGAGACCTCACCACCCCCAACTTGTATGATGTCAGATGGGTACTAGATTTATTGGGATGATCACTTCATAAGTTATATAATGTCTAATCGCTATGTTATACACCTAAAGCTATAATATTGTATGACAACTATAATTGAAAAATAAAAAAAATTATTAAAATAATTTTAAATCAAGATAAACTTTTTTCAAACTTTATAGAGCAAAATTACTATTTGTTTGTTTGTTTATTGACCATGAAGCATTAATAACACTTCTTTTGGAAACAGTATTTAAATTTCTTAGAATTCATCATCTTTTCTCAGTCATTTTAATGTGCGATAACTTTGTCTCTGGTTCCAACTATAAGTATACAGGTAAGGTCTGACCATTCAAAACATTTTATCTCTATACATAGTGTCCAGTTCAGGAATAATAAGAATGCAATTAAGTTAAAACCAAAGCAATTTAATAAAACTTCTCTACAGCAGGTGCAGGAGAATGAATATCTTTCCTTCTCAATTTAAACATGAGTATTGGAACATAGGAGATGCTCCAGCCTTTTGCCACCTTGAAAATGGAGCAGATACTGAAGAGCTGTAAAGAGAAATAAGGTCCTGGTGACGTTTGTACCCCTGATTTTAGCCATGCTGAAATCGGGACTGCACATGATTTTTTTTTTAATCAGTGCCATGATCCAGTCTTTGCCTTTCTTTTTTTCCCCCTGTAATTTCCTTTATATTAACCTTTCACCTCATCAAACCACTTACATAAGCTTTATGTAGTAGACATTCAATGGAGCATGGGCTCTGATTCAGAAGGGGTATATTATGGCACCATAGTGCATTTAGTCTAAAACTACATAGTAGGTTTCACTGTCCCCGCCCACACACTCCCACCCCATGGTCTATAAACAGTTTACTACCATGTCGTATGTCCTCTCTTTTCTTTTTGTCACCAATACTTATCACTGCTTTCTCCTACCCAGATTCTAGTTCCAGGTAGGGTTGCCTGATAAATACAAAATGCCAAGTTAAAATTGAATAAATGACATATAATATTTCGGTTAAAGTATATTTTAGTTATTGCTTTTAACATAGATATGTTAATAATATTTATTTACTTGAAATTAAAATTTAATTTAGAATTCTGTATTTTTATTTTCTTAATAAGACTACTCTAATTTTATAGTCATTTGTTTTTATCCGGCCCTGATGGCCTCCCTTATGAAAGTATTTTCCCAAATTGTTGTTTTCCATTTTATTACATTAAAATATTAAAATCTCTCATTTAATTACAGAAGTAAATTAAATTAATGTTCAATTAATGTTTTATTTCCTTTTGTTTTAAGGTACGGAAAACGCTCTTCTAAATTGGGGATGTAGGTGAAGCCTACATCTAATTTTCTATTTCTATTTTTCTATCTTACTAGGACCCTTTCTTCACTTACCTCTATTACCCAGCTCTTCCCAACCAGCAAAATACAACACATCCATTCACTCTTCCATTCAGCCAATGTGTCCCGTGCTTTTCAACTTCTCCCTTTTTGGCTGTATCAAAAACTTTTCTGAGACAAGATGTCACTCTTTTCAATCAGAATGGGACTTTACCATTTCCATTCTTATACCTGAAATTTCTCCAAAAAGATATTTATATCTTATAATATGAATGACTTTTCCTAAAACCTGAGGAATGCATTTACTATTATTAATCGTTCCAGAAATCCGAACATTTTTGTTCAGGCTAGTTTGGATTGACGGTGAAACAATCAACAATCCTTATTATCTTTGCCTTTTCTAGAAGTAGAATTTGCTGGATTCCTCTTTCTAATATCTCACACATAGAAAATTTACTTCATTATGTACCTTTAGTGCTCACTCCTAAATCTAATTCTTCTCTGCAGTCAGCTAAAAAACAAACAAACACATAAGCAATCAAAAACAAACAAAAACTTTTTGATCCATTATCTCTCAAAAATGTTTGTTTGTTTGTTTGTTAGGGTTCTTATTCTGTGACTGACTGCATATTAAGTTTTTAGCTGAGAGGTAAATCCAAAACATTCAACCTTTATATTGATGATTGCCATGTGAGATACTAATGAAAGTTTGCAGAAAATGATGTTTGCAATCTCTCACACAGTGCAAATCAGGAGATGGAGCATTTCACTTAAAGATAATGGCTTTTGATTTCACTTATATGTGGAATCTAAAAAAACAAAACAAAACAAAACAAAACAAAACAGAAACAGACTTACAGATATAAAGAACAAACTGATGATTGCCAGAGGAGAAGAGAATGGGGGGAAAGAAAAAAGTGAAGGGGAATAAGAGGTAAAATTTTCAGTTATAAAATAAATCAGTCATGGGGATGTAATGTACAGCATAGGGGATATTGTCAATAATAATGACTTTGTATGGTGATAGATGGTTACTAGACTTATCATAGTGTTGATTTCATTAGGTATATAGTTGAATAACCATGTTGTACACCTAAAAAGAATATACTATGTTAACTATATTTTAATAATAAAATAAAATGTAGATTTCTAATAAAAAAGATAGCTTTCATGTCTCACACTTGCTTTCTTTTGATGTGCTTGCAGCAATATACAGTTTTCTTTCTTAACAGCTAGATATCCATAGGAACCAGGCAGGATACATGTATTAAAGATTAATTAGAATCTTCAAGAAAGAATTGAATGTTCAAAAAAGATACTCATTCAGTAACTCTTCACATGATTATACATATTAAATGACTAGATGTATCTAGAGAAAGTGCAATAATCACAGAAACTTAGCTAAGTCATTTTCTGTACACTTTTTCCCATAAACTTTTAAAAAATATGTTGTTTCCCTTAAATATCAAATGTGTTGTATTAAGTTTGTTTTAAGGCTTTTACATTTTATTCCTTTCTAGTGGCTCAAGACTGGAAGTAGATTTGGCAGCATAACAATAACTCATCTGTTGGCATGGGCTCTCCAATAATAAATGGCCATTTATTGTGCACAAGGTTGTAATCTCTCCCTGAGACTTTGTGGAGGATGGTTTTCTGTGTCAGGAATAAAGGCAGTCTGTTCTGAAAATAAATTACTATCTTGTCTGTGTGCTTTGGGTGGTCTGTTATTATAAAGACCAGATTATCTGGATTCCTTTTGAATATTCTGATAGCTCAGATGTGGACATCTTTGGGGCTTGTGAATTCAGGGAGGAGTTTGAGGTATCAAGGTGGCTAGAGCCCTGATTCTGGGAAGTATCATTGATTGACAGGTGTTTCCTGATACCTGGCAAAAACAACAACAAAAACTACTTTCAATGTGGTTTCTGGTGTTACAGTTTTTTTTTTTTTACATTTTCCCACCTGGTAAAGCTGATATATTAAACATGTACACCAATAATATGAGATTTATTTCTGTACAAGCATTCTAGATCATTCCACAGTTGGCAAGGCTGATTATCAAGGTATCTAGCACATAGAACATTTTTTCTTCCCCACCTCCACTAGTTTACACAGTTTTGCCGATTTTAGAAGTCTAAAAATTTTATACTCTCCCTCTTATCCAAAACTTCTCCTTGAGCAGCACCTGAAGAAGTCATACATTATTTATGCCATAGACATTTATCAGGCACCCACTATATGAAAGCTATGAGGAGAATATGTCTTGTATTTGAAAGGGTGAGACTTACAAGGTTATATTATTTATAAAAATTTGTACTTAAGTTGATCCAAAGGCCTAATTTGGTTTAAGTAAAAGTAGTTATGTTTAAATTATTTTATTCTTGGCACTGATACACTTGTGTGACAAAAACTCTTTTTTTCTGATGACTCAGGAATCAGGCAGATTTGTTTGGAAACCAGTCTGCAAGTGTCACCAGGACAGCATCAAGATTCACTCCTGGGAGGTCAGCCCAGGAAAGGTTCAACACTTGTAGCATATCTCTGTGCTCATCCAAACCCAAATGAAGAGGTACAGGGTTTCTCCCACATTCTTTTTGCTCACTCATCCTCAAAAAACAAAAGCCTATTTTTGATGATATTGATCATTACTCATTTTCTTCTGCATGGTTTAAGCTTTAATTAGACCATCTTTCTACTTATCATTGATTAAAGAATAATACATCATAAATTTCATTTAAACCCTCATGAGAACAAAAATATTATAGAAATTATTTTCTTGCTTTCTGATTCATTCATATATTCAGCAGTATCTGTTGACTTTTTAATATGTGTCAGGTGTTAGGCACTAATCTATACCCTGAATATAAAGTAAAGAAGACAAAGTCCATGCCCTTTGGTACAAAATTTCTGCAGAAGGAGTCAGAATTATCAAATATGTGTAACTTTTGCAATATCAAGGTACTATAAAAATAAAGTATATTATTTTATTTATTAAACACATATCTATTTAGTATATATATTTCCAGGCTTTGTTCAATACTAAAAGGCTAAGAATAGCCTCTTTAAATATTTTATGTCTAGCATATGCAGAATGTAGTGGGCATCCAACTAATATCTTATGAGTTTACAAAGAAGAAAAAAAGTTATTTTGCTTTGTTGGTTAAGAAGTTGTTTATTTCATCAAATAGGCAACATTTATTGTCATTCATTTAATAAAAATAAATGACTCAATAGTCAGCAAAAAGGGGTAGTCAAATATTTCAAGGTTACTGAGAGAGCTGAAAATTGAAAAGTACCCATTAGATATGACAGCTTAGGGGTTTATGATAATCTATATGAGATGATATTCAGTGGTATTGTGAAGACGGAAATCACGTTAAAATGAAATGTTTTAAGTAACAAGGAGATATCATTATATATGCTTCAGACTGCTAAAAGTACAAAGTGTGAGATAAAACCAAATATTGATGAGGATGTAGAGACAGTATAATTTCCTTACACTGATATTGAGTATTAATTGGTACAAGTTCAAGCTATGCACACGTTTCATATGTAAGTATTCTGCTTTAGAATATAAATCCTAGAAATCTCTTAATCATGTACACAGAGAGATATGTACAAAAATATTTGTTGGAAAGTCATTAGTATAAAATGTTAACAACAATACATCTCAAAAAAGTAAATAAAATAAATAAAAAATACATCTCAGAATAGGATAGCAAAATGTTGTGAAATTATAGCATTTATAGAGAGTTTTCAAAATATTCAAAACAGATGCATGTACATTAACAGGACAAAAATAGGCATAAATACGATAATATAAATTTCAAGGTAGTTTTTATAGGAGGAAAGAAAGAGAAAATGCGAGAGGGAAGCATAGGAGAACAAAGTATTTATTTCACTTACCTGAAATGTTTTATGCCTAAAAAAAGAAGGAAGGAAGAAACGGAGGATGGAAAGGAGGGGAAAAAGAAAAGAAAGATGAAAATGAAGTAACTTTGATAAAATGTTAAGATCTGTTAAAACTAAGTAGTTAGGTATATGAGTTGGAAATAGATACACATACAAAATTCCATTATGCATTTAGATGTATACATATGCACGCATACATAGTGTATATATATGCACATATATAGATGTATAGATGTATATACATGTATTATATAAAATACAAGAAGAAAAAGTAGTCTATTCCATGAGGAAATAGCATTTTTAGAAGAAGACTATTTCAGGTAAAGATGTAGATTAAATATTCAGAGAGGAGACTGAGGATATAGGATAGGTGGCATACAAATGATTACAACATTTTCTCAGAATTTAGCTATTGTAATCACTCAAGCCAGAAGTATTCACCAGACACATTTGGCAAAAACAAAAAACAAAATAAAACAAATAAATCATAAAACTGCCTGAGAAAATAAATGAGTGAAAGACAAAGCAAAACAAACAAAATACACAAAGGACCAGGACTGTTACTTTCTTTAAAATAAGTTTGAGTATTAAAATTAAAATAAAGAATAACGAGTATTCTTTAGACAATTAATGGACAGACACAAACAGCAGGGTCAGCTATGTTTAGCACATTTCTGGTCACTATTTTAAGACCATTCGATATGACCCACACTGTTTTTGTACTTGTTGCTCTTATCCGGAAAACAAACAAACAAACAAAAAAACAGATAAAGTTTAATTTAAGTAAAAATTGAAATAACCTCTGTGAAAGTTAAATAGGTAACACTTATTCATGACTAAATTTTGAACAGTAAGCAATATATGTGCAGATATTAAGTAAAATAACATGACTGATAGTCTGTGGGTATTATAATTGTTAAAAGTAGACTTTTTGATAGAATTATTTTGATTGTCTTTGATTTTTGGCAGCTTTTGATCAAGCTATTTGATTAAATTCTTTACTTTCCTTAGCTCATTTGAGTCTTTAGGAAAATCTACTCTCAAAATATTCATAAAAAGATAATAATAGAAATATTAGTTCTAGAGAACCATTAGCCTAGAAGATAATCCACATTACCTCATAATCTGCCCCATATATTGAAATTATTCCACACATTAAGTGAGGATAATGGTAATATATTGCTAGCTACAATTTATTGAATCCTATACGAAGGACATTGCATACATTATCTTTTTGAATCTTTCTAAATTTACCAGGAATACACAATCATTTCATTTCACAAAGGAGGCAAAAAGAAGTATGAGCTCATTCTCAAAATGGCACAGCGAGTGGGGGTCAGAAGTGGGATTTGGACCCATGTCTTTCCGATGCTAAGATTCTAAGCCTAAATTTAATGCTAATCTATACCCCATTTTGTTTTCTGAAGCAAGATTAGCAAAGAATAATTGTCTAATATAGATAATTAAATAAATCTTGGAAATTATTTTAGCTGACCATTTATTGTAATTATCAGATGTAAAGTTATAGATATTGTTAGAAAATTATGTTGATGAAATTGTCTGATATCTTTGCAAGGAAGATGATAATATGTTATCATTAATGAAAATTATTTCCCTGGCTCTATTTTCTTTTTTTATGATTGATTTTGATATTATTTTATAAATATCCCTTGTTCTGTAAGTATTGCAGCAATTACTGCCCAAAGGTAATACAATTCTAACTGAACCTCTGATAAGAAAATGGTAAAATTCCCAATATTAAAGGAATTTTTGCAAGAATACCAGATATTAAGACAATATGTCAAACACTAGCTATTGAGACAATATGTCGATAATATGTCAGTGGACATAATTAAGGGGCAATTCTCTTAGATAGTTAAAAAAGTAAACAAAACTTAAAGATAATGGTTTTCTTCTCCCAATATCTCTATGAATATAAATTATGGTCCATTAAGTAATTCTTTCTAATTTCTAGAATTTGATAATGTAGGCATAGTCATGGTATCACTAAAAGAAATTTTATGGCAAACATACTTAGTTTTCTTACAAAACCATTGCAAGATTTTGTCAGGACTTAATTTCTTAATAAAACTGCTTTATATGTAATGTAAACTATACACTGTATTTAGATCATAGTATGTAGTCTGTGTTAAGACTGTAGAGAATGCAAAAGAGTTAGAGAAAAGCACCACAGAAGGTCTTAGCAGCTATATTTAGATTCATGTCTAATACACAAACTACATAGAATATCCAAATAAAAAATACATCCAGTTAGAAATGACATTATAGCTATGCCCAGATATTTCACTCATGGGAACCTGGAGAAGAAAATTTTGTTCAAAGTAACACTGACTGCAAAAATGAGGTCAAGAGATTGAGTTATTAATAACAAACCTGTTCTAAGTGAATTTCGGATGTAAGTCATTGTAACTCAGTCAGGCTGAAGGCAATTAATCCCTTAAAAAGAGTGAATCATGAGCAGTTCTTTATACCTAAAAACAAACACACGATCTATCTACGCTTTATAATAGCAATAGCAGGCAGAGTGGTCTTAGCGTTAGTAGTGATAATGACATTCACCCAGGATGCTTTTTAAGTGGAAAGCAAATGTGTCAGGTCCAAAAATATTATCTTTAATAACTGTAATCTTCTGGGATTAGACAAGAATACTGAAAACGTATGACTCTGTAGCCTGGGGATTTACTATTGATTATGCTTTTTAATCTTCTGTGGACCATTTTCTTTGGAGTCCTCTTTTTGTGCCTAAACTTTTAGCCCCAGAGTATTGTAAATGTTGTGAAGGGAGTATTTTATTTGACTTGGGAAAAATAGAAACCATTGCTCTTCTATTATTTGTAAGCATTCATTTTTACTGCTTACTTGGGAGAGTGACTCAGTTTTTGGTTTAATTATATCTACTTTATGGACTGCTACAAAGGGGGAACAAATTTTCTGGTTAGAGGTATCTGTATAGTAAGTTAACCTTATAAAATTTATTCTGACATTATATTCTGATCTTGAACTAAAATTTGGGTCCATAAATTGGCTCAATGAGATAACAATAATGGGTAATAAAAATGGCAAAAATATGACAAAAATGTGCCTAAATAAAAATAATGTTTTGGTGGAAAATTTATAATTGTTTCACAGTCATAAAGTTCTTTTTTGCCTGATAAATTAATTTCCCAAGCACATTAATGTTTCATTATAGACAATTTTTGTGCCCCCCCCCCACGATTCATAGATATTTGGAGATGGAGTCTTTGAGAGGTACTTAGGGTTATATGAGGTCATGAGGATGGAGCTCTCAAGAAAGAATTAGTGCCCTATAAGAGTGACCAGAGAGCATGCTCTCCTTTCCATGAGCATGCACCGAGGAAAGACCATGTGCTCATACAGAGAGAAGGTAGCCATCTGCAAGCAAGGAAGAGAGGTCTCACTGGAACCTGACCATGCTGGCCCCTTGATATCAGATTTCTAGATTCTAGAACTATGAGAAAATAAATTTCTGTAGTGTAAGCCAACCAGATTGTGGTAATGATATGGCAGCTTGCACAGACAAAGATATGTCTTTAAGTGGATAAAGATATGTCTTTAAATTTTTCTTTTTTTTTTTAAGTTCTGAACAAAATATATTTTTTTTCAAAACAAAACAAAACAAACGGGTCCTTAAGACTATATTGCTTAGAAATCATAGTTTCTCAGACATGAACTTTTGCTTGTTAATATTAAAATAGATACATACATGACAGTGATTTGTTTAAATTTATATATTTATATATATTTAAATATATATATACATGTATATACATATACATTTAAATATATATAAATATATATATACATGTATATACATATATGTATATACATATATGTACATATATGTATATACATGTATATATATATTTATATATATTTAAATACATATATATACATGTATGTAACCTGAAATTCAGATTTCATATCTATCTATCTATCTATCTATCTATCTATCTATCTATCTATCTATATATATAGATATAGATATATATAAATTTGTGGCTAGCAGATAATCTCAACTGAGTTCACTTGCTGGCGGGTGCTCAGAGTATATCTGTTGCTGCCAAAACCTTCATCGTCCCCTCTGACCCTGACCACTTCTTGCACCATTATTGAAGTTTCCAGTTTCTGAAATCCTTTCCAGATCTCAGAGGTTTTAGCATATAATAAGTAATTTAAGTAACCTTCATAGTTAGATAATTTAGGTGTGCTTTCTTAGATTCAAAATTAAACAATTACATAATCATAGAAAATATTCACATTAGGGC
Organism: Pteropus medius; assembly: GCF_902729225.1. Lineage (NCBI taxonomy): Eukaryota > Metazoa > Chordata > Mammalia > Chiroptera > Pteropodidae > Pteropus > Pteropus medius. The sequence goes on from NW_024349797.1 coordinate 9,128,721, forward strand.
CACCATAAAGCTATTTGCCTTGCAGAAGGAATATTGCAAATATATCTGAGCATTGAGTACTCACTCTGAAAATCGCAACTATAGATGTGTGCCTGTGACTTTGAATGTATAACTCGGAATCTCTGCTAATGGATTTTTAAAGTGTGTCTCAGTGAAATAATGGATGACATCACAGCCCAGATTCAGTGAAAAATCTTAGCTACTGGATACATTTGAGGATTTGTTCTTAAGAATAAAAAACAAGATTTTATTACCAAAGTTGAACAATGACCATTCAAGTAGCACATGCAAGCAGAAAAATCTATAGAAATCACAACAGAAGGTGAAGTTGGTTTCCTTTAAAGCATCAAAAAAGAATTGCTTCTGAATGCATGTGTCTGATGTAAATGTATCCTTATTAAGAATATTTCAAAGAGCAATCATACTGAAGTATTTTGTCTGAGTCCTGGTCACTCTTTAATATTAGAATTTGTAGGCATTTTAGGAATTCATCATTAGCACAGTAATGTATTTGGACTGAACTCAAAGTGAAGGGTCAAAAAGTGGTTATCCACTAGCAAATATAAACAGTGTTTCTACCAAGAACCACAGAACAACTTAATGTTAATATTAATGAGCATTGAAAAACATGTTTATTTTCATGTCAAATAGTACATGTACTGGAATACAACTTACTTTAAACATTAATTTCACTCTAGCCTAATTAATGATAAAAGAATAAGCAATACGATTTTATTTAAGCAGAGAGAAAGTGATCTAAGTTACAATCGACATTGCTGAAATTGTGATCAGTAATAACACATGTTGAAAAGTAACACTTGTTTCTCCATTATAGAGAAATAATTTTAATAACATATATTAAGCCAATGTTGTTATTAATAGCATTTTTCATCGCTGTGGAATTATTTTATTTTTATTAAATTTCATTTTATAAAGAACAGAAGAGGATATATCTTATTGGAGTTTTTATTTAAATAGAATCCATTTCTTATGAGATTATAGAGAAATGGATTGCTTTTTGAAACAATGTTAACAAAAGAGTGAATCACTTAATCATTTATTGTTTATAAAATAATAAACAATGAACTAAATTTTAGATGACTTCTTAACAAATAAATATGAAATTAAAATTGATAAATGGTTGCAATAGGACACATTTACCTTAATTGTGAAATGTTATAAATGACAAGAAGTACACAATGGGTATATTTGGGATCATTATATTGTTATGCAGCAAAAGTTGATACTATGTCAAAAGAATAATGTATTAACAGTGCAGTGTAAGACACAGCCAAATCCATGAGATTGCCCCTAGAATTAGGTGATCTATGTCTAACAAGTGTAAATGGACAATAGCATTTACCAGGAGATAAAATCTGTCGTTATGGCTTTGCAGTTATTTGCACATGAGACTTACAGTGGTATAAAGGTTCAAATGAAAGACACACGTTGAGTTGACGTTAGTATATTTTGTTAAACTTGGTTGTTTCCAATGAGTTATTCTTTACAATGTAGTCCAAGTAACTCACACAATGTGCTGTGTCATTTCTTAGAGATGGGTAACTTGATGTTGTAGATTTCAATGAGAGCAACTTCTTTATCTAGCAGTCAATTCTTAAGAGTTTTTATTTAATTTCATGTGCAGTAATATGGTAGGATTAAGACAAGATTGATCCTTTGATTTTTATGTTTTGTGATCATATCTGTTTTTTGTATATATGTTGTTAGCAATAACTAATTTATTTGGGCTGTTCTGGGTCAGGAGAAAACATTTAACCCACAACTCTTTGCCATATTTTTCACTTAACACATATATCATATCTTTCTCTTTGATTTCAAAGAAAAGTACTCAGGAGACATAAATAGAATAAAATAACTAGAACTTTAAAAGGAAAAACTCATAATATGCTAACTTTTATCTTGTACATTATTTTAATCTAAAATCACTCAAATTGAAGAAAAAAGTATTTTTGAGCGTAAAAATAAAAAATTTTACTTGGTCAAAATAATTTGTGTTGCAAGCCAGTTTAGGGAGGAGATAGCACAATCTCTTAATTTTACAAATTGGAATACTTAGCTTCTTAATCATTGTTCATCTTTTTAGCATTTTGTCAACTTTGCACATTCTGGAAAATATAAGCCACACTAATCAATAGGAAAATCACTTTAAGTGATGTAAAAAGCATTAGAAGTGCAGCTTGCACAAAAAAATGGCACAAAATGTTTAATACTTCAAACTTGAATTACATAGCTAGAGGGAATATTTAGTAAAGTTATACAGAGAGACACCCATGTGGACCCAATAGGAAATCATTTTTAATTCACACTTACTATGAGAATTATTATAGGGTTTAATCAGAGAGAAAAATTAACAGACAGAGTAGAATATAAGTGGTATACAAGTAGAAGCTATTTATGGCATAATAAGAAATTGGTGGCAGGCATTTAACAGAGAACACTCTTCTACGAGAACACTCTTCTTTATATATATTTTTTAAAAATCTAATTAAAAATTGAAATCTGGGCATCAAATTCAAGATGATAGACTGGTATACACTGTTAACTTTCCTTGCTCCCAACTGAAATCACAGCAAATATGTTTTAAAGAAAATATATCTAGTATAATACACAAAATAAAAGGTGGAGATTGCTAACAGAGAAAGGATAGCATTTCAATAAATGACAACTAGAATAGAGAAAACTGCAGCCTAGAAAATATTTAGAAAATTTACTGTCCAAAAAAATTCCTGCTCTGCTCCAAATCTGTGTTCCTAGGTTGGTAGGTATGGAGAACAACTATGTGTATAATTATTTATTATTATAAATAATAGAAGATATTAGATATAAATTATTTATTAAATATTTTATATTTTACTATTTATTTCCAAAAATGTACTCATTAGCTTTGAGTTAATTCTGATGTCTATAAAATAGCTGAGTCAAATGAGTTTATCCAAACCCTCTCCCAACTATACTTTTAAATCTTCCTATTGTCTGCCGTCTGTTTGACTCTAGGCTAAACATGCAGAATTATATTCTATTCATTCAGTTGTATATTTCATGACAGACACACATTACCAAATTGACTTAAAGAGAAATAGAAAATCTAAATAGAGTTATATCAAAAGAAGAATTAAAATTTTTAATTTCAACATTTCCACAAAGAACACTTTAGTCTCAGATAGCTTTACTTGTTAATTATATCAAAGATTTGTGAAAATAAATACTTATCCCATTTCAAAAATAGAAGAAAGATTTATCAACTCATTGATGAGACAAGAATTATCCCGATACCAAAAACAGTCTTCCTAGCTCAGAAGTATATGTACGGGAGGCCTAATATTGTTGCTATTCTAAGCATAGAAAGTAACTGGGTCAAAATTAAAGGGTATAATTAATTGACCGCAAAGAGATTTATGTTTTTCTGGTTAAAAAAGGGTAGAACATACAAATTTAAATTTTTTAATCAAAAATTAAATTTAAAAGTAGTATTAGAAAGTAAGTTCCAAATATTAAAATACATAAAACAATGTTTTTCAATGGTTTTTCATGATCACCTCATTAAGCCATTTTAAACTTTCTTTTTTTTGCTAATGCCCCTTCCTAAAATTTAACTTCCAGAGATATACTGTATATCTATCTGTTTATGTAATGTACCAGAATTTCGTAAAAAGAGTAAAATATTTTAATCCTCAAAAACCAATTTTTGCTCCCTTGGGGACAATACCATGTTAAAAGTCATGATCTATAAATAAAACATGATTTTGAGTAATTGATATCATTCAAAAAAATATAATCCATTAGACCATGATGGGATCTTTGAATCATTTTAATTAGGTATGAAATATTTTTTATATAACATTACATTTTGTTTTGTGTCAAGAAGAAATGGGCAGAGATGTGACCATAACATGGCAGTGCTAATTGCCTCTTCACACCTAGAGAGGAGTTAAGAAAAAGTTTTGTACAACTGGTTTTTGAAGTTATGTGTCTGATTATCTTGTAATAATAAAATAGGAAACAAATCACACTTAAAAATTGAGAAATTTTCTGCAATTGGTAATAAAATCTTTACTACAAGTTATAGATATCAAAATCAGCAGAGACCTCAGACTCAGACCATCCCTATAAGAGACATCTGGACTGATGATTCTTGCAACTCTCTCTAGAACTAATGAATCAGAGTCCCTTGAGGAAAGAAGCTGGAAATCTGCATGTAAAAAAGTTCCTTCAGTAAACTGTATATACTCCAATCTTGTGAGCAAACGCTGAAACTGGAAAAAATGTTCCCAGCCACATCAGGCTGAGAATTTACTAATTCCTAGTGAGGAATAAAGGGAAGCTTACATAGGAACACTAAAGCAGTAGCTCTAATTTGTGCATTTTGCTCATGTTCATGTTGATGGGAGGTGCTTCTCAAGTCATGGCATGTGTTTAGTTCACCATGCTACTGTGTCCACTTGGAAGCCCAGAAGACAGACCAAGGTTTGAGCTTAGTCAAGCTTACTTACTCATGCTTGCCTACAAGACACATAGAGTATGTTCATTATTCACTTAATAATTGTGAATTGAGCACCTAGTCTATGCCAATTCTTATCTTAATCACGAAACTATTAGAGTCATGGAAAAAGATCACTCTTGAAATATAAGACACATGGCTATTTACTAAATAATTAATAGAATTATATATTTTTCCCCAGGAAGTAAAAGCTAAAGATTGATTTAAAACTATCTTTAAGCAGATGGTGCAATACTGGGTAAGTACAGAATAAAGAACAAATCCCTTTGGTTTCTTCTTAACCTTGGATGGAATAATCAAAATTATAGGTACATTAAGATATTCCTGGAGAAAAATGGAAATTCTGGCATTTTTTAACTTGTACCTTTCTCAGGATTTAGCTGGGGCCTCTTTTCTTGAGGAGCCAGAAGTACACTAAATCCTGGGTTTGATTTAAGGCACAGGGGTTTAAAATAAAATGTGAGACTCTCAGTGTTAGGGAACCTCTCAGCACAAGTAAAATTTAGTAATAATAACTTAGAATGGATGAACCAAAGAGGGTTCCAAAGCTTAGCATCAATAACTGTACACAATCTCGGATTCTTATTCTAATGTCTTTATTTTGGAAATTTCCCCAAAACAGCCTCTTCTGGGAGATTACTAGCATTTACTAACTCAGTAGTGGTGAGAAAAATCATGAGAATCTGATTGCCATGTGACCTTCTTTGCTGTTAGCTTAAATTGTCATCACCAGAAAGTTTTCCAGAGCGTTTTCAGTTCACGGTGACTCAAGTTTCAAGTTTGTCCAAGATTCTGAAAATAATTCAGGAGACTTCTTTGTAAATTTATTTTCCACTAATATCATGTGTCTTAAACTACTTTTCTTTTTACTGTGCCTGCCTTCTCAGTAGGAACTGTTCTGTCAGACATCCAACAAATTCATTTTTTTAAATCACATTTGCAATGTCTTCCTGTAGTTGGGGAATAGCAGTTGTTGGACTGATAGACTTCAAGGTAAGAAGAAAATCAAGTCTCTGCCTCCCTTTTAGCAACCATGGGGTACATTTTTTCCATAATGATATTTTCAGATTGCTCTGCATTTGTAAATAATACTAGTTCACACCAGGCATTATCACTAGGTAGTCTTCCTCTACACGATGAAACACATTCTTCTCCCCGAGGCATTAAATAATCCAGCATCTTAATTCTTTGATTTCTACTTGTAACCTGAAATTCAGGTTTTCTTTAAGAAATAAAATAAATAAAATAACACAGCAAAACAAAATAAAATAACAATAGAGCTTCAATCAGTCTCTGCAAAGGATCCCTTTGGTAATGTAAATGATGTGCAACATATTTGTTTTAGATGAACGATATAGAACACAGTTTTAAGAGTAATAACTCATTTTGTATGTTAGCTTAAATTAAGAAATATGAAAGTGAAACATAGAAACAGAGACTGAGAGAGAGAGAAAGAGAATATAGAGAACAAAACTTAGCTGGTAAACTTTAGCTTTGTGAAATAAGCATATGAACGACTTAAACTAAGTAAAAGCAAAATAAAAAAAAATTAACATTTTTGCATTAAAAAAATCCATTATTATCCTAGACACTGAGTCTTTACTGACATCACTATATTTTGATATTCTCTGAAAGAGAAGTAATGATCTCAGAAGGCAAAGTCCTCCCTGGGCAAGGTGAGAAAGGACGGAGTTGAGAAAGTAGATCAAATCCAAGGAGGGGGATGACAGGTTCAGGAATTATTGAGCATTAGGAAATCAAGGACCCCAGAGAAGAGACAAACGCTAATGTTCATGGCAAAGAGAACTAACTAGATGTTTTTTATTGTTTTTCACAACATCCTTATACCGTGAATTTTAAAGAATATCGAGGTGCATAAGTGATCAATTACTTGAAGTTTGCAACAGAAATGGAATGCTATGTAGCTCGTGTATCTTTTAGATTCCAGAATAGTTATATCTAATTTCTGTAATTTAAACAAAAGCAGATTAAGTATTAATTAAAATTTGTGGTTTAATTTTATAAAGACTTTCTTTCTTTCTTTCTTTCTTTCTTTCTTTCTTTCTTTCTTTCTTTCTTTCTTTCTTTCTTTCTTTCTTTTCTTTCTTTCTTTCCTTTCTTCCTTCCTTCCTTCATCCTTCCTTTTGCTTCCTTCCTTCCTTCCTTCACACCTTCCTTCCTTCCTTCCTTCCTTCCTTCCTTCCTTCCTTTCTTCCTTCCTTCCTTTCGTGAACTGTTTTAATCGTAACCTATCAACCTCCATTTGAAAGTCAGTAACAGACTTTACAATGACATCATCATGGCTTTTAATACTTATAATTTCTATAATGCCAGCATTAACCTTTTCATAGATATCTAGTTTGGGAAGCAGATGGCATCCGGTTGTACTGTTGACCAATACATAGATTAAGATTTATAAATTAATGACTCATTTATGAAGACTTTAGAGTAACTAATAATTTCTTACATAGCTATACAGACACTGCAATCTGTTGAAGCATAATAATCATGTTTACAATTGTTTACAGTTTCCATGACACCCTATGGAGCACTGGATGAAGAGTGGAGATTTACAAAATTTATATTGAATTCTTTATGGGAGTGAATATTTACAACAATCTGATAAAGAATAAAACTTTAATATGTATTTCTTATTGAATTATTCCTCAAAAATATATTTCTGATCTCAAAAACTAAATATTTACATATCCAACCAAGACAGAATAACAGGGCACAGATTTGCCTCCCTGACTAAAACAACTAAAAAATATGAAACAATGGTTTTCAGAAATACAGCAATTCTTCAAAATGCAAATTACTTTAGAGTGAGTGATGGAAAGCTGGTTATTGTTTGCCTACGTTTAAGGGTTATGAAGACTGAGAAAAAGAAGTGTTAAACATAAGAATATGAGGAGACTTTTTCGGTTTGTTGGACATGTTCGTTATCTTGATTGTGATGATGATTTCATGGGTACATATGTATGTTAAAGTTTATCAAATTATATGTTTTAAATATGTGCAGTTTATTGTATGCCAATAATATATCAATAAAACTATAAAAAATGCAGTTCTGGTAAACTAAATGTATGAATAAGAAGATTCTAAAGAGTTACAATTCTAGGTGTACATTGGAGTAATAAATTTTTTTTTAATTAAGAAATTTTAACAGAATTGGTAAAGCAGAATACAGTCTGAATATAGACAAAATCAACACATCTGGTATTAAAAACTTTTTAAAATGATGTTTAAAAAGAAATAGCATAATTGCATTTTCTCTTTTTGTACTTAATATATGGGGGGAAATTGAATGCTTGATCTTGCCTCCTTCAGTGTTTTATGAACTCCTTATGATTGGAGATCTTTCAATATTAATTTGATTATTTTCACCATGGGCCAAACAGTTAGCATTCTCTATTCTGTGGGGCAAGGATTGTCCTGTGGGCATATATTAAACTATAAACCAAATGATAAGTGGCGGTTTCTAACCTTTTCATAGTTTACACAGTGGTGGCAAGAAAAACATAAACTACCTATAACACAATGCAGAATGAAATACCTACTAATAGATGAACATTTTCATCTTTAAATTGTGCTAAGGCAGTACACGTACAGGACCTGTGAATTCTGAAATGAAGGGAGGAATGGGGATGGGGACAGGGCAGGCTTCACGCCTATGAGGAAACTTACACACAGGGATTAGCTCCAATGCACACACACAGTAAGGGCTTAAGTAGGTCCTTGCATCTCTGTGGCGACTCTTGAAGCTGCCTCCTCTCCTAGGCAGCTGTCAGTCACCATTTGTTCTTCCTTATGTATTTCTAAGGAGTCACTGAGAAGAAAAGGCTAGTGCTTAATTAAGCTCAAGCTGGGTGTTCTTTATTAGCTGAACTTTGGATATGAGACCTCAAAAGAGCTGAAGTCATGTACATCAAGCCAAATCCTTAAATCATGTGGGCACAAATATTCCAGAGATCACAGCAGTTCAAAATACACATAGCAGTAACTCACCAAGTCAAGTTTTTAATTATTTCAAAAACTTGAATCAACACCGAATTCTATCAAAAGCAAAATGAATGTACATTAATCACAGAATATTTTAGTCACATGGCATCTTTCATCCCACAGAAGTTCACAACCCCTGGGTCTGTTTCTCATCACACTTAACCTGAGGAAACAGGATAGTGAGTAGCTTTGAAGAGACTGAATGGAAGAATTCAGTCTAAATTATTTAATTTAGACAGAGCTACACAATAGTTGCAAAAACAAGCACTTTCTTTTATTATGTCTCATTTCTAGAGTTGCTGTATTATTCTCCCCCTAATGATGAAGAAGTAAATGATAGTTTATTTATAAATTCACTAATCTCTTGGGCTAAAAATAAGTCTTGAGAGAAACTTCTAACACTCACCTACTAGGAGACTCAGTATTAGAAAATGTGATAGTTTTTGTAATGAAAGATTTATGAATATGTTAATTATCACTGAATAATTGGTTTATTAATATCTCTGACAAAATTATGGGAAAGCAAGCACACAGGACTATGGTTTACCCTTTGTATTGATAACTTAGACTAAACAGACCGAAGTCTTTTCCTCCTCTTTTAACCAGGATATTGGTAAAATATCCTCCACTTCTTTCTGTCTTCATGGAAAAGTGAGCCAAGGAAGAACTGAATCCATAGCACAAAAAGGTTATTTATCTAAAACATCAAATTTTTATCAATAGTTTCTATAAGATAATCTTCTTATATGAAAACAGCAATTTTCAAATTATACTCCCTGGATCTATGTACTCTTGAAGGTTTATTCCAAGCCTTCTGCAAATAATGAAGTATTTTACTCCAAAGAATCTAATTCTTTGAGGAGTTTCTGAAATACTTATATCACTTTTATGTACTGGAGATTATTTTTAAGATTCATTGTTTAAAAACATTTTCTTCTAAATACATTTTAAAACAATTCTATCAAAAGGAAGATGCATGTGACTTTGAAAAAAGAAAGAATAATTTTATTTGACATTTATAGAGATAAAATGAAATTTTAAATAAATCGTGTACTTAATAAATCATCTCCAAGATAATTAGCCCACTCTTCTTTATCTTTTCTCATTCTGAGTGAGACTTGGCTTGAACAAATTATTTCTTGTGTAAAAGCAGGATTGAAACTATGATTCTATAGTAAATTAAAAGATAAAACAGAAGATTGGCTATTTATTCTTTTGGAAATATTTAATAGACCCTCTCTCTGATCTAGGCTCCATACTGTGCTATGATTGTCTGTGTCTGTTTACTAGTGGATATCAGGCTATAGAAAGAGGTATAAATATAAATAAAGGCAGCTGTAACATTCTCTGGCCAATCACTCAGGCATGATGAAATTTATCTTTCTGATTATAAGTCAAATTTAAATTAATTTTTATTCCAGATCCTTATTCCCTTGTGGAGGTGGTAACTTCATCATGCTCATTTGCCCCTCCCCACCAATGGTAACTTTACCTGGAACTCTGTCTTACTTTGATAACTTACTGCCAAAACGTTGGGGAGGGGACAGACAGGTCCATCAGTTACTCCATATTTCATCCTACCCCGCAAGCAGCTGAGGAAACATCTATTCCATTCCAGTATGAGAATTTTTCCACACAGGATGTAAATTGTTCCTTGTAGCTGTTTGTTTTCAAGGGTCCATTTAATAAAGCAGCTTCCTCTACTCATTATGTGTCCCCCTTGGGTACACTCAGAGTTTGGTTTATGTTACTCAGAAACCAGACAGAGACTAACTGTTAACTGGAGATAAAAGGTAAGGGACAGGCACATGAAGTAAAAGACAAATAACAGGTGAAGTAAGTAGCAATTGGCTAATTATTTTAATTGTATTACCTTAACATCTGCAGAGCTAATAAACAAAAATGGTCAGGACAAGAGTGGCACACAAACACACACAAGAGAGATCAGCCTTCATGAGGATGGAGGAGGAAGGCAGCCCTGAGACGTCTTCCCAGATCACTTACAGGTGGAATCTAAGGAACAAAAAGAACAAACTAATTGAAAACAGACTCACAAATACAGAGGTCAATCTGGTGATGGCCTGAGGGGAAGGGGTTTGGGGGTGGGGCTGTGAGAATGAGATGAAGGGTTAAAGAAGTACACAAATTAGTAGTTGATAAATGGTCACGGGGATGAGGAGAATGGCATAGGGAATGCAGTCAGCAGTAATGTAATGGCTAGGTGGAGAGCCAGAGGGAAGATAGAGCAATCAGGGGGATTGTCCCATAAACTATATAAATGTCTAACCAATGTACTGTATACTTGAAACTAATAATAAAAAAATCAGGAAATTGTAAGAAAAGTAAATGCTCATTGATGTTTACTGATTCTGACATTCCTCTTGGTTGATATATTTGCACCAAACATTCTTGTCCCAAACTTTTCAACAGAGTTCATTCTTAAGGTAAAGTTTTACTAGGTTTATTAGCCTGTCTAATCTAGAAAGTCTAAATTATTATCATATCTTTTGGAAATATGTTCTCATGGATTTTTCGAATGATGTGGTGAGGTGTAGCTACAAGAATGAGGGGTTTGAAGTCCGGTACCTATGATAGCTTGAAATCACAACTGTTGTTTGGTAACTGGAGAATCTAACATAAGCTTATTCATTTCTCTGAGATTAAACTTTCTCATCTATAAAATTTGGATAAGAATAAAGAATTGAGTGGTTGTTAGGATTCTCTATTAAAAAGTTCATACATTGCCTAACATAGTAGTAAAAAAAAATAGTAGTTTAGTAGTATGGGTAGTATTAATGAAATGAAAAATAATGCCCCCTAATTAGAAGATACTCCATGAATGTGGATACTTTAAGTATTATGAATTTTTTTAAAGAAACCACAATCAATCTAATGATTTTATGACATCATAAAATCATAAATCTGGAGAGGATCCAATTCTCTCACCTTTAGTAGTAATTCTAATAATTAATAAGCTTTTTTTTTCATACCTCAAAGTAATCCAAAACTTTAAGTGCAGAATGAATTAGCTATTTTCACTTTTGGAATGCTTGACTGTTAGCCTTTTATCTGATGAGTAAAATGTAATTAAACTGAACTTAGAGTAAAAAATTAACAGATTTCTCTTTTTTACGTGATACATAGTTAAGCAGTTCTATTCAGAATTTAATCATATGTATTTAATAAAAATATAAATATGTGAAACAGGCAAAAATGCCAATATATTTTACTTTCTGTATATCAAACTCGATAATTATTTAAATCTGTTCTTAGTGTAAAACTTAAACACCATGACTAATATAGATGGCTGTAATTAATCTCAAATTAAATATTTTACAACGGATGGGGCCACAGACCAATATCTTAGAAGAGGATGAGAATAATCTAAATAATTTTAAGTTATTCACATTATATTCTTAGACCTAATAGGTAGAAAGGAATCCTAGAAATCTTCTAGCTTGACTCTCTTCTTTTTTTTTTCAGAAAAATAACCCAGCTATAGTTGATTAAAAAAAAATTGGGTCCAGACACAAAAAATAGCAATGAACCAGTGGTTGGAATAAAGAGGGAGAGGCTAGTTGAAGATAATGAACTTTCAGTCATAAGATGAATAAGATCTAAGAACCTAATAATATAACATGACAGCTATAGTAGATAACACTATATTGTTTATAACTGAAATTTTCTGAGAGTAGAATTTAAGTATTCTCACACACACAAATAAATATGTGAAGTGATCGAGTTTTTAATTAACTCGACTGTGGGAATCATTTCACAATGTATGTGTATATCAAATCATCACATTGTGCTCTTTAAATATTTTACAATTTTATCAATTATATCTCAATGAAATGTTTTTAAAAAGTTGCTCATGAAAATTATGGAAGGAAATACACAGAAGGAAAATGGTCTAATCTGAACAAAGAGTAGATAGATTTTGAGAAAAATATTTTAAATTTTTTGTTGGATTGAGCCATGAAAGAAACCACTTACAACTAAGCATTTTTAAATACAAAAGTTACTCTTTATATTCTAACCATGACAAACATCCTATTGAACTCTTACAGACTGTACTTTTGAAGGCAGTTAAGACATTATTGAAACAGAAAAGTAAGTGTTCATGTAGTTCATTCTTTAAAGGATCCAGTCATTTGTAATATATAATGTTTTTCAAAACATTCTTAAATTAAACTTTCATCTTTGTGTTTTCTTTTTTCATTACTGAAGAATTGAATTTGACATTCCTCAAATCAATTACAACTTCATACGAATTTAGTTTTCTTTGTCAAATGGCATTATAATCTATTTACTATTAAGATCAATTTTCTGGTTGAATGATGAAACCTTGAAAAATGCAAACTATTTTGTCCAATAGTAAAGACCTGTACTTTTAATCAGACCATGCCATTTGCAATTGTTTTTTAGCTATTCTTAGACAGTTTACTGTAATGTTTAATGTTTCACCTGTAATTTTTTTTATGTCTGCTCCAGACTGATTTTCTTCCCACCAAACTCCAAAGTTATCTTTACTGATATTTATGGTACCTACATGTTGCCTGTGACCCAGTGACCAATTCTGTTATCTTACTTGATATTTCTTTAGCAATCTTGCTTCCTTTTTTAAACATTTTTTTTTAATTTGGATTTTAGTCTCCCACACTCTCTTAGCTGTCTTCCTATTTTACTAACCATTCTGTATTAGTCTATTTTACAAGAATTCTACTTTTTAAAATCTTGAAATGCTGTACTGCTTCAGGACCAAGGACTTGAACATCTTTTTGTTTTTGTTTTTTTTTTTTTTATACTCATTTCCCCTGGGAGGTATAGCTTTAAAAACATCAAAGACTTCTAAGTTTAATCCCTTGCTTGGACTTCTACATTTACCAGTCTAGGTACCTGCTTGACTTCCTACTTAGAGCTAGTAGGCATCTTAATATGGCTTTAGCCTAAAGTTTGATATTTCACTCATATGTTCTTTTCCATATACTTTCATTTTTAGAAAATTATATTGCCTTGAAATATATCCTAAATATGTTTTTATCACTTTCACTGCTATTACCCCAACTAAGCTATCAACTATCTCTTGCCTTGATTATGAAATAAACTAATTTGTTTTGCTTATGCCGCTTTTCTTTCTACCCATAGTCTATTCTTCCATATGATAGGTGGTGTAACTATTTTAATATAAAAGTCTTGTTTCTAATTCTCTTAAATTATTCCAGTTTCTCCTAATAAATTACTTTCTATAGGATCTAATTTCTGTTCCACACAAACTCCATCCCTTGTGTTCTTCCTTTTGCCATTGTATTTCAACTACTTCGCTTATTTTCTAATTCTCAAGCATGCTTAGCATGTTTCCAACTCTTCTTGAAAATCTCTTTCCCTAGAAAAACACAAGCCTCACCCCCTTATTTTATGTATGCCACTGCTCAAATAACGTCTTCCCTTATTCTCTTGGTCGAAAATAGTCACTCATATTTATTCTCTATTCACATAAGCATGTGACTTATCACTCTTGACATTATCTCATTTATTTATATACCTGTTTTTGACTTTTTATCTTTTTCTCACTTGTTTTTATCACTAAAAATAAGGTCCAAGAAGGAATAAGACGACGCCACATATTCCTGTGAGAATAATGACCGAATAACCAATTGAATAAATGAATGCAGAATGTTCAGTTCTCTTTAAACTTTTCTCCATTTAACTAGTTTCCTTTTTGTAAGTACATCTTTTGAAGTCTAATTTTAATGAATCTAATCATATACCTTAACAGTCAAGCACTTAAAAGAAAGATGGACTCAACCATATAACTTTTGTTTTTATGTGACTTATAATAAATAGTACTACCATTGCTATAGAAACAACAATCTGACTGCCATATTTTTAGAATGACTATTTAAATATTGTCCACTTTAGAAAGAAAGATTACCAGAAAATTTATTGCCCCAAGATAGGATGGTCACTTTGTAAAGAAAAACTTTAATTCGTTAAGGTGAGCTGATAGAACTCAAGGTTTTTAAGATTTTAAAAATAATGTTTAGTTATTATTTTTAGAGCACTGAGGAGTATTTTCTCAGGGTTAATTAAAAAAATGTTAACTACAGTACCTGAGGAAAACAGTTTCCATATCTAGGTAACTTTCAAGAACTTTTATGCCTTTGGAATAAATGAATTACTATAGAATATGCTTATCATGTTACTGGTATAGAAACCTTCAATATTACCTGGGAAGAGTAACTGAAAATTAAATATCTAGTGGACATTAAGTCTCTCATAAAAACAATTTACTTGGAGAAATGTGACAATATCTGGTTAGCATTGCCTGTGAAATGAACAGTAGAGAGATTAACAAGATAGTTTCTAGACATCATTATCAAGAAGAATGAGGACTTAGGTAAATTAAGTGAAATCCAGCAGCAGAAACAAACTTAAAGATTTCTTGTACAGTCTTACTTAAATATTCAATGATAATCAGGTTTCTTTTACCATAATTTTCTAAGACTATCTATAGGTTACATCCATTCTGCAAAAGTTAGCACTACTGATTCTTTATAAATGACCTTATTTGAAACTCTGAACTGCACATTTCTTTCATTCACTGCCAAACCACAGAGTCGAGGCTCTTATCATGTAAAGACCGTGAAAAAGTTATTTTGCAACTTGATTCCTTGACTTCAAATATGAAAATACAAAAAGACAAGCATATTCCAAAGCTTATATGTGCACTTGTGGCCATCTATATCACCACTCATCTATTTTATTTTTGTCTAATTACAAGCTTATTATATTCACAAAGACACAAAGTTTTAAGTAAATTAGCTCATCAAGATGGTTTTGACATGCCAGAAACCATATAGCAACCACAACGATTTTCCTGAATAAATCTCCTGAAAATTTTTCTTTTTTCTCACACGTGTTTTATCTTTTGTAGATAATTCAAGACTAAATAAAGTCTGACCTTTTAATCTAATTACATATATTATGGGGTAAGCTAGACATAATTCTTGGATGCTCAATTAAGAAAGAGATTGCATTTCTAAAACATACAACTATTTTATAGAAGTCTAGAGTTTGCACAGTTTGACAAAAGGGAGAACTATTTAATAGACATGACTGGCAAAAATAATTCATCCTAAAGAAAAAATTAAATTAGATATCTATTCACACCAAATTCCAAATTCAACTGAAACACGTATTGTGAAAATATGGAGAGATAAATGAAACTAATGATCATGTACCCAAGCATGTGTCCTGGCTCTCAACCCAAGGGAAGAGTATTTTTTTGAATTGGTCCACTGGAAGGGGATTTTATTCTAATTGGTCTGTCAAATGGGAGACGACTTTTGCAATTCAACCTTCCTGAAGCAGCATTATTTTATTTTATTTTTTTAATTCTCATGAAAGGTCTTATCTGTGCCAGCAGTGGTCCCCTTTGGACTTTCCTTTTAAATTGTTACTATCTAAGGTCACTTCAATTTTTGATGATACAATTCCTATTTTTGACTCACATTTTATTCACTACTCTCTAGAGTCCTAAATCATTTTCACGTGTGCTATTACCTAACCATTATCTCCATTTTATTTTAATATTCTGGCCAGTCACTTAGGCAAAATTACATGCTCTTAGTGGGGCACTACTATACAAAAAATAAGATGGGAAATTCTAAAGTCATAAGTATAGTCAAAGCCTGGATTTGTGACCTTGAGAGTATTGCTTCATGTTTTGGAACTTTGATTTCCAAATCTATAAAACATGAATAATAATAATAGTCCATAAGGTTGTGGTGAGAATTATGAGATAACTCATGTGAAAGCTTGTGGTACCGTCACACACATAATTGTACTTAATAGATTCTGGCCCTTACATTTATATTTATTTTTATTAAATTTATTATATTCATCTCTTTACTTCCATTGGCAAATAGAATGTTATTTTCTGATTTTTCCATCTATGATAGTCATAATTGTATAACCCATGTATTCACAAGTTTAAAGTTTAAAGAAAATCATTGCATTGTATTATGGAATAGTAAGAAGACAAAAAACAGAGCAAGTGATACCCAACAGCATATATCACTCTTTGTAAATATCCATTAGTTCATATTAGGGATGGTTAGTCAACAAGAAATTAATATATTTGTTTTACCTGAACTCAGTGTATAGTTTAATCACTATACACAGTGGTTATTGAATTCCTATTGCCCCCGTCCAAAAAAAAAAGTTTTGATCAGTTGAAAAAGGTTTTAAAAAGTTTTATTTTAAAAAATAAAGCAAAACACTGACACTTAGAAAAAAATCTAAGCACATTAGTAGAAAAACAATATACAGTATAAAATGTCATGTGACATTCACACTAAAAAATGCTCATATCATGAATATAGTGTTAAATCATCACTACATCTGGCTGTCTACTTGAAGTACTTGAAGATATTATTTATCATAGCACTATTATTCCTTATCAGGTTCATTTGAAGCTCTGACAAACCCTGAATTTTCTTTTCTTCATATTAACAATTAGAAAATATCAAAGGTATTGGGTTAATAAAACATTCTTGATTTTTAAATATTCAATTATACATCTGAGTATACTTATAAGAACAATGTTTAAAGGGATCTGGGACTATTCACTTCTTCAAAGATCCCCTGAGATCTGAGGAATGAACTAAAACCCTTGTGAACTACCTCTGAATGCTATAATTATATTGGACTCTTGCTGAAAGTAACAAATACATGGGAAAAAAAAAGTTCCAGAACATACAGAGTGAGTGAATTTGTTACCTCTAAAGACTGGATTTAAATTCTGTCAATCTTCCAAAATTAGAGAAATGTAGAAACTCTGATGTCAAACTGGGATAATTTGTAGGAACACATTCAAATTGTTTAAACAAAATGAAGTAATTAAAAGCAAAACTCCAAATTTGTTAATGCAGATTAGCCAACGAGTTTCCTAAACAAAGAATTTAGCAGAAATATATGACTTAGAGGATGTGGTTTCTCTTTAAGTAAGCAAGGGTAAGGGGAAAACAGACAGACAGTTTCAAAACTGATAGCCTCTGTTGATTCAGCGTGGCAAAGACCTAAAACATTGAGGCAAGGAAGGACATGGGACAAGCCAAGAATCACTTGCTGTGGAAAGGTGGCATGTTATCAGCTGATCTATATTTAACCAGCTCATTGTGGTTACCCCTCTTCACATTATTTTCTTTTCTTAAAGATTAGACACCTTTGTGGAAAGATAGTATACCAACTATATTAAAAAGAATTTAAGAAATAAAAAATGAAATCATCTATAATATTATTATCCGATATTATCTTTATTCATTCACATTTATCTTACATTCTATCAATGTGGAATATATTTTATATAGTCGAAATATTACTGAAAATATGATATTATGTGCTAACTTTTTTAATCTGATAGACTTTCATGTAGTTTCATAATAATGTTTGTTTTGACATCTTATTTTATCACATATTACTAAGTTATTACATTTTTGTGTGTATCTATGATACAATAATCTGTAGCAATACAAAATAAAAAGAAAGACATTTCTTCACTTTTAAATGTTTAATATAGAATCATTTTTTTACTGGTTTAGGCACTAACATAGCAAATATAATTTTGGAAAAATATTTTTCTTCTATCACATCTTTTTCCTTAGGATTATTGGTATAAATATCACCCTTGGGGCTCTTTGTGTATTTTTTTTCTAAAAGGAAATTGCCAAAATTAAAAACTACTGGAAACATCAGCCAAAACCTGACATTAATTGAGCACATAATAATGTGCTGACCACTATGCAAAGAGCTGGGTATACAATACTCACCCATTTGATGAAGTTCCCCCTCTTATGGTGTTTTTATTGTAGTGTTAGAGATGGACCATAAACTATAAATTTAAATTTAAAAGTACTTGTCTTTTTTTTCCAGATAATAAAAGGACACATGAAGGCAATTAAATAGATTCATGGAGCTTTATTCCAAAGTGAGTTTAAAAGGGGGTATAAATAACAAATTTAGTTGGGGAAGGCCATAGAGGGCCTTTCTGGGTAAGACGTAAATAACAGGAAGAAGACAGAAGGTCCCAGGAGAGCATTCCAGGGACAAGGAAGAGCAAGAACCAGATCTCATGATAGAGACAGATTTCTTTTGTTCAGAAATAGCAAAGACAGGTATGAGTGATGTAGGGGTATGAGCTTAGAGAGAGCATAAAGGTCGAACACGAAGGGCATTGTCAGTTTTGTAAAAGCCACTAACAGGATTTAAGCAGGAAAGGGACATGATCATAATTCACATTTTAAAAGCTCGTTCTGGCTATTGGTTAGGTGATGGGTATTTGCAGGTAACAGAGAGCCCAGACTGAAACCATCATAACATTCATGTGAGAGAGAATGGTGACTTGAACTAGGATGTGGAGAGTAGAGAATGAGAGAAGTAAATGGGTTAGAGTTATACTTTGCAGACAAAATAAGCTGGACTCAGTGATAAACTAGAATTGATGTGTGAAAGAAAGAGAAAATGCTAAAGTAATAAGAATTAGACTGGTCACTCTCAAGAACTCAAGGGATATATCACCAATCAATACGAAATTTTCTTTGCTAATTAAAAAAGAAAGAAAAAAGAAAAAAAACAACAAACCCTAAAGCAAAACAAAAAAAAAAACTTCTACATTTTGCCATTCAGTTCCTCCTAATATACTTCGTATTTCACATTTATTTAAAAAAAAAGAAAAACAAACCACTAAATGTGTAGTTTTAAAAATCATCTACTACCTCAAGGCAGCAGTAAGGAAACTTCTATTGTCTTACTCTGTGGTGTAAAGCAACATTAACACCTGTCTAATGAACGCCTATTGAAGACTTAGTGAGTATAATTTAAACTTGTCCAAGGTGATGGACAGTGCCCCTCAATACCTCTTCTGTCCTCTGTCAGCAATTCGAAGTGTCGTCAACCATTTAGAAAGGTAAAAATTTAGAATTTTTATTAGGCTCCCTCAGGAAAAGATATACTTGACACAGTGTGTGGTATGTGTGTATGTGTGTGTGTCTCTGTGTGTGAGTGTGTGCATACATGTACATGTATATTTGCATTATGCACATATTAGTAAATGTATATGTATAGCATGACCATTTTCAGCTATAATTCCTATTTAGAGTTCACTGCATCATTTGAAGATGAAGAATTATGGAAGATGGAGCTATAATTACAGGAAATAAGAAATTACTGTTAAACATTCTCAGAAGAAATTAATTAAAATGGATTTGTTTAATTATGTTGAGTTTATTATCTAAGGACCTTAGTCCCCAGTAACTACGAAACATGCCAGGACCCAAAGAAGAAATGCAAAAGTCAACATCAGACAAATACGTATATTTTTTTATTAACTTAGAGGACTTTGTCTACAAAATTTAGTTATCTTCTATTGGACTAAATTAGATTGTTTAGTAATATAAAGGCTCTTCTTTGGTTATAAGTAGATCTACAGACTATATGAAAAGCAATCTTGGTGTTTTTCTCTTAGATCTGCATTCTGATTTTTGGGCCTTTACTCTAGTTTGCCTGTCCACACAGAAATTACTCATACTTCCCCTTTAATGTTGTAACTGATACAGTATTAAAGCATGAACCATCAGAGATATTCTGGGTTTCTCTTTTTCTCTTTTAGAAGAAAAGAAATAATAGGGATTATTGCACTTGTGGTATTCCATTAATATAAGTGTTAGTGCAATAAACAGGCTAATGCGACCACAGAGTTAAAAAAATATATACCCTGTCTTGATAAGAGAAGAGGCCAGATCTTTATAATCCATCAGAAATCAATAATTGAAACTACCTACTCCAAAATATGTTATCCCCCAAATACTGGCATTTTATTTAGAAAGATTATCTCCTTTTTCAAAAAGTGTGATGCTCCTTTATTCACCCCGCTACCCCTTCCCTCAAAAGGCACATCGTGTGATGCTTATATTGCTGTTCAAATCACTTATTCAGTTTTTGTATAATGCTTTGATGTTCTAAATAAATCTCATTATACGGCAGATCAAAGAGGACAATGCCTTTCACCAAAGAAGTACAATATACCAATTAGCATTTCATCTATGGGAAGTTATATATACATATTTTTTTGCTTTAGTAATTCCTATCAGTGCCTATGGTGTGCCCAGAATATGTGATAGGACAAAGTGGGTGTGACAGTGACAGGTGAATAGACCCGACGAAGGTAAAATGTGCTGAGAACAAAAGGCTTTAAAGTTCTGTCATTATTATAAAAATGCTTTGTATCATTAATAATACTAATACTAATAACTATTATTAAACAGTTATTCTATAGTTTCTTTCTCTTGAAAAATACATCACAGACTAAGTGAGATAAAAATCTAAAATAGTAAAGCTAATTACAGAGGGAACTGTCCTTGTTCTTCCATAAATGGGGCTAGAAATCTAAGTCTAAAGAATTAGATTCTAGTTTAAAAAAGAACAACTGGTATGCATGCTTTGAGGTTGTCTAAAGAGCCTGCCAGCTGGATGCTTCGTGCAATATGTCAGAAGCTTTCTCTCTGACCATGTTTGCTGTTAGGAATTGTATACACAATCCACAAAACTGGATCTCACTCTCCAAGCACTTGGAGTAGACTTTGCATCCACTATTTTTGCCTGAATTGTGATCGAAGGTTTTGGTGTGTGATTTTATCATCTGCATTAATGTTCAATGAATCTTACTTTAGTTCTACTGTTATCTGGGGGACATAATTCCCTTGGGATAGTAGAAGATGTAAAATTTATCATCTGTATTCTTCCATTTTTGTCTTTAAAAAGTGCTACAATGAATCTCTCAAAACTACCATCTGATACTCAAGTGAGTATCACATGGTACATATACCCCTCAATTCCTTTTTTGGATAATTATTCCTTTTAATTCTACTTGAAAATGCCTAATGGATTCATACAAATTGATTCGTTTTCTAGTACATATCTGGAAAGGATTTCAGTATAATTTGTTGTTATATTTAAAAAATAGGCAGGACACCTCATTTCCTTGCTGTCTGTGGACTCAGTTATTTGCCATATGGACCTCTCCTTCAAGCCACTGGAGGGCCTTCATGACGTGGCCTCTGACTTCTCCCAGAACAAGTAATATACAAGAGAGAATAGGAAAAGTCAATATCTTTTATGATCTGGTCTCAGAAGTCTCACACAATCATGTCAACCATATTTTCCTCATTAGGAGCAAGTCATTAAGTCTAGTTCTTGTTCAAGGTGATGGGAATCAGCCTCCAACTTTAGAAGGGAGGAATATCGAATAATCTGTGTCCTATTTTAAAACCACTACATGACAGAAAGGTCTGGCTCTCCCTTAGAACCGGCTTGTGTAATATTCTTGTAGCCTGGAATGTATTCTCTCTCTGTCCTAGTATTCAGAGTAGAACATTTACACATCATGACAGGAAATTTAAATGCATGAGATTTATAAATGTATGAATTTAATAGAAGCAGTGAACAAGATTCTATCCAGAAATAAATGTCGAGCACATAACAGTTTATTGTGTACTATTTCCAGCACCAATAAGATGTCATTCAAAAGGCACTTTTCTTAGTGTCAAAGGCAGAAATTTAAATATGTGCAGCATCTTTCCTAACTGGGAGAACTTAGGCAAGTTACATAATCACTTCCCTTGTCAGTTGCTTCACTGACTTAAATTAATTCTCACAAAAACTCTGTAAGGCGTGTAATATTAGCCCCATTTTGCAGAAAATAAAACTGAAACAGCATTATTGCAACTAGAGGCCAAGTCAATATGATAATGCACATTTTGTTGATTGATGCCAAAACTGCTTTGCTCTCTCCTGTATCATTTGGGAAATAAATACAATTTATCAATTACTCAATGATGTAACATATATAATAGTGTTTAGTGTTTTATGTTTAATAAAGTCAGAATCCATACAAAAATAAAGTCTTATAAATGCAAGTTATTCTTACTGAGAAACAATAAATATGTGTTATGTAATCAACAGGATTTTAAATATCAGTGGTTTCTAAAGATATTTTTACCTTAAAACTATGATATTTTTACCTTAAAACTGATATTTAAACATTATAACAATAAATATGTGTTATGTAATCAACAGGATTTTAAATATCAGTGGTTTCTAAAGATATTTTTACCTTAAAACTATGATCAGGGTAACAACAAAACAATACAATAACTTACAAGTACCCAGCCCTATCGCCTTGTTCTGTTGTTTATCATCTAAAACTGAAGTAGTATCAAGGGTAGATTCACCATTTAGTTCTAGTGATACACTCCAAGCAAATGTCAGACCAGTGGTGCTCTTGTGTAGTTTATACCTGTCTTCTTTCTTCAGAACCCAGATTCATCCAGTATCTTGATTATACTGTAGGTAGAAAGAGGAATATAGGAAAGGTCACCTTGTATAAAAATGCCCTATAATTGCTCACTGCGTACTGTTTTAAACCAAGTATTGAATACTATAGTTGAATAGTCTTAAATGAAACCAATCAAATCAAGACATATTCTTAAAGTTTAGATGAATGCCTGATAATTTAAGACCATTGATTTTGCTTTGAAACACTGTAGGTATCTGAAACTTTGAATTTATCAAATATTTAAACTACTAAATTTTCTTAAATCCTATGTATCTCGATTTTAGAGAGCTATCACTGGAAGGGACATTAGCCAAATAAAGCATAAAGATAGACATCATTCCCATGAATGCTGGCCTGTTTCCTTCAGGCTGCAGCTAGCTTATATTGGCGTTTAACAAGTTACAGAACTATTGAGTATTTAATCGGACTGTAATTTATGACATGACAACATACTGAGGCTGAAAAAGTAATCAATTTCAAAGTTCTCCCTTAATATGTAAGAAGGAGGTTGTACACCGGGCAAGCATGAATCACAGGGTAATAAATGTCTTAGAAGATATTAACAAATGTAAATTGATATATAAATATTAAATAAATTACACAATATTTTTAGGCTATGAAACATCAAATCACTTTGCAAAAGACTAAATGTCAAACTAAATAATGCAGGTTTATACTTATTTCTTCTGTTATTACAACTTTAGCAACACAGTTTGTTTTAAAATGTTTATATCCAGCAAATAGTCACTTTTTTTTTTAACACACATGGCCTGATTTTCTTTGTTTCAAACATCAACCTCATTTCTGCAGGGAACAACTTGAAGCTTGAAGCTTCTGTAGCGACTCGTCACTTCTTCTGCTTGGAGAAATTGCTAAAGGAAGATGAGAAATTGAGAGGAACCTACTGGAGGGTAAGGGTCCTGGGAAAACTGTGGCCCTTAACATTTGTGTGTAGAAAGAATTTGGTTGAATTGAAGTTCAAAGGCAGCCTTAGAGATTAAAAATTCATGCACTGACAATCTATGTCCTGGCGGGGGATATGTGGAAGAAAATGGGAAAGGAAGAAGACTGCTTGATGAGATGCAATTTTAGGCTGATAACGATATAAGAATTATACCAGTAGTAGTAGTAGTAGTAGTAGTAGCAGCAGCAGTAAGTAGTTATTATTATTATTATTATTATCATCATTATCCTTATCACTGATATTTTGTGTACTTACATTGTGGTAAGTCTCTTACATAAATTGTTTCATTTTTAACCTCACCCCCAGTGAGGTAGTTTTCTACCTTCATTTTTATAGATGAGAAATTTGTCTCTCAGAACAATAACACTCTGAGAGCCCTGACTGAGATCACACACCAGGTGAGAAGCAGTGGCTTTCTCTCAACCCACTCTGCAGATGTACCTCCTTCCCTCCTGACTGCATCTGTGCCATGCTCTTTGAGATGACTCACCTTTCCAAACACTTTCAGAGTCATTAAACTTGAATGTCATCCCCTAGAGTACCTTCTGGAGTTACCTTACCTGCAGAGTCACTGCTGGGCATACAGCATGATTATTGATCACTCAAGCACACTGAGTTATTTTTTCCTTGCACCATGTTGGTTGGGCAAACAGTGTGTTGCTTCATTTAATGCTGGGGGGCAGTAGAATGCTTATCTGTTTCAACTGAATCTAAGTAAACCACCAGAATAGGATGAGATCTCTGCTGGCACTGGAAATGAGTAGATCTCAGAGAGCAGGGCTTCAGAATGAGAAAAGTCTTGAGAGAATGACATGACCAGGATTGTGATTTTCAATAGGAAAGAAAAAAGAATTCGGGCATGAAAGTAAAATGAATATCATAATGGAGGTTTTCTGCACATTTTCAAAATTTGAGTAAGGAAAATAATCAAGAGAGTTCATGGGGAACACACTGAAGGAATGGTCAGGATCAGTATTAGAACTCTAGAACATTATTCCAGGACTCAAGAGGATGAGATAAACAAGACAGATCTGAGCAGAAAACTAAGTCAAGGACTACTTCATCAGTAAAGTTCCAGTCCACAAAAAGGATTTCTTGTTAATAGAAATTATTTCTATTTTAAATATATTCTATTCATTAGAAATAATTGAAGAGGTCAGTTCCCAGAATGAGAGCAGAGTGTCAGAGAAATTAACTTGATGCCCAGCTGTCCATATTCTGTCTTTGGCTGTTTTTTTTTTCTTTCTTTCTTTCTTTTTTCTTTTGTAATAGAATGGAGCAAGTAAAGAGACGTTCTTCATTCACAGGTAGAGACTAGAAGGGGACTTAGTGATTTAGTTTTAGTATAATAGGCATCAAAGAAGGGCAGTTATGCCATTAAACATCTTGATGATAAATGAGCTTAATTTCTTATTTTGACATTCAATAATATGCAGATGCAAGCTCTTTGTGAATAACATATCTGAAATTTCCAAGCATTGTTTACAATTTTTATTCCTAAATGGTAAACATTGAAATATTTAAAGTTAAAAATTTATTTATACATTTTACTTGTAAAATCTAAAATAATTATTTCTATTATGAATTCTTTATTACCAGACTTTTATCTTTGGACCAAAACCCAAATGCTTTTTTGTTTTTGTTTTAGTTTTATCTTTGCGTACTAGATCTTCATCACTGTATAAAGAATGTGAATTAGTAAAAGTTGACAAGTAATGATAGTAATAAAATGACAATAGCTATCATTTGAGGATTTGATGAGATCGTAGAGAAAAGTGCCTCATACAAATTATAACTTTTAAGCCTCACAACAGCTTATTTGAAAGGTTGCTTTCATTAATCCCTAGTGAGACTTCATAAAGTTGTCCTTGGTTACAGTTAACAAGAAATCATATTGAGACTAGTCTGTCTAACTTAAAAGGCTTATTCTTATCAGCTTGCAATATTATACAATGTAAATATATACCCTACCAATATCAAGTTCCTCTTTGCCTTATGCAATAACATGGGAAAATGTCAAGTTTTCTTCGGAGTGAGAAGGAGGACAAGTTTGATTGTCAAGTAGTCTTGTCCTTCTACCTACTCAAAAAATCAACCTAAAATTTAGTTAAAATGTCCCCATTGCCTCAAGTAAAAAGATGTAATCTGTGGGTTTCTAATTCACTGTTTTTGACATTTTGAATAAAAACGTCTTGTATTTTTAAATTTTCAATGTTTTTGTTCTCTTTGAAAAAACAATAGAAGCATTCGAAATATGGAAAATTTTACTACAAGGTAACTACAAAGTACTGCAAGGTAGCTGAAAATTCTGCTTTATCTAGAAAAGAAATCTTAGAACTTCAGCCTAAAAAATCTAAAGTAACTGAACAGGAAAAATAAGATAACCCTACTAAAATAAGTTCTATTTCAAATAATAATTGACTTTGCTCTTTCAACACTCTTTGTAAATGTTATACTGGTTAACCTGATCTATACTTGCTCAATTAAATGCTTCATTTGATAATGACAAAAGTCATCCTATACCTCCTTCCCACTATTCACCACTCCAACTCTCATAACTTTATGATTGCAGTTTCTTCTCCACAGCAGATACTGTATAACTGTTGGGACACGGCAACTGTACAAGCGACTCTCTTAAAGGGCCAGTTTGGGGGTTACTTTTTTTGTATAGATTCCTCTGGGCTTCTCAGACAGCCTACTTGCTTTGTCTTTTGAGTCCCATGTTAGAACCGTTCCTAGATTTAAAAACAAAGATAATCACTGTCAGTTCACGCCATAACATACTTTAGAGATGCCAGATGCCTTAGTCATAATCTAGTCTCAACATTTTACTTAAAAAAATTAAGATACTGGGAAA
This sequence comes from Pteropus medius, assembly GCF_902729225.1. Taxonomy (NCBI): domain Eukaryota; kingdom Metazoa; phylum Chordata; class Mammalia; order Chiroptera; family Pteropodidae; genus Pteropus; species Pteropus medius. The sequence goes on from NW_024349797.1 coordinate 9,155,455, forward strand.
CGATAAGATTTGTTAGTTTACTCACACACTAATTGCAGCTAGAACCCACACTTCCTGACCTCCAGACAATAATTAAATTTTATTTCCTAAGTCTTTCTTCTTGAACTTGATAATCAAAGTTCAATGATGAAAGTTTAATTTATGAATTTTTAAATTCATATTCTAAATGTTAAATGAAACTGATTTTATGATGACCTCTTATCTCAAACAGAAGACATAAATGACAAAAATTTTTGGGATTTCCAGCCTACAAACTGATTAGAATGATCTTTTAGAATTAAATAGAATTGCGGAAGAGATATTAGAAGAATGTCAAATGGCATTAAAAACATTTTTTTTTTCCAGAACAGTGTGAATGCCAGACTTTGTGGAAATATGTAGTATGTATTATCATATTTTTCCAAGTTTCCTCTCAAAAAGAGAGAGTATCACTCAGGGCATCTGAATTTCTCTTGGGTTCTGTCTTCCTTGCACCTCCAAATATTTATATCTATGTGTTAGTTTACTATTACTGCTATTACAATTTACCACAAATAGAGTGGCATTAAAAAACATAAATTTATTCTCCTATAGTTCTGTAGGCTAGAAGTTCAAAATCAGTTTCAAGGGCATTAGTTCTAGTTCTCTCTAAAGACTAAAGGAAAATCCATTCCTTGTCTTTTCTAGCTGATAGAAGCTGCCCATATTTTTCAGCTTAGCTTGTGTTCCCTTCCCACATCACTTCAACTTCTCGTTTTCTTTCCTTTCATTATATTTCTTACTACAACTCCAATCCTCCTGCCTCTCTCTTCTGAGATACTTTGCAATTGCATTGAGCCTACCCATTGAATCCACCAAGATCATCTCTCCATTTCAAAATCCTCAACTTAATTTCCGCAGAGTCCCTTCGTCATATAAGGTAACATATTCAGATTCTGGAGTTTTGGATGTGTTCATTTTGCAGGAGATAGAGCATTCTTCAGCCTATAAGATCTACTACAAATCTGATACTTAATCTTATTTTAGATATGCTTCATGGATTTTAGAAGTATCAGTGTTTCAAGCTTGTTCATTCTCCTGCTGTACCAGTTGACCCTTTCAACTACAACACTGCTGTGAATAACCGATAGGATTTGTTGTGACAGGAATCCTTTGGTAAAAGGTCAGCGTTAATCCTGTAAGCCAATGTATCATCTCAATTCATTGTTAACAATCAAAATATGCCCATGAACTGAGACATATGAGCCTGCATGCATTTTCTCATTAGAAGTTGATCATTTCAGTGGCTTGTTAACTCCTCTACATTTTTCAAATTTATATAAAAACCTATGCTAACTAAACCTGATAACAAATAAGTAGATGAAAATGATAATTAACCTTAATGAAAATCCTTAGCATGAGCATTAGATTCCATATGCAAAAAACTTCAAATGCATATATTTTATGTACCAATTTGATTTTTCAAGAAGCATTAGCACTGTTTGTTTCTTTCACTGTTTTCTATGCTGTTTACTTACTGTATTCATATATATGTACATACATATGTAGATCTAGCATATGAGAAGTATATGCATTTGTACTAATATTTTGGTGCTTGTTTAAACCACAGACATCTTAACATAGGAAACATTTATTGATTACATTTAAAATGATGTTTTCTAAAACAATATGAAATAATACATTTATGAATATGTTCTGTGGGAATTTGTTACAGACTGCCTACACGCATAAAGCTGTATGGAAGATATTGGGAGAAGAGGGTCTTTACAAATAAGTCAAAGCCTTGTCACACACACTCTTCTCTCCTTGGAACTGAGTTCCTCATAGCAACAAGTATATAAAAATAATATCATATCATGAGTCATGAGTGAGAAGATAGGCGATGGAGAGGGAGAAAATGAAAAAATAAGAGGATGGCTCATGATTGGGATTAGACAGACTCGGTTTTGAATTGGATCGTTGCAATGATGTTACGTGTTTTAAAGTTCACCTCTAAACATGTGTGAACGACAGAGATCTCTCCTTACCTGAGGAAAACATGTTAGGATGGAAATGTCAAGTGTCTTTAAATCCTTCCCAACCAGCCTATTTAATTGTAGGTGATCTTTTGCCTAGAAAAGAGTCATATCAAAATACAGATAATTAAAGTCATTACTAAAATTATTCTTGAGGATAGTTTTTTCTTATTAAAGAGACTAACACAATTCTCAAATTTAAGTGTCACTGGTCTATGCAGTCAGAAGAGCAGAGAGAGGTATGGGGATGGTGGGTGGTCCTGTAATTCTGAAATACTGGTAGAACTAAATTCCATGACTTTCCTCTACATTTTAAGATAATATAGATTTCTGTAGCTATGTAAACCCAGCAGTACTACACACTGATCTGTAACAACCACGACAATGTGGTGTAGGCCCTATTTAGCTGTGTCTTAGTCTATTTTCTTGCTGAATTTAGTCTTGAGCTGTGTGAAATGGATAATTGCTGCAATTCTTCACCCAATTCAGAAGGAAAGCTCCTCTCAAGAAACACTTTGGCAACAAAGAAGAGATTACTTTAAGCCTGAGTTGAATGCCTAAATGTGAATTGACTAAACGATTTGGGTTTTCCAGAAAATTTCTAATTTACTGCAAGATTTTATTCAACAATTCAAAATAATGATGTGAAATCTATATGCCAGGCCCTATGATCTAATGACACCAAGTTGAATTCCTATATATGGTATATGCTGGTTTAGGGAAAACAAATTTTTAATAAAGGTGATTTGCTAATTATAAATAAACAATGGTTTAATTTTACAAGATTGAAAAGCTTACTTATAAATATTTCACACGGAAAAAGAAATTGTCCGACCATGTGCCCTCATTTTCGTTCAAAAAATAATTTTACCATACCAACCTTAAAGTAGATATTACTTTTTGGGAAATTAAATCAGTGCACATGCATATCAATTTCATTTCCTAACATAAAGTTTCTTTAGACTTTTTTGTTTCCGAACCCATATGATTGACTTTTGAATGCTCTCACGGTCCCTCTAGTCCCATTAACACCTTCTGTCATTCCAGATACAAATCATGCAGAGACAATAAAAAAAAAATTAAACCTAAATTATACAGTGGACTTTGGAAAAGGATATATAATAATCCAAATTATAGATAATTGTCCCCCCAAATTTACACTGCATTCTGTCTGTGTTGATTCAACTTCAAAGCCTGGAAAGGAGTCAAATTTTTGCCCAGTCTAAATAAAGTTTTTCCAAACTCTTACCAGTTTAGAAAGCCAAGCTTCCACATTTGTTTTTCTTGGGTCTTGTATAAATGTTTTCAAATTATGTTATTACTCATTGCTAATGAGCTAATTTTTCATTAGCACAGCCCCCCTTTCCTGATCTAACACTTAATTCAGATATCATTCTGCTCAATTTTGTTTTTCAATGGCAGTTACTAACACATCATATAATTAAATAGATCCTAGTTTATTATTTTAATAGGTTCACTTGCATAGCTTTTTAACTGCTGGGTTCTTGACTCCTTGTAAAGAATTTAGCAGAAAGAGTTTGACCATTGTGGTCATTTTTATGTCCTGAGCACACAGAGACTCTTTTGGAAATGGCTTGAGATTTTATTGAGGTTTTGGCCGAAGGTGATTAATGATATATGACTTCAATAGCTCCTTCCCAAATTATCAGAATGTTTCTTCCTCCATTAAGGTCTCTTACCTCAAATTCAACTTGATTATAGGTGTTTCACATATTTGTTTTGCCTCCCTCTCTTTCTAACCCTTGCTCTCCCTCTTGCTCTGTCTATTTCCCTCCCTCTGTCTCTATTTCTAGCAAGAGTATAATGAGTATATTTGCATAAGCCTTGTCATCCAAATTTGGGGAACAGTTATAGAGTTTGTAATCAATCACCTTTTAAACAGCTTTTTGCTAAAAAGTATTGAAAACATGTATTTCTTGATGTGAGATTTTTCAATCACACCCAATTTTCACTTGAATTGTTCTAATACAAGCGTGTTACAGAAATAATTCAGTTCACCAACTAACATTATAAAAGTAATTTAAGGCATTAAAGAGGTCATAACACTATGTAGGTAAAAAGTATGATTTAAGTTTAAAATATGCAACATTATTTCAAAAACTTATTTTCTATTTTTCGTGTCTGATATGTAATAGTATCCAAGATATAATTGTCCCATGAATGAGCATATATGAGAAGAACCATGGCACACAAAAGGTAAAAACGTTAATGTTAAATACCATTCATATTTAGAATAGTGAAGTCAGAAAACAGCTTCTCTTGCGTTGTGAAAAGTTGACATAAGTGGACCCATTTTAAAATAGAACCAGAGCAGCTATTCTAGAATTGTCTTGTGTGTCTTACTCCTTGAATGTTAGGACTGTTTGAACTGGGTCAGACCTTTAAACTGGGCCAAACCAACATTCTCTTCCAAATAACTATAAAGCTCATAGGAAAGCAGACATCCTGACCACAATTTCTGTTGATTATGGACATTATTTCTGAAAACAGAATCAGTAACCAGCCACATATAGCTAAAGAGTAAGTCCGTTTATCAACACCAACAGAAATTCCTTTCTTCCATTTATGTATTTATTTTCCTTTCCTTTTCTCATAAAAACCCATTGGATTCCCCCTGAAATTGGGATACAATTAGGATCTCTGCCTGAGTTTGTGTCCCTGGATTACAATTCTGCCATCTTAAATAAACACTTGTTGCCTCTCATGTTAGCTTGTTACTTTTAGGTTAACAGTGCTGCTTAAAATGACCCTATATCCATTTGATGGTAATTTCCCTTTGTGCATAAAAATGTAAGGGTATGAGGTTTTCAAAGCAGATTACAAATATCATTTGTTCTGTGATATTGAAAATATAGATAGACATGTGATTCAATCACCATCACTTCATCAAATTCCTAGCTTTGTTTCATTTGAACATTTGATTCAGAGAGCCATGCCTAGAGAAAGGGTAGAGCAATGAGAGATTACTCATAACATGTAACAGGAAGAGCCTCTCTCTTATTCTTCCAATATATTTGTCCACTCTTAAAAAGATTCTAGACACTGGAGAGATAAAACAGGAAAAAAGAGAGAGAGAGAAAAAAAAAGGTGTTGCTCAAGGAGGATGTTAGAAGGAGGTAGTCTGGGAAAGAGGATTTTAGGAGATTGGCCATGACGCAAGACTGTTATCAGTCAAAGAGGAAAGTAAAAATTAAATGTACAATATAACCAGGAAACAAGGGAAAGATAATGGCTGCTATCTCTGGTACTAAAAACGTGGCTCCATAAAGGCTGGATAGGGTCCTAAGATTCATTCCTGGCATATAGGATACTATGTCACCAGAATTTTCATCTGTTTTTCTTCTTCTTCATCCTCCTCCTCCTCCTCTTCATCATCATCATATTCCTAGCCACAATTATTGAATGTCTATTATATGACAGGTGCTGAGCTTGATTAATTTAATGTATTCTTGTATGTCATCCTTGAAATATTCTTTATGGTATGTTATTATCCAAATATATTACCAAAAATATTTGTATTTATATATACATAAATTTTTAATGGCTCAGTTATGTAACATAGCCATAATAACAGTCCAAATTTGACCCTAGATCTGCCCAAATTCAAGCCCCTGTCTTATCTCTACTAACACAAAAATTGATAGTAAACTAAATCTTTAGTCAGACCTTTTATTACATCAATAATTCTAAATTACATCCCCTTGAAATATTCGTTGTCCAAAATATTGTCTGTATTAAAAAAAGATATAAATATTATTAAATCAAATAAGCTTAGAAAAACCCATATAAATATACTTCTTTTGGAGATTTATAATGAATATTTATATATCAATGGTCATAAGAAATTCTGCAGTAAACAAACTTGTTTTACTTTCTTCAACTTCTTTGTTTAAATTATATGGTCTTCTAACCCCTTGTGACAAATTATGCAGAAAACAAACTTTAATTTTTTCCAATTCCTTCACTAAGGTTGTATAGCCTTTCAGCCTCTTGTGCCAAGGAACATAACAGAGACATTTCTTGAGAAACCCTTTAGGAACTTTATATTAGCAAATAACCCAGCAGAGACACATATTAGTTTTCAAATATATTTATTGACTCAGTGAATAAATGAATGAATGAGTTTACATTTAGGAAATATGTAAAAAAAGAGCTTTCCATGAGAGAGTAAAAACAAAGCCATTCTTCTCCCGCTCCTCACCCCCTTGCCCCCGCCCCCACCCCACTTCAGATTTGTCTCCCACGTTTTCATAGCTCTTTTTAAATCTGGTACTCCTATATAAATCTAGGTTGACTGATTGTCAAAGTCTCAACCTATAAACCCTCATTGGCACTCCCATAAAAACGGGCTTCACATTGAGATGTTTAATTTGACACTCAGTAGAAGAGGTAATGAAAGGTTGAAGAAGAGGTAAAGCCTAATAATAAACTTGAGATTGTTCCAGCAAAATAGATCAAATGAGTAGAGAGTACACTCCTTTCCCTGATGTGCCATATGGAAGGGAGAACCTCATCATCACCTAAGTGCACTATCAGAGCACAGGAGCCTGGCTCTGGGCCAGTCCACCGTAAACTACTTACAAATGGTGTAATTAAAATTCATGAATGAAATGTTGAACTGCCTCCATATCCTGAAGTGATTAAAATTTACTTTCTTATCACACCTTCTAGTAAAGCTGACTTTAAGGAAATATTCCATCGAGAATATAAAGAGTGACTATTAAAGATGAACTTGGGTTAATTTATGTTAGATTCACTTTTTTTCTGATGATTTTTTTTTAATTGAAAGGTTTCCTTGATAACATGGTAAATGTCATCTATAGGAATTTATAAATTAAGGTCAGGTCTAAGACACCCAGCCCAAAAGTTATTTGCCTATTCTAATGCATTAGGAGGGCAGCAAAAGAAAGGTTCTTACCTGTTCGCTCTCAGGCGATGTTTAGAAACAAAACAAAACTAAATTTAGTGATGTAGAAGAACAGATAAATGATAGTTCTGTGATCTGTTATAAAGAATAAAAGGATTCTCTCTCAGTTTGTAAGCTAACTACTAAAATTTTGCATTCAAAATTATTCCTTATCAGTAAACATTAAGCAATTTTAATTACAATACTTATGTTTAGATAAGATCTAATATGCATTTAATATTTGATAAGATAACTTTACTGATTACCAACATGAGTGATATCAATAGGTTAACTGAAATTTCTGAATTTCTAAAAGTAATTTCTACAAAAATTACCTAACCTCACAGTTCAACTGAGAGATACCAAAAAAGTTTTCTTTTAATACTTTCATAATAATTATACATGCAATAGATTACATAAACTATTGCTCTTTTAAAACAATAAAAGTAACAGCAAAGCAAGCATCCACATAGCTACAACATAGCTTTATGAGAAATTTACAGGTGTCATGTATATCTGACCTTAGTTCCATGACTTTCCTGCCATTACACATTTTTCTATATCCTAAACAATGTATTATTTAGTTTGGCATATTTATACCTTCTATAGATCAAAATTACACTTTAGATGTTATTCTAAAACCCTCTTTTTTTATTTCAATATTATATCTGAGTTACCCTTGTTACCATGTAGTAAGTACTCTGATTCCAATCCGTTAATTTTCCCCAGTTTTCTACTATGACAAATAATAGTCACATACATGTTTTTTGTAAATATCTTCTGGTGTACATGTTCAAGAGTTTCTCTAGGAAATACATTTAGAAATGGAATTCCTGGGACATAGGTTATGGACATCTTCAAATGTACTAAATAATTCCAAATTCTATTCCAAAGTGTTTGCAATAATTCACTCAAAAAAATATTTTCAGTTTTGTAACATTTACTTATTTAATTCCTCCTAGAATGAGTTATTTTGTAGAGCATAAGGTAAGAATCCAATTTCATATGTTTCCCATATGAATAACAAATTATCCCAAAACCATTTACTGACAATTCTCTACTTTTCCCACTGATTTGAAAACTCAATGCTATAATATATCGAGGTTAGTTATATGAATACTTTTGTTTCTAAGCTCTTGATCCTGTTTAATTTTTCTTTTTGTTTACCTATACACAGATATTATTATTAACTGAGATATAATTCACTCACGAAACAACTTACTTATTTAAATTATTAAGTAAAATGAGTTTTAGTTCATACACTGGATTGTGTAACCATCACCATTATCTAATTTAGAACATTTTTATCTTTCCTAAAAGAAATGACATACCCATTAGCAGTCACTTCCCAACTCTTCCTACTCACAACCATCTCTTTCCCCTGGTCCAAGAAACCACTAAACTACTTTCTTTCTCTACAAATTTCCCTGTTCCCTAAATTTCCTATAAATAAAACCATAACAATATGTGGTCTTTTATGACAAGCTTCTTTCATTTAGGATAATGTATTCAAAGTTGATCCACATTTTAGCATGTAGCAATATTTTATTTGTTTTTATTGCTGAATAATAATTATTTGGATATACTGCCTTTTATTTATCTGTTCATCGATTGGTAGACATTTGGATTGTTCTTTTTGGCTATTATAAATAATGCCGCAATAAACATTCATTTACAAGTTTTTGTGTGGGCATTTCTCTTGGATCTTGAGTCATATGGTAATGCTATGCTTAACTTTTTGAAGAACTACCAGACTGTGTTTCCAAAGTGGCTATGGCATTTCACGTACCCACCAGCAATACATGATGGTTCTATTTCTCGAATTACTATAGTTTTGTAATATGCTCTGTCATCTGGCAGTTAAGCCCTCCCAGATTGTTCTTCTGGAGGATTACTTTGGTTATTCTTGACATTTTGCCATTCAACGTAAATTTTAGCAGTAGCTTTTCAGGTTCTACAGCAATTCCTATAAAGATTTGACTAGAATTATATTATTGATTATTTTGGTAGGAGAGAACATAATCGTCATATTTTGTTTTCAAATTCTTGAGAGCTTGTTTGGAGGTTCTAGCAAGGAAGCACAGCTACTTATATGCCCTTGACCGAAGAATGGTCCTCTCCTCTACTGGAGAAGGTCTCTTCTTCTCAGTGTGCACCTTCAGGCAGGATGCTCATGGAGCTGTGAGGGAGAAAGGAGACACCTGCCTAGCCAGCCAGATCAGCTGAATCAATGCTGGTAATTGATGGGGGACAGATGTCACAGCCAGATTTCCTTCACGTCCTATTTTGAAATTCTTAAAGATGCTGCCTTTCTCAATGTGTTTATTTGTTCTGTAATTACTATAAAGCTTTACAACTATTTAAATAGTTAATTTTCATCTTTTGTGGAATTTATTCCTCATGTATTTTATTGTATTTTTATTTATTTTAAGTTGAATGTTTTAAATTATTTGTTTATGCACTTGACAAATTTACTAATAGCACTACTAAGTGTCAGGTACTGTTTTAAGTGCTAAACCAGTATATGAGTACTGTGTGTGTGTGTTTGTGTATGTGTGTGTTGTGTATCATTTCCCACCTATGATTTTGGTTGAGATCAACTTTAATTTATTCTCTGGTAATATTTTTCATCTTTAATCATCACAATGACTTTAAAAAGAGTACTGAGAAAACTGTGGCTTAGAAAAAGGAAAATATTCGATCAAAGAGGGCATGTGGGAGCGATGAGACCGACTGACGCCTGTCTGACTAAAGAGCTCATTCTTGTTTGTCTTGTTGGTGTTAGAGACTCTGCTAAATCTATGCTGGAATAAACTTTCTCATATGCTTTGCTTCACGTAAGTTTTTGCTGATTGAGAATATTTTCTTGGGGAAGTATATTTTCACTTGTTTTTACCCAAAGGCTCTTTGACTCCTACTTACTACAATTAAAAATCCTTGTTAATTTGATGGTGGTTAATGTAACGGGGCAAAAAGTCACAGGGATTAGAATACTAGGTGCCCCTGAATATCTTATATCACCGACTTAGAGATTAATAATAGCTGATTTTGATTTTTAAAATATACCTGGCTGAGGAATAAGAAAAAACACAAGAAGTAGAATAAAGAAAAAAACAAACAGAAAATACAAAACACAGCTATGCTTGTTTCCTGAGGCTGCCAAAACAAATTTCCACAAATTTGATTGTTTAAAACAAAATAAATATATCCTTTCACAATTCTGAAGGTCAGAAATCCAAAATCCAAGAGGGCCATGCTTCAGCCAAGGACTCTAGGAGAGAATCTGCTCCTTGTGTCTTTTAGCTTCTGGTGGCTGTCAATAATCCTGGGTGTGATGCTTAATTTTATATGTCAACTTGATCGGCCTACGGTGTCCAGATTTTGTCAAACATTATTCTGGATGTTTCAGTGAGGGAGTTTTGGATGAGATTTACACTTGAAAGGAAGGATGGGCTTTGAGTAAAGCAGATTGTTTTCCATAATGTGAGTGGTCCTCATCCAAACAAGCTGAGGCCCAAATAGAATCTCGCTTGAGCAAAAGGAAATTCTGCCTTCAGGCTTTGTCTGCACTATCGTTTCTCCCTGGTTCTCCAGCCTAAGTGCCTCTGGACTCAGTCTTCAACACTGTCCCGACTCCAGCCTGCCAACCTCTCTCAGAAGGTTTTGGACTCATCGAGCTTCTATAATCACATGAGCCAATTCCTTAAAATAAAGCTCTTTCTGTGTATATACACAACCTATTGGTTTTGTGTCTCTGGAGAACTCTGACTGGGTTTGTAGCTGCATCCTTCCAATCTCTGTCCTCTTTTTTGTGATGACATTTGTCATGGCCGTTAGGGTCCACCCAGATAGTCCAAGATAATCTCTTCATCTCAAAATTCTTAATTTAATTATACCTCCAAAGACTCTTGTTTTAAATAAGGCAATATTTAAAAATTCCATGGATTAGGGCTTTATGTCTTTGGGTGGCTGCTATTCAACGTACTCTTATGTTTAAGAATAAAAAGACTACACTGCAAAAGAAGTTTGAAGGGCAAGGTTTTTAAAAGCCAGACTGCTATCTGTTGCTAGAACTAACAACAGTTTTGGAGTTAACTTTTTCAGATTCTTTCTGGCTTTTTATTTTTGGAGGACAGGAAGTTAAAATCTCATAGAAATGCTGTGCCTTGTTGTTATTTATTTTTCCTCAGAGCAAGTAAAGTAATACTAAAAGAATTATACTTTTTGGTTTTTCCCAGAACATATTTTTATCCAGAAGGCAGGGCATAGTTGAAAATGCCCTGGATGGGGAAACAGAAACTTAGATCTACACTGACTATACACTCACTAGCTGTGTGACTTTAGGTAAGTCATTTTTTTATCTCATTTTCCTCATCTATAAAATGTGTCAGTTTGTTTATATAGTCTTTGTGGTACTTTGTCATTCTAAAAATTTCTGAACTTGCATCTATAAACCTTTCTCTTTTATGACATCTCTTGATGGCAGAATAGCTGATCCAGGTGTTTCTTATTATCCATCTCACCTACAACCCAGATTGTCGGAATGAATTACTGGAATATTCTAAAAACAACTCAACAGTTTGACATTTTAAAGGGGACCAAATCATTTTGAAATACAACCAACATATGTTAAACAATGTTAACCTATTTAACTTAACAATTTTGTATCAGACTAAAACAGAATATATTTTACCTAAATATTAAAACATCAAATCACAGTTGATAAATTCTGTCCACTATATATTGTAGATTAAATAATCAGATTGTATACTAAAAATATGACAGAAGTTTAGTCACTTTTTATTCAGCTCGTGTATATAAATATTAGTTTATAAAAGAAGCACATAAATCTCATGAATCTTTTCAAAATTTCTACAAATAACTATTTCTACTGTTTGTGTGATTTGGATTTAGAAGTCAAGGATTATTTATTTTATATAAGTGTCAGATGCAAAAAGTCAATCATTAAAATATTTTTATGCTGATAACAGTGATGACTATAATGCTAGGAAGTTAACATTATTTTGCAATATGTCAATTATTTAGATTTTCATAGTCTTAACAATGTGTCTCTTTGAAATAGTAGTGGTGCTTTGATAAAAAAATAATCCCGTAGAGCTAGAAAAAAATTTTCTAAGTGTTTGCATTGGAGGCCAATATCAATTCAGGAGACCTGACTAAATATTTTTCATGAGCACTATTTTGAGAGATCCTAAGACCATTTCAATTAAGAATATAACTTTATCTCACTTAAATATCCCCTGACTGTTCTTTTAGTATATATTGTTAATTTCATATAGGTGGTGGTCAGGTTATAAAGACAAGAGTTTAAATTAGTTATGATTAAGTAACTTGTTTTTAAGAAAACATTTCAAATGTATCTTGTACTCTTTACATCTCACAGTTTTAATTATTTGTTCTTTTTTCTGAGTACTGATGAACTGCAAGTGTGTTTGTTGCTAATGTTTCCTAAAGAATGGCAGTCTTTGCCAAAATATGTGAAATTCAGTTGCTTAGTGGGGTTTCTCTTTGTGGATGCTTTAAATCTGTATACTCAGACTAGCTTATGAATGTCTAGAATATGGAACGGCAAAATGTGTATGTGAGGAAAGGAATCAATCTGTCAAAATAGTCTACAGAGTAAGAAAAAACTTTTTTTTTCCATGACTCCACTTAGAAAGGAAGTAAAATGCAGTATCTAAAAGTAGAAGCGGATTGCCTGGGCTTGACTACCAGCTTTGTCACTGACTAGCTGTGTAACACTGAGCAAATTACTGCATTTCTTTGTGTCTCCATTTCTGCAAATGTAAAATGGAGAAAATAACTAGATATACCTCACAGGTTTGAAATGAGGATTAAGTGAGTACTAGCACTGAGTAAATATGTTATTGGTATTATTGGTACTTATAAAGAATTTCTCTTTTTTATAAATATAAAGAATGCATACTCCATTTTCTAAAGGAATTTCCCCATGGTGCTGTGGTTGGTAGCGCAGATTGTATTTTTAAAAAAATATCCCCAGCAGTATTTCTGATCCCATGTGCTCTTCTAAAACTCTGTAACTTCTTAATCAAAATATAGTCTAATTCTTATTTGAGCGTTGGCTGGTATTAATGACTCATTCTAATGAATAGAATATAGAATGTGGCGAAAGAAATGCTATTTGACTTCTGAGGCTAGATCATATAAGATCTCTCTCTCTCTCTCTCTTTCATTCTGTTTCTCTTTCTCTCTCGATGTTTCTAGACCCTTAGAATCCAGCCCCCATGCTGTGGAGAAGCCCAGGCCATGGGAGAAACCATACGTAATTGTTTCAGCTGACTATCCCATCCTAGCTATGGACTCACTGACAGCCAGACATGTGAGTGAACAAGGCTTCAGATAATCTCAGCATTACAGCCAATGCTGAGTTGAGAAGAGCTCTCCTTGCTAAAGCTTGCTCAAATAGCAGATGAATGAATAAAATAAATGTTATTGTTTTAATCCACACATTTTGTGATAATTTGTTACACTGCCTTAGTAACTGGAACAGTAGGCAATGTGGATAAATTGTAAATTAGAAAGTGCCTATAAAAATATGAGGGAGAGTGATCTGGATTTTATGTATCAGCTCAACTAGGCTAAGGCATGGCCAGATAGCTGGTAAAACACTATTTCTAGGTGTGTCTTGGAGAGTATTTCTGGAAGAGATTAACATTTGAATCAGTAGACTGAGTAAAAAAGATCCACTTCTCTAACGTGCAGATAGCAAATCATAGGACTTCTTGGCCTCCATAATCGTGTGAGCCAATTTTTATAACAAATCTTCTTTTATCTCTCTCTATATCCTATTGGTCTGTTTCTTGAGAACAGAACCCCTATTAATATAGTGAATAATGCATAAGCTTACTGAGGCCTAGGTAACAATATGTTTTAAATAAAGATATGCAAACTGGTGGGCGTCTGTACTTGAACCAGCAGGACATAGCTCAAGTTTGGGAATCTGACATCTCTGGTTTTAAATCCCAGCTGCAGTCTTATCTTGCTAGAAAATTCGTGCATATGATTTTTCTTTCTTTGCTTTGAATTTGGGCAAGAGGTTAAGACAGAAATATAAAATACCTCTTAGAGCTGATGAAGATAAAAACAGATAATAGAGTGCTTCGATAAACGTCAGCTATTGTTTTCATTCATTCCACCCCACAATGTTTAGCAGGTGTCCTTTGAGTTTCAGGCACTTCAGGAACCCCTGGAAATACACTGGAAGCCACAGACCATGCCCCTTGGAACTTAGAATCTCTATGGGAAGACATTGCTTTGCTTGTTCGTTTGTATCAATTTTAACTGGATATTAACTTATATTATTTGGGTTCTTTCTAGTGTATTAACTAATTCCCTAACTCTTGTTTAATTTTCCTTCCTATTATTTCCTTCCTATTATGTAGCCTCCTTAAAAATAATGATCTGTTAGAAAGCAGATCTGAGCATGTATTTTATTTTTTTGAAGTTATTCAAATTTATTTTTCTTTCACATTATCATATGACTTTTTTCTTAAGTAGCATTTTATTTTTAAAAAATATACCTGATGTTTAATTTATACACATTTAATTGGTACTGATAATAATAATAATTATTATTATTTTTATTATGGTGACATTGGTTAACAAAATCCAGTGTTTCATGTGTACAATTTAGCAAAAAGGTGCATATATAAATATATAATATATATATAATATATATTATATATATATATATATATATATATATATATATATATATATTGCATTGTGTTGAGCATATATTTTAAACAAATCCTTAGCTGCCTCCCCCCACCACCTTCAGTAAATGTCTGTGTATAACACTCTCTGATCTTGTTCTTACGTGATCTACTCATTCAGTTTTCATTTAAAAAATATTATTGAACCCCCTATCAGGCAGTGGGGCACTGAGAATCAGTGTTGAGCAAGACAGCATAGTCCCTGCCTTCGTGGACCTATACTCTATCAGGGACAATAGAGGAAGCTATAATAATTCTCTTTTGATTAAAGATGACCTGGGAGGATAATGTATGGGAGACTGAGACTAAGGGGTCAGTGTTTCTGGTGAAAAGATGCTCTTTTTAAGACTTGGAGCATCAGTAGAAGTCAGCTGGTTTCATATACTGACACTAACCTTAGTCTGTTCAGGCTGCTATAACAAAATCCCTCAGACTGAATGGCTTAGAAGCAACAGAAATTTATTTCTCACAGTTCTGGAAGATGGACGTCCAAGATCAGTGTGCCAGCGATGGGTGAGTGCTCCCATCCTGGTTCACAGCCAGCATCTGCTCACTGTGTTCCCACATGGTGGGATGGGCTTTCTGTCCTATGATATAAGCACTTCCCAAAGCCCTCATCTACTAATAGCATCACCTTTAGGGGTTAGGGTTTCAACATATGAATTTGGGCAGGGGGACACAAATATTCAGACCATGGCATAACTAACCTATAAATTTCTCTCTAGCAAGGGAAAACAGCTTCAGCATTGAGCTATTTGAAGCCTTCACAGTACTGCATAGCTCCCTCTTCTCACAATTTACCCTATATTCATTTTATTCCGACCAATGTCCACCTTTTGAACTTCTCATTCACTTCTAGAAACAAAATTTAGATGTCTTCTACTTGACCAAATATCACATATTACTGCATAAATTTATCTCTCTATTATTCTGTTGTGTGTTTTTAAAGGGTAGGATCTTTGTTCAATTTATCTTTGTGCTGTCAGTACTGTCTCCAGAACACAGTAAGTTCTCATTAGAAGTTTTTAAAAATAAATAAATGCTTAATTCTTCACAATTAAATTTAATGCTGAATAGCCAAATTGAGTTAGTCTTTCTCATAAATGATTCACTTACTCAAGATCCCTACTGAATGGAACAATTACAAAGGAAATACTTGACGATACTTTTTATAATAGAACTGCATTAACTCACACACTCAGAGGTAGTAATTTATAATTTAGTTTTCTTTTCATAGCAACAGTGCTTAGAAATGAAAGATGGTGAAAGTAACCTTCTAAAACAAAATAATGCCAAACATTTGGGTTTGGAATGAAACATGTATAAGAGAAATTGACTAGCTGGAAAACTGGTATTTCATTGATTGTGCTATCAAATTAAGTGACTTTTTTAGATGGTGGGACTGAGTGGGAGGGGAAATCACTTTTCCTTAATGTGCTCTTGTCAGGATTTTCAATAAGTGTTATGTGTGTTTCACCAGTTTAAGGTGGCAGGGGAGTGGGGAAGGAAAGGTCAAAATCACAAAATCTGCTACAATTTGATTTCCAACTATTTTTTTTTAATTTGCGAACTGTTTATATTTTTCTGTGAACTATTTTTATAAAAGAAAAATACAATTTTTCACAGCTGTCATTGGATAATTTAATTTATTAGTGCCATTGAATAATAAGCAAGTAGATTCATACTGGGTGTTCTAGCCTGTTTCACTAATATTTTAGTGAATATGGCCTGTGTCTGGAACTTAGACAACCCCCTGCCTGCTGACATATTCAAGGTATTAAGGTTTAGGTATGGTTTTCTCTCTTTTAAGGGAATTTTTTCAAGACTTAATTTTCTTAAAGCAGTTTCATATTCATGGCAAAATTGATAAGAAGATGCAGAAATTTTCCATATGCTTCTTGTCCCAGCACATGCATAGTCTCTTCCATTATCAATATTCCCGCCAGAGTGGTACATTTGTTGAAACCCACAGTGACATATCATAATCACCCAAAGTCCATAGTTTATATTAAGGTTCACTCTTAGTACTGTATATTTAATGGGTTTGCACAAATGTATAATGATATGTGTCCATTATTATAATATCATACAGAGTCATTTCATTGCTTTAAAAATCTTCTGTTCTCCACCTATTCCTCCTCCTTCTCCCTCCACAAACCCTGGCACCACTGATCTCTTTACTGTCTACATAATTTTATCTTTTCCAGAATGTCATATAGCTGGAATCATATAGTATGCAGCCTTTTCAGACCAGCTTTTTTCACTTAATCTTAGGCATTTAAAATTCCTCCATGTCTTTTCAATGGCTTGATATCATATCTTTTTCTAGGGTTGAATAATAGTCCATTGTCCTGATGCATCAGTTTATCTATTCATCTACCAAAGGACATCTTGGCTGTTTCTAGGTTTTGAGAGTTATGAAGAAAACTGCTATAAATGTCCATGTGTAGGTTTTTGTGTGGACAGAAGTTTTAAACTACTTTGGTTAAATACCAAGGAGCATTCAGTTTTATAAGAAATTGCCAAGCTGTCTTCCAAAGTGTCTGTATCATTTTGAATTCCCTCTGGCAATGAACGAGAGTTCCTATTGCTTTACATCCTTGCCAGCATGTAGTGTTGTCAGTATTTTGGATTTTGAATATTCTCATAGATATGTAGTGATATTTCATTGTCATTTTAATTTACTATAAAATGAAAGTAAAATTGTACACTGGCTCTCAAATCCATTATGGAAATAATATAATTATCTGGCTCTAAAATTTATGATGGAAATAATAATAATAATTATAAAAGAAATTATGTAAATACAGTAGGGGTTGGAGATTTGAATAAATGTTTGCCAACTTAAATGATCAAATTGACAATAGAAATGTTCATGAAACAATATATCCCTGTTTTAGCCTGAGTAAACTGAGACTTGGAAGTTATTTAACTTGATCCATGATCACCGTTATTAAAATGACAAGAATGAGATTTGAAACTCTTTCTGACTGTAGATCTTAACCTCTGTAGCATATGGAATCTTAGAGGACAGAGCTTGTTTACAATTTTTACTTTATACGCTCAGCATCTAGTTTAAAGTTTGGCATACCTATGTAAAGAAAAGATTAATAAATTCTTAATTGAGCTGAACCACATTAAAAGAACTTAAACTCCTCATACCTGTGAAAACTTACAGCATCCATCCTATGTTAATATTCAAAATAAAATAAACAAAATAAATAAAAAAGCAATCAATTTCTTCGTTTTTAATGCTTATGATCATTGCTTTTATTGGTCTTTCTTTTCTTATATATTTTGAAATTCAGTAAAGTTTTGCATACTACTAAGGTTTTAAGGGTGAATACTTGTTTTGTGTATTATTCTTAAGGCAATGCTTCTAATATTCAACCTCTAAGTAAGATATTTGCTTTATGTTTTTGTTGGATACCTTTTATGGGTGTAAGGCAGTTACTTTTAATAAATAAATTTTTATAAGAATTTTGTCCGTTTCCATTCTAAATGCATGTTAAATTGTAAAAGAAGCCTCTTTAATTAGTAAAATGTCATGAATATCTTGTTTAATATGTTAACCACTAAGTGTAATGATACACTGCCTAGCATTTAACAAACTTTACATCATTGGGATAAATTCTAAGTGGAATGAGAGCACTTCTTCTCTTTGACAACCTCAGCTGTGTAATTATAGGGCATTAACCTCTACCCACCCTCAATCGAATTTTCTTTACCCCTCTAGTCTTCCTGGAAAAACTCTGGCGGTATCGAAGATGTGTGAGCACCTGGGGCCTTTACCTGCACCTGCACTTGCATCATTTCTCTCCTTCAGGATGTAGATCCCACCACTGAAATCTCTAGTGAGATTTCAGATCCATTTCAAACTCTGTGGACTATCCGTGGCTTTCTATTGTCTCTGCTGCCTTCACACTCATAGCTTCCTCTCCTTTTATTCCTTGGTCCCCAACTCCTAATGCTTTTTGTTGTTGTTGTTGTTTGTTTTTTGTTTGCAACAGTATGTTTGCCATTGTCACTTAACTGTACCATCAGCCCTTTTCTTTCCTTGAAGTTTTTTGCGGGCCAGTCAATATGCCCACAGCTACCAGAGGATGCTTCCTGATCCTCTCAGTAAAAGGAGTTGACTGTTTCTCCTGATATAGAAATAGCTTCCCCTTCTCTATGTTTGGGTCTTTGAATGGAATTCCACCCAAGAAACAGCTTGAGTTCCCAAGAATAAAGGTATTTTAGTGCTTATACATTTCTCTCTTTAGGATATGCAGAACTCTGCAAGGTCTCAGGGTCATGGATTGGTTCAAGTATTTTCCTCAGAGCATCAAGTGCTATTGTTTAGTCTAATTTACAGATTGCTCCCCCTACCCTACCTACTCACGATTTGCTTCTGTCACCCAACTCCACACGTGTAAGTTTTTCAAACAAACTTGAATTAATACTAAGTGGGTAAAGCTCTTTCCAAGGGGTCTGCTTGTCTATATGAATTTTTGTGTTAACAAATACTTCCTTGATGAAGAAAAGGAAAGGGTTATCTAACTCTGCCTTCCAGGCATATTTGAATTCATATTCCGTCCAGCTAGAATCGCTTTCAGTGAGGCGTGTGTGTGTGTGTGTGTGTGTGTGTGTGTGTGTGTGTGAGAGAGAGAGAGAGAGAGATAGAAAGAGAATACATGGCTGCAACAGAAATAAATGGAACATATATACCCAACCTGGTATAAATATAAATATATATATATATATATATATATATATATATATATATATATATAATTCTTTAAGTCAGAAGGTCTTCTCAACTGGGATGATTTTGTCTTCCCTCCCCCTTCCATTCTCTCCCCACCCCCAGGTGACATTTAGCAATATCTAGAGACATTTCAAAATTTATGACCGAAAGAGTGTAATACTGGCATCTGGAAGGTAGAGATATTCAACATTCTATGAAACACAGGACAGCCTCCCCTGGGTAAAAGAATTATCCAGCCCCAAAATGCTAGTAGCACCATGGTTGAACAACCCTACTCTAAATCCATTGTGGACAGTCTCACACATCCTTAGAGCTTTGTATTCCTCACATATATATTGAACATTAATGACATTCTAAGATGTATGTATGATTCCTAATCTGATGGAGTTTATTGTCTAGAATGAGGCAGACTCCTCAATAATTCAGTATGATTTAGAATGATGGCAGCCCCCATGCAGTAGGTTTTAGTATTCATTGGAAAAATAAATGAAGAAATATTCAAGGGTCCAAAACAAGAGTTAAATAGTATTTTTCATTCATTCTTTAAGCCATTATTTTACGGCAAAACCTCATTAATGTAATGTAGTATTATTCTAAATAGCACGATTCAAATAAAAATGTACTTCTTAGCCAAATAAATGTAACATTGTTGGCTAATAAGTAGATGCAATAATACAAACCATCTTCACTCCCCATTTTTCTTCCTCCTTCACACCATCCCATGCTTTTGTCCTTAAAGTTTGGAATGAATTTTTAGTCTTAAAGCAGAGAAAATAAACAAATTCTGGTTTTATATTGGAAAATACGCACTTTGTATATCTAAGTTATAAGATTTTCTGTTATCATTTTCTCCTTTATCTTCAGGAAAAATCTCTCTCTCTTTCTCTCTCTCTCTCTCCCTCTCTCTCTCTCTCTCTCTCTCTCTCCTCCCCACCCCCTTTCTCTCTCTCTTCCTCTCTCCCTCTCTAGCTCTTACAATGTCATTAACATCTGTTTACACTGACAATAAATAAAAGGCATCTGCAGAGATGAAGACACACTGATATGTTTTCAAACTTTATGACTTTTCTCTTAGTATTTGATCTTCATAATGTGCACTTTCTGCTATGATCCAATTAATCTTAAACAGGAAACCAGGCATGCAGAGTGTTTGGTTTTAATTTACTAGGTTATAACTAGTGGTACTTTTTCCTCGGGTATTGCTCTGCACCCATAAATTATTTGGTAGCAATTATCTCTTAAAATGCATCCAAATGCTTTTCACTTGCTTCTTGAATTCCAAGTAAGCCTTCAGTTTGGATATTCCTAAGAACTTATTCTAATGTTCTTTTTGTTCCTTCCTCTAACAGAGAGATATCTGGAGAGGTTTTTTGGCTTGCAGTGTATATAATTTGAGGAGTGCTAGAAATAACTCTGAACAAAAATAACTCCATTTGTGTGTAATTCCATACCTCATTTCTTTGCAAATTAAAAATAATAGGTTTAAACTCTAAAACTCTCTAATAACATTTATCAGGTAATCTGGTAAAATCAAAATTTAAATGAATCAAATTTGGGGTTGTTGGAAACCTGGTTAGGTATTATAAACCTTTGATGTGTGGGCCACAGACACCGCTGATATAAATGGAAGCATCTAAGAGTCAATGGGACGAAAGGGAGAGAACGAAAGGGAATTTTACCATCCGTCAACATTGTCTTGGAATCTTCAGTATGTTTTTTATAAAGTGCATTACTATAGTTCCCTCACTTAATCATGTGGTTTCTCCTTTGCAAAATGGATATTCTTACCTTGAAAGTTGTGAGATGAAAACTAAT
Source organism: Pteropus medius (assembly GCF_902729225.1). Taxonomy (NCBI): domain Eukaryota; kingdom Metazoa; phylum Chordata; class Mammalia; order Chiroptera; family Pteropodidae; genus Pteropus; species Pteropus medius. The sequence continues at coordinate 9,176,698 of NW_024349797.1, forward strand.
AACGATTATGCTACAATTTTTCTGAGCTTTTTACCTGTACTATTTCATTTAATCCCCATAAACCAACTAATGAAGTTACGAAGAGATTAAGTAATTTGCCTCTAGTCTGCATAGCCGTGAAGGTTAGGAACAAATGCCAGCAATGTCAGTCAGTGCCCATGTTTAGAACTACTGCATATATAATAGACACTTAATGGCAGCTACGCTTGTTGAAAGAAAGCATCATATTTAAATCATGCGTTCGAATTCATAGTGGGCAGATTATTCAGTATAACCTAACTCCTAAAATACTTCACTTGCCTTAATCTCTTTTGGTCTTACACATTGTAGCCAAATACACTAGAAAATTCTAGCCTAGGTTTCCCACCCCCTGCAACTACTATTAACTATATAATATGTTGATAGCTAAATCTGTGTTCAAATGGATGACTAAAGTGAGTCTAGTTCCAGTTTTTCTCTAGGCATTGGGCCTCGGCCTTAGTTACAAAACTAAATTTGCTTTCCTTAATTATCTAAATCAATTGTTTGAATGGTGCCATAATCTACACAATAATAGCCCAATTTCTCACTTAATTTTAATTAGCTAAGCATAAAGTAGCTGGGATGGCAATCCGACAGATGGAAAATTGATAGTATGAACCCACACTGGCCCAAATGTTGAAGACAATCATAAAAAGTTTGTTCTTTTTATCCCTTCTATTGTTGAAAATAAAAATATTTGTCTATGAAATGCCTAGCAGACCTTGTTATTCTACTCTAATTTTAAATAGTGCATGAATAATTGTACTTAGAAAACCTCGCTGTAGTACATATAATACCTATTCATAAGCTTGGTAATACTACATGCTTATCATCAGAAGTAATTTCAGAGCTGTGAATTTTTAAATAGGTAGTGAGACTTAGAATATTTCTGTAAATAGTGTAATTAAAAAATGATGAATTAAACAATAACTTAAAAGGCATCATTGGGTGATGGATAAAAGGTCTACCATACAATGGCTTCAAAAGCCTTACTGAATGGAAATCATTAAGCTAGTAAATCTACCAAGAACCAGGTTCTGGTTCCCATATTTGCAATTCAATAATTTTATATTTTAGCACCCAAGTTTACATTACAGAAGAATTAAGTTAACCAATATCACATGGATAACATGGTTATTTATTAATGTATAGTGAAAGATCATTCTTACAGTAAGGAGAATACTCTAGTGCAGGGGTTGACAAATATCTATAAAGGCTTAGACAGTAAATGTTGTAGGCATCTTAGGCCACATCAGCTCTGTTATGAGTACTCAACTCCACTTTTGTAATAGGAAGGCAGTCATAAACACATAAATCAATGATCAAGGCTGCGTACCAATAGAAGTTTATTTATAGACACTGAAGTTTGAATTATATATAATTCTCATGTTACAAAATATAATTCTTCTTTTGTTTCTGTTTTCTAACTATTTAAGAAAGCAAAAATGATTTTTAGCTCATGGACTGTACAAAAAAAATGAGGTGGGCCTTTGTTTGCTTACCCCTGCCCTAATATAAAGATCAATTAGCCTATAAATGGTGTGACCATATAATTTACTGTTTCAATTTAGACACTCTAGAGTGAAAAGATGCTCTAAAATAATTAAAATTATATACATTTTGAATTGTTATTAATTAATCTTTTACAGTAATGCTATTTTTATTACAGTAATACTGTTTTGTAACTGTTTTTATAGTTATTGTGAACTATTTAATTATAATGGTAATCTTATATTTCTCCTAAAGAAACTATTTCCCATTACAAAATCCTATACATAACAAATTGAAAAATAACAATATTTTAAAAATTTGAAAAATTGTATTTATTTTCATTGCCTGACCAGTAAAATATAAGATATGCAGAGTAAATGTTCTTGTATAGTCATGATGTCAAGTCAGCGTCTTAGTCATGTGTGTCTCAAGTAATAGCTCTTACAGCTTGCTCACGTAGTCAGCAAATGATGCGGGAGGGACAGTATCAAGCCTTTCTCTCCTGCCTTCCCATGGAAGGAGAGAGCAAGTGATCCGTAAGCCCCAGTCCAAGGGCCTTGCTCTTGGAAGAGTATGTAAATCTCACCAGTCTTGAAAATATAAAGGTAAAAATACAATTTTTAAGGTGGAAGGTGCTGGGGGTTAGGGAGCTTGGAGAGAAGAATAAGAACTGCCCAGAGCATAAATGTTCCAAATGGAGAATTAAGAAATAATGTCTTTAGTTGTTGGAGGAAGAAAATAAAGATGTTTATTTTTAACTTTTGTTTAAAAGTATAATTATGAAAGGTGGAAAAGAAAGTGATCTAACCATACTGAGGGGGAAAAAAATAGGAGTAAAAAAAAAAAAGGGCACTAAATTTCACTTAATATAGCAATAAGTCAATGGTTAATATGTAAGATTGTTAAATTATGCAGTAATGGTTTAAGAATACTATTTAGTAATATGGTAGTAAGGAAAGAGTTAAGAATGGAGTCTCCTGTGAGTGGGAATTAGTGTCAATGACAGTAGGGAAAGAAACTCCCTCTTGTTCCTATTTGACAGTTTTCAGAATAATGAAAATATTTAACATTTTTGATAATAAGAAAAAGAGGTTAGATAATGGAATCGAAACAAAGGGAGTTAGATGAAGCACATGTTTAACAGCGTCAGAATTGTGTTTGTCTCTATATTACCACTGAGACTAGTACCGTTAGGATCTCATGGTCTACTTACTCATCTCTTCCTTCACCCATGCCCGCTCAGTGGCCTCCTACAGTTCCTTGATCTCAATGCATCTGCTCTTGTCCCAGGTCCTTTCTACACATTGTTCCCTCAGCCTAGATGGTCTGTACCCAGATGTTTGCAGGGTTTGCTGTCTTACCTTCGTCAGACTTTACACACAAATCTTCCCTTTTCCATGAGCACTTCCCTGATTAGGTTAATAACAATTCTTCTCCAAAACTACCACTTTCTTTTTCCTGCTTAATTTTTCCTATAGTACTCATTACCATCTGGCATATGAATATATTTACGTGCATTTTGTATTGTTTACCACCATAACAAGATAAATTTCATGAAAGCAGAAAAGGCTGTCCATTGTGTTCACTGCTATAGCTCTAATATTTTGAATAGTGGGTGGCACATGGACATCTGCAATACATATTTATTAAATGAATAACTTCCAGGGCTCCTGCTAAGGGGACAAGGTCATTGTTAGTGAGTTGGCTAAGACTTCTCTCTGTTAACCAGCATATGAAGGAGGATTGTAGTGTTTGCCATTACTTTATTTCCATGGACAACCAAGTCCAAATTCTTTCTTTATTGTTGCCATGCCTTAACAAGTATTTTATATAGTTTATAATAATTTACATACTTTATCAAATAATTCTAACAACTTTGTGAAAAAACTAAGGCAATGAGACTGCAAGTACCTTACTTAAAACCACTTTTCTATTAAGTCCAGAATTGAAATATTCAATCAAGCTTTTTAGGCCTAGGAGACATTTTTAAATTTTTACATGACTTTGCATTGAGAGTATACTATTTAAATCTTTCTGTCTGCGAATTACAGCAAACTCAACTTCAACTGGCTTAAATAATAAGTTGTTGATTGTCCTATGTAATTAAAAAATATGGACGAGCTCCAGAAAAGGGTCTATTTCTGAGGTTTATGATGTCTTCAGTACTAAACACTGTATTTCTCTGCAATTCCTTTAGCTTTGTCCTGTTCCGTAAGTCTGTTTTATCTCCAGCTGACTCTGCTTATGGCCAAAAGATGTTTACCACTGGATCCCCAGCTTTGTCTCTTTTTTCTTTACGGATTATTTTCCCCTTTATTATGCCACTAAATATCAGGTCTTTCCTCTGATTCAAATGCTTGAGAACCAATATTGTTATTGACTGAAAAAAAGACTTATCTATCAAACTGGCAATAGGGTTGTTTGCCCAAACTACCCAGTGGTGGCATGTGGGATGCATACTGTGCAGGCAACTGCAATATCCAATATTGAGTATAGCTTGTTCCCCCAATTTTCTATGTTTCATTTAAAAATCTTCCCTGAGAGTCCTATGTATAATGAAAACATGCTAGATATAAAATGGAAGAATCCTTTTTCATAAAATTACTATGTTAATAATTATTTTTAAACTCTAATAATAGGTAATAGAAATGTAATGATAGAGACATGCAAGAATACAAAAGAGAAAACAAGTGAAGAATGAAGACGAGAAAAGGAGTACTTATATTTTTAGAGGAGAGGCAACAGGAAAGGAGAAACAAGCCTCAGCAAAAGATGTAAAAATATTCAAGAAAAATCGTGCTTTGGTTACAGTTTTATTTAGATGCCTGTCTTAGTGTGATTTTAGCTTTTATTTGGTGATGAAACACAATAGAAAATGTTAACACAAAGGAAACGAAGGATTCTAATTTTGTCAAATGTAACCAAATTAAAAATCTGTAGCTAGATGGTATTAACAGTGATACAATAACTGAGGTGGCATCCACAATCACAGTGGCGTCTGCTGAGCATAACATTGCCGTTTATTCAGACAAATAATCCATAACTCAGAAACAGATTGTTTTTCAAGTGAATTTAGCAGCACTGAAATGTAATTGACAGCCTAGAGATAGAATCCCTCCATGGGTTTACAGAACAGGTATCTCACATGTATTATTCTGACTAAAATATTGTCTCACGCAACTGATGCAACAGTGAGCTTAGCAATTTACATTAAATGACAGAAACTACTTTTCTTATTCTGGCTCTTTATAATCTAGGAGGACTTTGAAATATACACATACACATAGACATTCTCATTCATAATCTGCCAGAATACATGAGGAAACGTGTGTCTATGCACAGTATTTATCAATTTGGTAATTTGATTTATCATTTTAAAAGCATGGCAACTTTACTTCAAAAAAATCTGATCTCTGATTTTGCTTGAAAAAATTAGAATATCTGAGACCAGTGGACTAACATGCACACATGATAACAGGTAGAACCTGAATTGTGGCTGTCTCTTCAGATGAGCATGTTCCATCTCATTTGCCATATGGAATATACCCCCTTCTTTACAAGCTTTATTAATTCACTGCTCCCTATGTAACCAACATGTTCTTTTGAAATAGCAAAATGAAATAGCACCCAATAATTGTTAAAGGCTGCAAGACATTTTATTCAGACTACTGCAATAGGGGAGAGAGATGCCCATGTAACCTGAGCCCTACTCCAACTAAGACAGAGGTGGCTGAGGTTTTTAAAGGCAGAACAGAGAAGGAACAAAAAGAGTATTTGGGGAAGTGAAAAAGCTAGGACAATAAGGAGCTAAGGAAGTTATAGGGAAATAAAAACTGGTTATGGTGCTTGAACAATGCAGAGGTTAGGGGTGCCCACTCCTTACACAGTTAAAGATTTGTGTATAATTTTTGACTCTTCCAAAACTTAACTACTGCTGTACCTTGGGATCTGTGGGGCATTGTTTCCAGGACTCCCCATGGATGCTAAATTCAAAAATTTGTTTCAATAAACTATTGTTTCAATAAACTATTTTTGCTCTGCAGTTGGTTGAATGGTTGGTTGAATCTCTGTATGTGAAACCTGGAGATACAGAGAGCAGACTATATATTTATTGAAACAAATTTGCATATAAATGGACCTGTGCAGCTCAAACCTGTGCCATTCAAAGCTTGGGCTGACATCCGATGAGTACTTTTTGTCACATGGGAGTTCACAGTTCACATCTACAAGTCCTGCTTTAAAATTAAGACAGGAAGCAGTTGAGCAACTTGGAGGCAAAGAGAAGAGAGGAGAAATGGAGAAAGGGTGGCAGGAATCTGTTGCCTGGTCTGCAAATCTATATGAAACTGCTTTTCAAGCCGAGTGCCCACATTCCCTGGAAGGGGAGGGAAGTTGCCAGGAGGTGCTTGAAACCACAGGATAAACAATGACCATTGCACATGAGTGATAATTTTATTAAATGAACAAATCATTTTGAACATATTTTAAATATTTACTCATCTGGATGCTTCATGTCAGCACAAGTTATATCTGTCTTCTTCCCTCCTCCTTTTTTCCTTTGACTGTTAAAGTAGTTCATATAAAAGATATTCAAGAAATTGAGAATAAAGATTTTAATCTATACTTCTGGACTATTAAAAATATAAATCCTTCCAAGTCCCTATTTTTAGCAATAAATTTTATGATTTTATGTATATATAAAATCTCAGGTATATATAAAATCCTAAGTGTATATATATGTGTGTGTGTGCGCGTGTATATATATATATATACACACACACACACGCGCACACACACACACTTGCATAGGGGGAAGAGATAGAGATAGAGAAAGAGAGATCTTGGAGTCAAAATAGTTTAAAAGGTTATAATTCCTGTGTGTAAATTATTCATTTTGCAGTTTTCTGTGTGGGCTCAGCTTTTTGGTCTAGTTATTTTCTTCTTGAAAAAAAGTATTTATGATCTAATTTTAATGTAGAGAAATTCAATAATTAAAAAGAGCAGTGCTGAATGTTGTTAACACACAAAAGTCAAGGTGTCAAATAGTCTTCTGAGAACATTAAAAAAATATGTTCGATTTAAGTCACTTTCTAAGGTGTTTGGTATAGGATTTATAATTTATTCAGATTTTTCTGGTCTCCCAAATTTAGCTTGAAAACATGCCAAGAGGGATATAATTTTTCCCCATAACTTTCTGCTCCCTTTTGGAATGCAAATTATTGCAGAGAAACATCTTACACAATACTGTTAACTCTTTCATCTCTTTCTGCTGAACTATGGAGATTAGGAATGCATGTCACTAATATTTGTTAACCTTTCCAATAAAATCCAATGAAGTGAATTTTAAGAAGACCAGTGGAAAAGAAGCAGAACCATAGGAACAACTGTCTGAATTTCCATTTCTTAAGTTTGCTTGACGATTCCAGAATTTTATTATTCACCTTTATTTTTGATGGAAGGGCTGGCTGACTGACAGGCCTGTGTCAGATATATGTCTCATAACTTGCAAGCTGTCATTTCTTTTTTCTAAGTAGTACCTTTTGTTAGGGATGATAAAACAAATCCCTCTGAGATTTTTTTTTTAATTCAAAGCTGGGGGAGTGAAGGGTTCCCATAGTTACAGTTATTGTTATCTCTCTCTCTCTCTCTTTTTTTTAATGCTTTGTATGGTAAAGTGCTTATTTCTTGGGAGAATAGTTGAGAGGTCAATATCACATTCTGTCACTCTGCAGTAACCTCATCCTATTCTTTATTAAAAATCAGAGAGAGTTGAAAGAGGAAGATAGCAGCAGAGAAAGATGCTGAACTCACCCTCCTCCTACAGACACACCAAATTTACAGCTACATATGTATCATTTGCCTCTGAAAATGATCTGAAAACTACATGAACTATCTCCACAGCAAGATATAAAAGAACCATGCTGAGAGGCAGAGACAGATCTGGCAAAACCCCCACCCCCAGAGTAGCAACACACGGTAGAAAGGGATGTCACCTGCCAGGTGCTTCTTCCTAAGGAGGGAGGGGTTGGTGGCCCACATCAATGCCCCAACTCCTGGAAGATACATCAAAATGAGGAGCTCTCAAAATATGTTGCTTAGAACACCAATGGACCTGTTATCTAAGGGAACAAAAGCAGAGACGCCTTCTTTATGCACACGCTTGGCTCAACAGTCTTCCCAGAATGGAACACATCTGCAGTCCTGATTTGGCAACCATCACCCAGAGTACACCACCAGATATTCTGGCTTGGATGCTAGCAGGGGCACCAACTGCAACTCCACAGAACTGTATAAAGTTGCATATAAAAACTGGTGTCTGAGGATCCAGCTTCTAATTGCCCTGAAACTTGGTGTTAAATGATTCCTCCCCTTGGGACACTTACAAATCTTGTTACACTCTCAACAATGAGGATATATGAAGAATAACTCAAATAGACCATTACAACACAATATTGAAAGATCTAGACATAACAATAAGGCAAGAAAAAGAAATAAAAGAGATCTAAATTGGAGAGGAAGAAGTAAAACAGTCACTATTTGTAGATTACATGATACTATATACAGAGAATCCTGAAGAATCCACCAAAAAAACAAAAACAAAAACTTGTTAGAACTAATAAATGCAATTAGAAAGTCACAGGATACAAAATCAGTATAGAGAAATCTGTGACATTTTAATACACTAAAATAAACTATCAGAAGAGCAATTAAGGACACAATCTCATTTACAATTGTATCAAAAAGAATAAAATAACTAGGAGTAAATTCAACCACAGAAGTGAAAAACCTATACACTGAACGCTATAAGATATTGACAGAAGAAATTGAAGAAGACACAAATAAATGGAACAATATTACATACTCATGGACTGGAAGAATCAGTATTGTTTAAATAGCCATACTACCCAAAGCAATCTACTGATTCTATGCAAGGCCCATCAAAATTCCAGTGCCACATTTCATAGAACTAGAACAAAGAGTTCTAAAATTTGTATGGAATCACAAAAGATCTTGAATAGCCAAAGAAACCTTGAGAAAGAAGAACAAAAGTGGAGATATTACCCTCCCTGACTTCAAACTATACCGGAAAACTATAGCAGTCAAAGTGATGTGATACTAGCAAAAACACACACAGATCAATGGAATAGAATTGAGAGTCCCGAAATACAGTCATATATACATGGGCAATTAATTTACGACAAAGGCGCCAAGAACATACAGTGGAGAAAGGACAGTTTCTTGAATAAATGGTGTCGGGAAAACTGGACAGCCATACACCGAAAAATGAAACTAGACCATTATTTTGCACCATACACAAAAATAAACTCAAAATGGACTAAAGACTTGAACGTAAGACCTGAATCACAAAATTCCTAGTAGTGGTAAGCTTCATAACATATGACTTAGTAATGTTTTTGTGGAGTTGACTCTAAAGGCAAAGGAAACAAAAAGAAAAATAAACAAATGGGATTACATCAAACAAAAAAAACCCTTCTGCACGGAAAAGGAAACCATCATCAAAATAAAAGCAACCTACTAATTGGGAGATGGTTGTAAATTATACATCCAATAGGGATTGATATCCAAAATATATAAAGAACTCATACAAATCAACAATAAAACGAACAACCTGATTAAAAAATCAGCGGAGGATCTGAATAGATATTTTTCCAAAGAAGACATACAGATGAGCAGGCACATGCAAAGATGGTCAATATCACTTATTATTAGGAAAATGCAAATCAAAACCACAATAAAATAGGATCTCACACCTGTTAGAAACGGTTATTATAAAAAAAAAAAGAACAAGAAATAACAAGTGTTAGAGAAGATGTAAAGAAAAGGGAACCCTTGTCTACTGTTGGTAGGACTTTTAATTAGTTAAGCCACTATTGAAAACAGTTTGGAGATTCCTCAAATAATTAAGAATAGAACTACCATATGATCCAGCTATGCTACTTCTGAGTATTTATTCAAAGACTAGGAGAACACTCATTCGATAAGATATATGTATTCCAGTGTTCATTGCAGCATTATTTATAATGGAATATGACTCAGCCATAAAAAGGAATGCCATCTTTCCACTTGCAACAACATGGATAGACCTGGAGGGTGTAATGCTAAGTAAAATAAGTCAGAAAAGGAGAGTCAAATACTATACAATTTCATGTACATGTGGAATCTAAAAACAAAGAAAAAGAAAAAGAAAACAAAACCCCTCAAAAAACAAAAAAATAAAACTGAACAAAATAAAACAAAAACCATCTCATAAATAAAGAGAAAAGATTGGTGATTACCAGAGGGGAAGGGAATTGGGTGTGGGGGAAAGGGGCGAAGGGAGTCAATTGTACAGTGATGAGTGGTAACTAGACTTTTGGGTGTGATCACTTCGTAACATATACAAATGTGAAATTATACACTGGAAATTGTACACTGGAAACTTATATAATAAACACAAATAAATAAAATAATCATTCTGTTTGAAAAAATATCAGAAAGAAATTTTTCTTTGCTGCTTGTTGAATTGCTTTAAACAAGCTCCACATATTTTTCGCTCCCTCTCGGTAGGATAGACTTTTACTCTCTAGCTCCCCCATGCTTAGAGGTCTTCAGAAAAAAGACACTCACTGGTATAAGAGTGAAATTTATTAAGACTATTGCTTTCGATGAGATTGATAAAATGCTCATGATTACTTAAAGAGATAAGTTTACTTTCACTTCAAATTTATGAAAAAGGAAACTAAGGCAAACTGTTATTAATGACAAAGCACCAAATACATGTCAATTACTATGCTAAGGCTGGAGGACATGTAAATAAATACATCTCATCTTTTATCCTCAAGGAGTTGCAGCATGGGTTAAGAAGTAAAAGAAACAAACATGTAAACACCAACTCTAAAGAAATATGCATGCAATAAAAAGTGTATAGATAAAGATGAATGATAATGCGGATAAGGGCGAATCTAATTCTTCCTAGAGATCGTGTTGAGAAAATTGGGGACAAAAAAAGAAAAGAAAAGTAAATAATGGTTTGGGCCTTTCAGGGCATGTAGGAGTTCATTGGACCCACAAGACACGAAAGGATAATGGGGAAAGGGGACATTGGGATGGAGACGTAGTGGTAGCTTAGGTATAGCCTAAGGCACAGGCAAGCTTACAGTATAGTGTACCAGTGATGAAACCTGTGTTCCTTCATACCAGGGTACGTAAAAAATGTTGAGAAATAACATTGGAAAGGATGCTTTTTCAAAGGGGCATCTCCTAAAGGGCCAGGTAGGGCATTAGCCGATTTTCGAAAAGGTATACAAACATGGGGAAAGGAAAAGATATTTCTGTCTTCTCAGATAAAAAGACCCAGCAGGCTAGATTTGAACAGAGGCCTTACTTAAAACAGCAGGGGAAGAAAAGATCAGAATGTGTCAAATGCTATGATTAAGGAGAACAATCTGTATCTTGCAGAGAGCAACAGAGGGGTCAATTGCAGGAATTAAAGCAGAGGGAGGACATAGGCAAAGCCGTCTTGTAGGAAGATTAATCTGGCAGGGTGAGATGGCTTGGAGGGATAAACGGGAAGAGGCCAGTGTCTGGGAACAAGTTATTAGTTCAAAGCGAAAGTGATAAGGTTTGCAATGAGGGTGCTGTCAGGGAACATGAGATCACACGTGCCCATAAGGAATGCCCTTAGATACACAGCGTAAACTTCTCATTCTTCTGCTCTTCCACTAAACCTAATTTTCTGCAGTTCTGTGGGTGCCAGGCCAGGACTAATCTCAGACGAGGTCTGCAATTATTTTGAGCACCACCCTATTTGCAGTTACCTTTTCCAGCACAGATTTCCACCAGATCTGTTTTTGAAGAATTGCATAGAAGAGACCGAGGGGAACAGCGTGTTCAACCTACAGTGGTTTTGAAAGAGCCGGTGAACGTTTTCACGTTCATTTACTTTGGCAGTGGAAACGCTTCCTCTCTTTCATCTGCTCCATACTTGGAGCATCAAGTTGGGAGAGAGCAAATGAGTGTAGCTGCAAAGCCTTTGTTTTTCTACTGGAGGCATTAAACACAGGCCCTCCTTTCTTGACACTGTGCCCTAGAAAAATGGAATCCTACATGGCCTCAGCATTCTCTGCTCTACTCAGATGCAGTCCTAAGGAGGAGAAAAACACTAGGGAGTGAAGGGGAAAAGCAGGGCTGGTATTCTGAGCACCGTAGGGGGAAAATAACTGTTGAATAATTCACTGATAATGCAAACAGGCTCCAACTGGCAAACAATTCTCTTTCATCCAAATGATTTATCTGAAAATTAAAAAGTCTATCTGAAATCAAAATAGCAGTATTAATTTACAGAACTCAGAATGTGAATTAGGGAAAACATTTAATATGTATAGCAGGAGAGCATTATGGGAATGGAACTAAAATAGTATGATCTTAATTTATTATTTTTTAAATTTATAAGCAACTGCCATTTACATTCAGCTCAACTTGGAAATTAAATCTCAATGATACAGAGATGTTATTAAGGTACAGTTAGTAGGACTATATTCTGGTTCACAAGAGCCGCTAATTGAATTGTTTTTATAACAGATAAATGTTGAATAGCTCTGTGCAGAAAAGAAAAAATAGATTTCCTGTGATTCATTTTACACTTAACCCATAGGCAAAGCCTGCCAAAGACATTAGGCATTTATTCTATCTCTTGAAGTCCCCAACCTAAGGGTAACATTTCAACCGCTTTTCTAGGTGATGATTAATACATGAAGGCAATGATATCCAAAGGATGGAATTATTTTATCAGAGTGAATTCCTTCACAGAATCTCCACGTTAAAGTTTTCTATCAAAAGAGAGAATTGGATTACGTTACCTAAGCATCTAAGCAGGAGCAGGAAAAGAGATGATGTGTGGAAGGTTTGATTCTCTCTCTCACTGGCTTTATCCTTTCCAACTGAGTTGGTTTATCTGTTTTCCTGAAATCAGCTGGGTGTACGTGTGAGAGAGAGAAAGCTCACGCACATGTGCCACAGGTTTAATGCACCCTAAAACCATTTCAGATCTTTTAATTTGGATATTAGAGTTTCTATAAATCTAGTTGCCCTCCTGGTTTACCATAGGGCTGAGAAAAATAAGTAAATACGTATTACAACAGATAATGTAAATTTATACTATCTGTATGTAGCAATGAAATCAATTCAAATGGCTTCAAGGTTTCGTGTGAGCGCTCATATGAAAATTCAATAGCTTTCCTGAAACCATGCCCGTCCGTTTCTGAATGCAAATTTGTTTCTAGGATTATGCGAAAGAGGCTCCCATGAGATGCTCTTGGCACCTACACATTTAGCACCTAATGGGATCCAAAAGTGAGACAGCACATGAAAATGAGAAAGTATGGTAAAATTGCTTCAAATAATGGCCACAGAAATGAAAATCATAAAAGCTGAGCATTACGCTGAGATTAAGGGTTGGGAAAAGTACTTGTCTATTTTATAGAAAAGACTATAATTTTTCTAGCTAAAATCATTCTCCTTTGCTCTTCCCTTCATATCTCCTATCATGAGACTGTATCAACAAATTATGTTGTCCTGATGAGTTATCTGTAGACTCCTGTGTCACTGGTCTTTGTTTATATGCACAGAGAGGTTTAAAATAGTCTGTTTTGTCTGCTTCCCCAATTATCTACAAAACTCTACCCTCCTTCTTCTTTACTCCTTTACTCAAATGTCACCTTTGAAATGTTCGACCAACACTGTCACTCACATTCATTGGCCAGAACACAGGCCTGCTTTGTTTTTTCACTATCATTATCTAATTTATATTTCTTCACTCATTTTTTTTACTTTTCTATTTATTCTCTGATTTCTCCCATCCACTCAAATATAATCTCTATAAGAAATAATGGTGAAAATTGTTTCTGGTACATAGTAGGTACTAAGTTAATACTTTTTACATGAACTATTTTTCTTAAACAAACCTGACCCCAGGAAGTTTTCATAATCTTTGTCAATAATTGGCAAAAATGTCAGCTCTAGCTGATAACGAAATTAGAAATCTAAGAATTAAGTACAGCATAAGTCACGAGGAAGAGATAAAAAACTGAATTTTCTAATTTTCTAGTGTTCAATTTTAAAGAAAAAAATCCAAAGCAAAGTGCATAATTCACTATAATTTAAATTTTGAGGAACTCTACAGATGTCTATAGCATCAATTAGAAGTCAATTATCTACATTTTGAAGGGGACTATTTTATAGATAAATGTCAAGGCCTGCATAAGAAACCAATAGAAATGCATAAAAAGGTATTGTCTTTAATATTGTTTTTATTTGAATCTATGACTTTGAGAGAAGACGATATGGGAAGTAACAGTGTGGATGATGTCCTCATTATGAGTTATAGCTGTAAACCATGATTTTGTTAGACTAGGACAAAGCACCCATGACCAGGTAAAACCAGTTACGCTATTTTAACACCAATGGTTGTTAAAGGCCAAGGAATACTAGCATTAATATGAAAAGGCATAGGCATAGTTTCTCTGTTTCTCAAAACATGTGCACGTGTGTGCACATACACACTCACATTCACCATACATATACTTAAATAAGCTGAGAAATGGGTAATCAAGACGGTAAAATACATGAGTAAAAATTGAACGGTGATATATGAATTACAGGATTTTAAACTGTTCTTAAACACTTTTGTGATTATGAAGATATGATAAGAAAGAGGTTTAGTTACGGTTGTTTCACTCATTCAATAAATATGTCTTTATTTTGTTCACTGCCAAGCTATGTACTAAATGATGTCGGTAAAAAAATGCACAAGATAAACACAGTCCCGGCCCTCATGAAAACTACATGCTGGTGGAAAGCACTAGGAGAAAATGAATTACATTAGGAATAGTGTATAAAATTATGGAGAAGAATAATTTAGCTTAATTGAGGAATGTGATCTGCAGAAATGAAACATATTTCTTATGAAGTACTGAGTTCTTTATCACTAGAAATATTTAAGAAGCAGCTCCTTAGTGACTTTAAAGGGATTTTCTAGAAAAGCTTAATATATCAAAGGGAGGCTCTATTAGACAACTCCTAAGGTACTTTCCAACTCATAAATTCTATGATTCAGTATTCAAAGGGGCTCAATCTCTATGATAGTATTCAGTTTATTAAGTGTGTTATGTAGCGGTGGGAGAACATCAAATTAATCACCTAACTAGCACCTAGAAATTCTGCAGCCCAGTCTCTCTCCCATTATTACAACGGGATATATAATACCATCTTCAAATTGGAAAGTCTGGTTTTTGATTGGCTTTGCAGAAGATTAATCGCAGTTTACATCTCTTCATCACAATTGTTTAACACACCACCCCTCTTTGTCGTCAAAAATTTTTTCAGCAAGAAAGTTTTTCACTGGCTTTTTAAAAATATTGGAATCAAATGGTGTATGGCAACCATCCAGGACTATGCCTTTGGAGAAGTTGTCCTTAACTATTTTTCATAGCACAGTATTTTTATTGGAGCCTGTTTGATATGAGCTCTGATTTTACATTATGCTTCCGAATCTACTTACTTGAGTCCCCTAACAAATGACACCTAGCTTTATTTGTGACAACTGCCAGAGGGATAGTCTGCATGATGCCTTTTGATAACTCTTAAGTGATAAATGTGGCATTGAGTTGAGTTTACATAGCACACCTGGTACTGCAAACCCACACAGCTGTTAACAGGAGCGAACACTTGTTTACCAGCATTACTGGCGGTTTGCTCATTTGGATCAGCTTCCCAGGTTTGCTACTGCTGCTAAATGAGTCAAACTTATCTTAATAGCAGTGTTGCCAGTGTCTGTGCTTTCCAGCACTGTTTAGTTGAGAAGAAATCAGCATGAATGAAAAGTGACTTTCTTGCAGTTCATCTTGGTTTGACCTTCCCGGGACTGGGAACTTGGTTTCCTGGGCACATATCTATTTTACTCTGGATTTCTGCCAAAGAAGAGAGTCTACCATTCCAGTCATGCATTTGCAAAGATCAGTCCTTGCTGGAGGGAGATATTCATGAATTGGAAAAGTGCCTGAATTTATCCAGGAAGAAAGTTCAGAGAAGAGAAAAAGGGAACTCTTTTTTTTTCCTGGAGCATTTTAGAGCGTGTTATGAGTTAGATTCATCTGGCAAGGTTCACAATGGATGGTCTCTCCTGGGTTAAGTATTTTCTTTGCAACAACTCTGCCTCTACACCCTGGAGGATCAGGGTTTGATGTTGGTTATGAGAGTTAAACTTTACCTAAGCTTTTAGGGAAAAAAATATACTTTTTATACTGATTCTTGTAGTTGTACTATAAAAGTAGGAATTGAGACATTTTGACAGTAATAGGATTCTCTTTGACAACTGACAGGACAAGTACACAATTTTCTATTGCCGACGAGGGTTTCCCAGACCTGAATGTGAACTGTAGTTGGTAAAAATTTCAATGTGCAAAGATGGAATGCTGAAGCTAAACCGATTTGTCCTCGGTTGGAAGGAGGCTGCATGAACAACAGGCTCAGATGGAACTGGGCTTGTGAAGTGGTGAGGGATGAAGGGGAGAAGAAATAGAGGGCAGCATCCCAAGTAAGGCACAATAAAGCAGCAAAGAGCAGTGCAGAGTGAGGACCAATGGCTAAGAACAAGCCCTCTGCACGTGACAGTCTTTTGTACACTACATTTAATCACATAAGTTTCATTAAAAGCAAAAGAATATTTCCTTTTCCAAGCCAAAAAAAAAAATTATAAAACAATTTTATCTATATTATTAAGGATAGTTGTTATAAATAATCAAATCAGGCAATGATTTGTCAAACCAGCGATGTCGTCTGTTGTAATAAAGCACAAAAATGTAGACCTGAGGAGGGACAGTCTGATGGGGAATCCAGTTTCTCGACCAAATGTAATCTTATTATCTTCGGGCCAATTCTTTCTTAGCAATGTTTACTAATCCTTAATGCAGTGTTATTTTCCAATGTTATAACAACCACCGTAAATGATTAAGAAGTTCAAATGTTAGAACTGATTTTTAAAAGAACAGTCATTTGCTTTTGTTCTCAAGCCAAATTTAGCATCCTTTCATGTTCTTTATAATTAGTGCTTTGGCTCAGATTATAGCCTCGCCTCTCCTGAATGTGTCAGATGCTGGCCTTACTGTGAAAACAGACAGGCAGGCCTCAGCTGGAACAAACGATGCTCTGTGATGGTAGGGTGCTAGGAAAGAAGCAACATTGTAGGTTTAATGGCAAAATTCCTTAACAAAGTCATTTCTTCTTTGCCTTTCAGGTAATGTCAGAGTATGTATATAAACAAAGCTCACCTATTACATTGTCAGCAGAGTGCCCTTCTACATTCTGGAAATGACTACAGTCTCAGCGCGTAGCTGAGCAATTACCGACATCCCCAGCATAGCTTTTTCAGGTACTAATTAATCTCTGCGAGGTAATGGTAGAAAGATCCCAGGGCTGTGAGTTGAGATTCTGTTGAGTCGAGCACCTGACAATCAGATGGGCTTGTAAAAATATATAACTTTTAAGCCATCAAGCCCCTGCGTATTGCATACTATGTATGTTTGTTGTGTTAATTTGCCAATATACATCTTCCTGAATCTTTCACTGAAACGCTTGTTCCTTCTACGGTATTAAAGGAAGGAAGGAAGAATAATGGTAGAACCGAAACATATCTCTTTAGCTCAATCTAGGATTTAGGGGCCAAAGTGTTCTCCCAGTACAATTTCTATCACTACCACATACTTGCCTCTTCTGTTAAAACACCAGCCCAATCGTCATTACTTAGTTCTTTTTAAGTCATCTAAGAAAGGCCAAAGTTTCAGGAACACCCTCATCTTGTCACTTAATGAAGTTTTCTCACCCTCCAAAGCTTCATATTTATCATACTTGCTTCTTGGGAATGGACCACTGATCGTTTTAGCCCTAGCCACAAACAGTACACAAAAGCCCATGCCAGTTTTGGTGTATGTCTGTTCACTCCACTTACACATCAGTTTCTAGCTGAGAAACAAGTCTCAATATATTGTATTGGTAACAGAGAAAATATATAAATCTTGTCTTGAGCTGAGGTGTCTAGCCCCTAAATAAAATAGGAAAGTAACTTTATTAAAGAACTCTTTCATTAGAGCACTACTTCAACTGTAAAATAATCATGAGGGAGTTATGCAAATGTGCTAAAATAGTATCATACATGCTAACGTTCAACCGATTTCAACTCACTTGGAAGAAAATGTGAGATCAGGCTGTAGGGAGATAAACAAGAGGAAAGACATTTACAATTAACATAAAAGAACTCGACACAATTTATCATTGCATTAAATAAGCACAATCCTAGCCAACCTCAAATCAGATCATTCTTGGAGGAGAACTTTGCTGAACTGTCTGGTAGGGAATCAACAAACAATTTTGAATATATGTAATTTTTATCTACAAAAGTCACTCTTACTTATTAAGTGGTTATTACCTGTCAGACATAATTCTAATCATTTATGTGCATTATTATACTTTATATACAATAAGCTTATCAGATAGATCCTATTATTATTCCCATTTTACAGCTCAGGAAACAATTACAAAAGGTTAGGTAATATGTCCCATGTTACAAAGCTTTTAAGAGTACATGCTTTGAACCACTATGCTATTAGAGTTAAAGATTTTCAGAATATTTAAGCTAGCAGAGATTTCAGACCTTATTTTTCCATACTATACAAATGTCTATAAATTACACAAAACTGAGCCTGGCATGTTAATGACTTGCCTATGGTAATATAAAGAGCTATGCCTCCTGGCTCTTAGCCCAAAGTAACAACTTCAGCCACATGATTCACTCATTTACCTAACCACATAGCTCAGTGTTGTGATATTCCATAGTTTTGGTTGTCCCTTATTGAGACACATACTTTCTTTCTGCTTCCAAAGTAAAGCTTCGAATGTGTTTTTTTAATGCATATTTTTAGAAAAGAAAATTCTATGACTAATAATCTTTTTTCCCCCAATTTGAGCAAATGAAACATTATGTGAGTGAGTCATATTTTGCAGAGACTAACATTACCTGAAACTCTGATTCCTATTTGTCGTGAAATCTTTATACAGAAGAGGAAGACCTTATGTACAGCATACATCAGGCTGGCTCTTCTCTCGGCCCCTCCCCCACCACAGCCCAACAAGTCCACAGCATTTGAACCTTTCCCCAATTTCTGTGGGTCTCAGACAGGTCTGCCTTAGAAGTGGCTTATAATCAGATAAAGTAAATATTATTCACTAAAGAATAAAAAGCCCAAAATATTAGATTACCCTTTTTCCCTCTAAAGTTAAAAGTTCCATAACATTTGACCTCTTAGAATAAAAAGAAGTGACAATTATGAGAACTGTATATTCTTAATATAATATACACTCACTCAGAAACCATGAAATCAGTCATTTACTCATTTAGTAACTGAAGTTATTTTTTTTTCTTTCTCATAAGACACTATATTAGTCAGGAAAGGTTGGATTTTGCTGAAGTAACAAATTAAACCCCAAATCTTATTAAATTCTCACCACATATTCGTGGACACGTCCCTCAGCTGGCCCAGCTCCACCGAGGCCACGTCTTTCAGTGAAGGAGGCTCCGTACATGCTTGTGGGATCTATCAGTGAGCCGAGCCTGGGCCTTTTTTCCTGCTGGACTAGCCGCTAGCCCTGGGCTTTCTGCCCGTCTGCAGACCGCACCCCGGACCCTCAAAAGGTGCCGTGACGACAGTCTGTGCCGTAGGGAGCTGGACGGCGGGGGCCAGGAGTGCCCTGCCAGTTTGTCCCCTCCGCCGCCACCCAGCCTTGCTCCTCTTCCCAAAGTCCTGTTCTCAGTGATAGCAAAGACTACATTTAATAAACAATGGCAGCATCAGTTGGGGGAGGGGGAGCACATTTGGGGAGTGAAGGGTGGCTTTGTACCTCTTAGACACCCAGGAACTAGGGTGCTTGGAGGCTCTACCACCTTAGGATTCCCGCCGTCGTGTGGCTTCTAGAGTTACTTAAACAGGAGAAAAGAAAAGGAGAAAAATACAAATTCATCATAAATTACCTCAGACTGAAAATAACATATGGTAATTCTGCTCACAGCCCATTGCTAGAATGACTTACTTGGTCCCAAGCGAAGTACAAGGAAGACTGAAGGTTAGAGGGAAGCAGGTGACATATTTGGCACACAGCAGAGCTATTTCAGTTAGTGATTGAATAATGGCTAAAAGAATGGGCCTTGGAGCCTGACACATTTAGTTAGGGCTCTGCTATTTACTTCACTGGATAAATTTCATAATCCCTCTGTTTCATCTTCTAAAAATGGAGATACTTATTTTACGTATTTCATAGAGTTTTTGTGATCTTTAATGATCACAAAATGATGCTCATAAAAGTGGTTAGCACAGGATATCTTACAAAGTGGTTAGCACAGGATATCTTACAAAATAAGAGCCCAATAATACTAATTAAGATGCCATTCGACAAATATTTATGACCACCCACTAGAGAGCTAAGGACCAGGGGAGGAAGACGAAGGAAATAAGGTGCTGGCTTTCATGGAAGTCTTGGTATGTAACAGAAGAAAGTCATTCTTATAGAGTTAAATAACTTGTATTTAAATGCTCATTTTGCTCCAATAACTTCTGAAGGTATTCTATCAAAAGAAAAAAAAGAAATACTAATTTGCTTCAAAGGGAGAAAATAACAAAGCAAAAACTTCTTAAGCATGTTTAAGAGAGCAACAGGCTCTGAAACAAGGATTCTTATTCTCAGAAATAAATCGCAAGTTTATAAAATTGAAAATATAAAAGGGTCCCCCCTTTCTGTAACTGAAATAGGTTTATGTAGGGCATGTGAGAGTTAGGTGGCATTCATTGGTATGCTTGACAGAGAGCTATCTCATTTGCAAAAGTCTGTCAGATATGTTTGTCTCACATGTTAATAAGTTGCATAGTTAGTTATTATTAGTAAAACAGTGCTGTTGAAGATCTGCTTATAATAATGAGGACTTTTTTGGTTCTCATTACAATTCAAGGCTAGGCTATTGACCCTTACCTAAACTTCCCATTCTAAAAAGCAAAGCAAACCAAATAAAAACATAACAATAATGAGTGAAAACTTAGTGAAAGAAAGAACAAGATGTCTGAAACTGTGACGTTTTCTAAAGCTATAGATTGAGTTATATAAACTTTATAATTAGCCTTTAGAAGAAAATACAGGTCAAAATTTAGTTCAATTAACCTCTTGAGCGTCTCATTAATCAAAACCCGCTTAAAGTTATTTTCTTATTCTCAGCACATTGTACTGTGAAATACACTGTGTTTATAAATCCCCTGTTTGTTCTAACAATGTCATAGCAGTAGGTTTTTGTTTGTTTCTGTCTTTATTTCTGTTTATTCGATTGGTTTTGGTTTTGTTTATCTCTTTGCTTTATCTTTCAAGATGTTTATGAGCAAAGAATTGCCTGCCCATTTCATGGTATGCACTTTCTGTTTACTAGTCCACAGCTTCGGGAAATATGAGATACATACAAAAAGGGAAGTTACTTTAAATTTAAAATGTGTCAGTCATGGTAGATGAGCAGCTCAGCGATTGTACCAATGCTATTACAGTCACTGACAGGTTTGGAGAATGAAAAAAAAAAAAATATATGGGGGATCAGATCAGAATAGTTGAAATCTCCTACTCTCCAGACTCCCTAACATATATTTGGTTAGATATGACCGAAACAGTAATTACAGAACTTTCTCAATCTGTTCATCACTTTACTGTAGCCACAAGGATAAAAGTGGCACACCTATGTCATGATACATTTTAAAGAAAAATTTTAAATGCATTGTGGGTAAAATATGCAAATTATCAAGACAACAGCTATAATGAGATTTTCTCAAATCAGAATAAAATGACCTTCTTTGGTTGAACCCCTTTTTGGGGAGTGACACAAATTCACTGCACTCATTGTTAAAAGAACATGCTTTATAATAAAATTAAGCTTGAAAGATATGGAGATTAAGAAGCCCGAGGATTTATAAAAATTAAAAAATAAATTGAGGCAAAAAATATGTTAGATTTGTGACATTTGTCACATTTTCCTGAATATTATTTTAGTTGTTTGGTAATTCATAGTTGCTGTTAATTAAATTAGCAGAGAATAGTGTAAAGGTAAGCAAAGTTAAGTCAGAAGAAGTGATAATGCTAATTTACCAGAAGTGGACCTGTAATAATATTTATCATGTTAATAAAAATAAGTGTTCTTTGTTTTTCTTTTTTTCTTTTTTTTTTTGTAATTTTTATTGTCACTATGACCTGAAACCTATTAAGATGTTCGGAAATTCAGAAGGATTCAATGAATATTTGTTGAATCAATTACTAAGTGAAAGAATAAATCTTTATAGTATATTGATTCTATTTCCCATTTAAGTCTGAGTATAAATGTCTACAAAATATTACTACCAACCTAGTGCACCCACATTGTTATTTTTCTTTAAACTAGATAGATGTGTCAGTGATTTATTTGGATTGGATGAATTAAAATGAAGATATGAAATCTTATTTGACCACATTTGTATACTAAATATTTTAAAATCAGTCATCTGCCTATGCTGTCTATTGCACTGATTACTTTTGTTTTAAGTTATAGCTGGAAGTGTGTTTGCACACATGTGAGCATGCAGGTGTGTGTGTGTAGTCATATGCATGCATGAATGCATGGTTTTCCTGACTGGAAACCTTTTAACTTAGCAAGCTTGTTTTAACTGCCAAGCAATCCTACCTGCACTCTAATCAGGAGATTAATTTGGTTTTAATGTCAGCAATATGACTGCGCAATGGGTTTTGAGTTATAAATCAGCGTTCATATTCAGAGCTACCAATTAGAAGTTCTGTGACTTTGAGACAGTAATCTTATTTCTCTGGGCCTTGTGTTTTATTTTTTATTTTCTGTCGAATATAAGGAAGTGATGTATACTTAGTCTCAGCTAATGTTTACAGCTATTCTGAGAGGCAAAGAAATTTTAGGCTCTGAAAATCTATTAGGTAGGTGAGAGATTCTCTACATTAGCCATGAAGATTTCAATGAGTTTATTTGCAGAACAATTCCACTGGCTCTCAGAAAATATCGAGTCCTATATCCAGCACTTTTAAAATGAAGATGTTGGGGCAAGGGAGAGCAGTGGCTACTGTACAAAGGAGGGGATCTTCCTGTCACTCTGTTTGGTTATAGCCGCAAACTCCCAAATTTCCCTCTCTTTTTAGTCTCCTCTTCCCAAAAGTGTATATTAAAGTATATATTAAAGGATACCATTTCTAATACACAAACACACATATGTGTTTTTAAAGTGTTTTTAAAGTGATAGACGTTAGGATAGCTTAGGATAAGAATAATAGCTGGACACTCATGGCAAACTGGAGGTCAGGCTATGTTTTTTTTTTTTTGACAGACTCACTGTTATAGGTTGGATTGTGCCCCTCATCCCTGATTTAAACATTTAAGTTCTAATTCCTAGTACCTCTGACTGTGACCCTATTTGGAGATACAACTTTACGGAGGTAATCAAGTTAAAACGAATAGGCCTTAATTTAATATGACTGGTATCCTTATAAAAACGGGACATTTGGAGACAGATACACTAGATAAACATGAAGATGACATCAACAAAATGAGAGAGGCCTAGAAAAATCCTTTCCTCAGAGGCCTCAGAAGGAACCAACCCTGCTAGCACCTCGATTTCAAACTCAGACTCCAGAACTACAAGACAATGAATTTGCGTTGTGCCCACCACCCAGTTTGTGATACTTTGTTACAACAGCCTTATCCACAGAATGCACACTCACTATTTAAAAGACTCTGAGAAATAAAAGTATAATATATAACGTATAATATCTCAAGGCAATTGGGAAACAATAGTTGCTGACAGAACAACCCACTTCTACCATTGTCAGTACCAATGAAAGACTGACATCTCTAAAGGGGCATCACAGGCAGGGACGGTGAAATCTATTGTGATACAAACTCTCCGATATCCTGAGGGGAAGAGGCTACAAATGAAGATTAGTCTCACTGAACTTCTGTGTCCTGAGGATAACAACAACTATAATATTGCTATGGCAACAGTCCCTATTCCTTTTTGACTCCAATGGTAGAAAACTTGATATCCTGAAGAGGTCAGTAAGGCATTGCAAATCACAGACATTCTGCAAAAATCAAGCATACATTTCATCAGAGGAAAACATTAGTCCCTCGAAGTTTTTGCATTGTGGAATTAGGACACAGCTTTGAAGAAGTGCTTGATAAGGTTGCAAAGTTAAAATATTTTCTAGGAGGTTGTTGAAGATGTTTTATGTACTTTTTTAAAATTTATGCCTCTTTAAAATGTCTGCATACAGCATTAACACTGGGAAAATCACTTGTAGACTACAGTTGTCTTGATTATTGACGAAAACAGTGGCTTTCTCTCAGTACCTATTACATGTCTTTCGCAACCAGAAAAAGAACATACATGATGTAAATTTAAGTAGCAAAACTAGGACTTAGGAAGCCAGACTAGCCATGGTCATTTATTCTTTGCTAGACTTAGAATTCTTCACATTAATTTAAGTGATGTTATTTGTTTATTAGATTGATTTTTTCTCAAATAAATACTTTTGAAATAAGAGACTACTTTACATATTTTATTTATTCAATAAATCCAATCTTATTTTTGAGTATATGTAGTAGCATGCAGCTGTGTAGACCCCAAAGTAATAAATAATATGAATTGCTCTCCAAACTATTAATCCAACTATTCTATTCTCAAAATTGTCTTAAATTTTTTGAAGAATAGATTCAGGTGTGCATTTGTCAGGGTTCTCCAGAGAAATAGAACCAACAATGTGTGTGTGTGTGTGTGTGTGTGTGTGAGAGAGAGAGAGAGAGAGAGAGAGAGAGAGAGAAATGGAGAGGGAGGAAGAGAGAGATTTAGTAGTTTTAGTAAAAGGAGTTAGTTCATATAATTGTGATAATTGTGGAGACTAGAAAGTCCAAATCCACAGGGTGGGCTGGCAGGCTCAAGGCCCAGGAGAGTACAGATGAAGTCCAAAAGCAGTCTGCTGGAGAACTCCCTCTTGCTCTGGGAGGCCAGTATTTTTGTTCTATTCAGGCCTTTAACTAATTGGATAAAGCCCACTCACATTATGGAGGGCAATCTGCTTACTCAGAATTCACTGACTTAAATGCTAGTCTCATCCAAAAACACTCTCCAAGTTGACACATAAAAGTAACCATCACAAAGCACCATGGATTTTCTACTTGAAATAGCGAGGACCAGGCTAGTTCTTACCTTACCCTATTCTTTCCACTCCAGGTAGAAGTCTGTGTCTCCACCCCTGGACCTGAATATCCCGCTTAACATCTCACAATCTAGGGTAGGAGTAGTTTCCATCAATTTTTTAAAAAACCCATCATGTCCGCTGACCTGGCCTGGAAGAGATACCCTAATCCCCACACTTGTACCCTGTTTTATGTCTGTTACCGGAAATCCCTCTCTTCATTGTTCCTGGCAGCAGAGTCCGGCTCTATCTTTCATTCCTGTTGCCAAGTTTCTCATTTTGAAACTTACCAAATGCCTCAGTCTCCTCTTGAGAATTAAGGTTTTAGCGGACGTCTTTTCATAGAAACAAAGCCACCGTCTTCAACTTAGCTTAGTGACAATGTCTCATCAACTCAATGCCAGACATGTAATATGAAAGCTTTCTGACTGTTTTCTAAATATTGTCAGTGCTTTTATCTGCTTACACTTGGGAAAAAAAATATTATAATATTTAGTAAGCCATGATAGAATGTTCACCAAAATTTTCTCAGTGAGTACCTAACACTCCTCTAGACCTAAAATCATACACAGATCACAAACTGTCTGCCCTTTCCTGCGTATTTTGCCCCCGCCCCTCCAAAAATCACATATATCAGTAGTCTTCCCATCTTTATCCAGCTTACCACCATACCTCCTCACTCCATTCAACTCCTAGTACCTTTATATTCTAAAGAATTCTTGTGTAATTTAGAACCCTATTTCCTTGTGTTAATTAACCTGACATGCCCACGTTTCATACATGCACTCAGTTGTGAATTTCCTGGAGGAAGTGAGATCTCACCACTACATGAGATTCCAGCATCCCTTCCGGATGGATGTGAACATGGCCTCATAATCCTTCTTGAAACTACCACAGTTGTAGCTCACCTTTGAAGATGAGACTATTAAACATCACCATCGAACTAGTTTGTGAACAGTGAGTAACATGCTAAACAGCAAAACTACCAACCCCTGTGCTTTTCTTCCTTGATCTGGCTTTAGGAATGTAATTTCACATGTTAGTTCACTGAGTTTCTCTAAGCAAGCTTAAACATTTATAGAATCTCAAAAAAAAAAAAAAAGCTTCTACTGCTCATTAGTTAATGCTTAAGACAAATCGATGTAAAATCACTCAGGTTTCGCATGTAATACTTGATGGAGATAAAGCAAATGGAAGGCTCTATCATTAATTTAAAATAGGTTGGGGGAAAGAAGTAAGGTTTAGTTCTTAAAGAAATAGGGTGGAGCTTCTATCTTATGCCTTCTAATTTTACCAATCATAAATTGAGAACCATACCTAGTGCTTGGCTATTTATAGGAGAATCTTCTTTGGTAGGATTCTAGTTCAGCCAAAACATGATCTAAGCAAGGTGCTTAGACTGACATCACATCATTAGCAGTGATAACCTTCTATAGGAAGAAAGCTCAGCTGTGAGAACTTCCTGTCTTGGGCCTAACTGTGAAAGATAAAGAGATAAAGACTATAACGTTTACTACATCCTTCTTTTCTACTGCTCTCATTTCTTTATAGAGTTTGCTATTATGAAGGCTCAATTTAACTTGGCCAGGTAATTGAAAAAAGAAGAATGTGGAGTTGCTGCATGCCCACTGCTTTTTAAAAAAATTTATTGAAGTACAAAAAGTGCCTAAATTATAAGTGCATAGCTCAACAATTTTTCCCAAACTGAACTCATCTGTGAAACCTATATCAAGAGATAGAACATTGCAAGCATCCTGGATGTTCTTTGCGCTCCCTTTTAATTACTATCCCCTTCAAGAATAACTAGTATCTGACTTCTCGCATTATAGATTTATTTAGTCTATTTTTGTACTTTACCTATGCATTACAAATACAAAAAAACACATAAATTTAAAATACCTTGCAATAATAATTTATAAATCTTTAGTGCCTTAATTCTTTTACTCAACCATTAAGTTTGTAAGACCCCTTTATATTGTTGCATGTATTTGTAGATTGCTCAATCCCATTACTGTATGATATTCCCCTATGTGGGCATATCACAATTAATCGATCTATTCAATTGTTGTTGGATATTTGGATAATTTTCAGCTTGGAGTTATTACAAATAATAATGCTGCTATAACTATTATAGTCCTTTATTTGGGAGAACATATGTAAGCATTTCTGAAGGCAGGCTGGATTTCTCATGATTTTAATTCTATATAACTCAAAGGAATTGTCAAACCTTTAAAATAAAGATAAACCCCATTCTGACTACATATCTCCCCTAGAGCTATACCTCATTCCTCTACTCCCATTACAGCAAATATCCTAGAGGGAATTATTTACATTCTTTCATTTTTTTTTTTTTCTCAAATCCTCTCACAGCTAAAATGAAGGATCAGATTGTCAAATTGGATTCACAGTGATGTTTCACGGTACCAAAGATAATTTCAAGGGTACAAGCAATCACTAATAATTTAAGGATACAAGTAATCAAGTGGCACAGGTGAAACGGAGTGTCTCCCTATGTCCTTCCCTGCAGCATCAGACATACTCTCTGGCTCAGGTCAAAAGAAGTGGTCTATAATTGACAGTTATCTCATACAACAAGGAAGATTTAGGTAATGAAACATCTTCATTCTATGCAGATGTTTCTGTGATATTAACATAGTTAATATATGTGATAGTTTCCTGGAACTCATATCTATTTAAACCAAGTTGGACCAGTGTTTGAGACAGTGGTTTTCTCCAGGAGTCAAAGAAGGGAAATTAAAAAGCTGGAGCTTCAGAGGGCTTCCATCCATCAACAGGCACAGCCTGGACAAAAACTGCAGAGGAAGTTGGGAAACAAAGTTATTTTTCTACACAAAAATAAAAGGCAAATGTTCAAGCAAGCTTGCACAAAAGAATGAGTTTTGATTTTTTCAATGAGAGAATTATCTTTCTCTCCTCAATACCATACAATTGTTATATAAATAAGTGATCAATATAAATGTTTCTAGAGTTATAAGGAAAAAAACAGCATAGAGGTATATCAAACAGCTAATAATAATGACAATGATTTATACATTATAAAACTTATGAACGCCTGTGTTACTTGTCAGCTTTTATAACAGGGCCTGATGAAACCCAATTTAACTCTTATGCATTACTTTCACTGTATTCCAGGTATTCATTAATCTCTAACGTAGATTAATTTAGGGGTCTCTGAACCTCCCTGATTAGTCCTGGCCCCTCTCCAGTTAATTCACAAAAGAACAGTTAGAGTGATCATTTTACACTATAATCCAGGTCATGCGCTTCTTTTGCTTGCAACCTGCCAATCACATTCTGTCTTACTCGGAGTCAAGGCCAAAGTCCTACAGTGGCCTAGCTCATGCCCCACTTAACACTCTGACCTTAGTTGCCCTCCCTCTCCTCTTGTTCATTCAGCTTCAGTCAAGTTGTTCTCTTTGCTACTCTGGGAATGTGACAGGAAAGCTCTTGCCTAGAGAACTTCTTACTGGAGTCCCTCTTCCTGGAAGATGCTTCTGAAGCCTTTTCCTTCATCTCCTTAGGCAGCTTGTAAATAGCAGTATCTCAGTGAGAACTGAGATATCCTACTTAGAACTGATTCTTCACCCATCACAGGGACATCTTCTCCTTCTCTGCTTTATTTTTCTGTATACCATTATCATCTAAAACACTATAAAGCCAACTTGCTTATTTGTTTATTGCATTTCCCCCCTCATTGCTCTTTAAAGGTGGGGATTTTATCTATTATGTTCACTTACTGTTGTTGTCTCTTCCAATATCTAAACAATGCCTGGCACATATTTGGCCCTCAATAAATGTTTTATGTATTCGTGAATGAAAAAATGATCAAGTGAGTAATTTGTTTCCTTCATTCTTGCAGCTCAGCATTTAAAGACAGAAATATCAGTCCTCAATTACCGTTTTGGTACTAAGCATACTGGAAAGTTGTTAAAGATTTGTGACTTTTTGAGTAACATCATGAGATCTTTGTTTGTGGAAGATAATTATGGAAACATTGCTGAAGATGGCAAGTTTGGGGTTAAGACAAAAGACAAGAAGTCTAATTGTTTAGGAGGAATGTGATAATGGTCTGCACTAAGATAACAGAAATACATATTATAGTCCTCGACATATTCATTATGAAAATTTCCTGAATGATTTTCTAGGTTCATTTTTTTTGTCTTTTCTTGTTTATCCAAATAGTTGACCTTATATAAGCAAATCTTAAAATTAAAATTAATAACCAAAGGGTATTTAACATTACCCAAAAGATTTAAATTTACCATTGGTGGGGTAACATGCCACCAGAATGATTTCTTCTAGAAATGAAAAGTTAAATAAATAAATAAACAAACAAACAAACAAACAAATATTCATTTGTTACCAACATTTAAACCTTTGAGGAATACCTGTGGGTACTACAACTTTAGCATTCATCACAAAGTACATCCATCCAATCCATCTATCTATCTATCTATGAAACAGTAGAGCATCTTATTACAAGGGATAGAAAAGTTTCGTCAGGCCCTGTTTAAAGGCATTTCTTTATCTTTGGTTCCCAATATTTGTGAGCACCCCTTTCCCCCAAAGCGAAGATAGGGAATTGCTCTTCACAGACCAAAACACATATGAGAGGCCAGAGAAAAGGGAAAACAGAAGGAAAGGGAGTAGGAGGGGTGAAAAGAAATGGAAGAGAAGCTGACCGACACCTGTTTTCTAGCACAACAATCATTAAAGTTATTACATATTATGCCAGAAGCTTTATTTTAAATACCCTATCTTCTACCTTCTGGGTTAAATAAATACTTTTGAATAGGCATCTCATTCAAAATGCTTTCCACCACACTCAGTGACTACAGTTAAAATTACTAAGTAGCTTTGAGTCCTTCCAGAAAAGACAGTGAAGTACAAGGAATGCTATCCTTTCTTGTTTATTCAGGAATATTTCTTGTTCCTAGATATAAAGTTATATTTGGTACCTCAATAAATACTCTCTGATAGGACTATTACTATTCCTAATAATAATAATAATAATAACAACAACAATAATAAGCATTATAGAATAAAATGAATAAAAGTTTAGAATAGGCAATG
Organism: Pteropus medius; assembly: GCF_902729225.1. Taxonomy (NCBI): domain Eukaryota; kingdom Metazoa; phylum Chordata; class Mammalia; order Chiroptera; family Pteropodidae; genus Pteropus; species Pteropus medius. The sequence continues at coordinate 9,206,626 of NW_024349797.1, forward strand.
GGTTAATAGATTAGTATTGGCCTCAAGAAATTTTCTCACCATGAAGCTATTAATCTTCAAGTGGATTACAAACTATACTTACAGCAACTTAGTTTCCTATAAATAAAATGTTAGTTGTTGGGCTGACTCAACTATTTTTAGAAATATATCACAGTACTTATGATTACAAAGGAATGTTTTGAAATTAGTCTTTATTGATTAGCAAATATTAATATGCTTCACTGTTATTACTGACTATTATATGAATATACTATTTGTTGCTGAGCACAACAGTTGGATTCTGTTTTTTTTCCTTGATATTTACCTGTTTGTTGCAAAGAACATATTTATGATCTGGAAATGTTAAGTTCTCACTGTGCTAACACCTGTGTTTCTAAACTAGATGGTTGGTTGATATAATCAGTAACTATAGAATTTTTTACAGGTTCTTATTGTAACTGCTCATTTTCAGGATGTTGATAAATTTACATTTAATTTAAAATGTATATTCTCAAATGAGAATAAACCATGGTCTAAGAATACATTACTGTGATATTAAGAGCTGGAATCAGCTCCATCGCTCTTTTTTGTTAACTACAAATTTATTTAATTGACTTCACACCAGTGTCCTCACACACAAGATAGAAATAACGTTTTGATAATGACATAATTAGTTGGTATCTGATCACCCCCTCCTTGCTAAAGACAACAATTATAAAATCTGGACATAATACCAAAAACAGCTATACTGGATAGTGATCAGCAGCAGACGGTCTCTGGTGGGAAGTACATACTCTGGGAGAAGAGTAATTGTATATACAAAAATCTCATGCCTGTGATTTTAGCCCGGGGCCAAAGATAAGCCGCATGGTACAAGCAGAATATGTGCTGCTGGTGCTGCAATAACTGCAGATTTCGACCTAGGAAATCAGAAAAATGAAGCCAGGGAAGTTTTGGTTACTGGAAGAAAGCAGGGAGTTCCTAGAAGGGAAACCACTAGAGAGGGAGTCACATATTCTATCACAGATTCCTGGTCTATACCTACACAGTGTAGATCTAAAGCAGCTGAGCTAAAAACAGAAGACTGGGTCTGAGACGGGCTTCCATCCGAAAAATAGTTTCCATTTCAAGTCTAGCTAAGATAATTACCTGCTAAAGCAGGGGAGAACTAATCAGAGAAAATAATAGATTCTGTACTGAGTGCAATTAAGAATTACCCAACATATAAGAAGAATCAGGAAAATAAAACACATTTTTAAAAGAAAGAAAATGGCCTAGATGTTGGAACTAGCAGACAAGAATTTTAAAGTGGCTGCTACAGTTCTCCTCAAAGAAGGTAAGTGAAATATGCTACATTTCATATTTCCTATATGAAAGTATAAGAAATCTCAGGAGAGAAATATTGGCAATATGAAATAACGAAGCAGAAATTCTAAAACTATAAAAGACATACATAAATTATAATTTCACTGGATGGATTTAACAGCTGAAGGGAAATAATAGATTAAAGATTCAGTATATACCTGAAGATAAAGTAAAGGAATTTATCTAATGTGAAGAACACAAAAATGTAAAGATTGCAACTAATGGAACTTCGGGGACTTTTTATATACTATCAATAATCTAATGTGCATGTCATTAGTCCTAGAAGGAAAGGAAAGATAAACTGGACCAAAAGCAAAATAAAGAAATACTGGTTGATGATTTCCTAAATTTGATTAAAGACAGAAATTTCCACATATAGTATTCTCAAAAAAAAAAAAAAAAAAGGAGATATAAAAAGACATGAAAATATAAAAAAAAAAAAAAAATAGTTGTACTTCAGTACATCCCAAATTGTTGGAAGCTCCTCCTTTGGAGAAAAAAACAAACAAACAAACAAACAAACAAACAAATCTTGCAATTGGCAAAAGAAAAATGACACATTACATAAAGAACATAAATAGGATCAATGATTTGAGTAATAATTGATGTCTCATCAGAAATATGTCACCTTTACAACATAATAATTAGGGATATAAACCTACAACACTCAAAGTTTTGTATATTTTACATGAAATGGTACATTGTGTATTTTAATCCCAAGTACATACAATAAAACTCTGAAAAAAAGAAGTAAAAATTTAAGAAATTTATAATGGTATTCTAAAAAAGGTCAAATAATTAAAAAAAAAGAAGAAAAAAGAACAATAGACAAACAAAAACAGGGAGACAGAAAACAAATAATAAAAGAGTAGAGTTTATCTCAAGCAATACGCTAAATATTCATGATCAAAAAAGTCAATGAAAATGTAGGAATTTTTACAATGGATTAGAAAACAAAAAAACAAGACCTGACTATATGCTGTCTATAAGAAAACCATTTTGAATATTAATACACCAATAAGTTTAAATTTAATGAATTTTAAAAATATACCATGCAAATAGTAATCCTAAGAAAGTTAGAGTTACTCTGCTGATATCAGAACAAATAAATTTTGATGTAAAAATTATTATTAAAGATAGAGGAACACTTCATAATGATAAACAGAATAAACTGACCAAAAAGAAATAATAATCATGAATATGTAAGTGCTTAATAACAAAGCTTCAATATAAGAAGTAAAAGTGGGAAAAAAATTAAAGGGAGAAACATTTAATTCCACGTCATAGATGGATATTTTAATATCTTTCCTTCAGAAACTAGACAAAAAAGCAGACAGAAGATCTGGATAGTATGACCACCTAACTTGATTTAGATGTGCATATGTTTTTAAAGATTGCCCATAGGTTGTTTAATTATTAAAATTAAAGAGAAAATATATTCTGCATAAAATTAATTTAATTAGAAATAAATAATAAAAAGATATTTGGAAAATAATTAACACATTTCTAGAGTCCATAATCCAAAGAGGGAATCACTAAGAAACTCTGAATTACATAATAATGAAAAATTCAACGGATAAAAATTAGTAGGGTGCTAAAGCAGTGCTGAAAATTTTTATCATTTAAATTCATGTATTTACAAAAGAGGCAGGTCTAAAATAAATGATCTTGGAGCACATTTTAACAATTATAAGAAGAAGAACAAATTAAACCCAAAGCAAGTAGAGGAAGCGAGAAAATATAGATAAGAGCACAAAGCAGGCTTTTTCTTTTTTCAAGAAATTCACAAGTTGAATGTTTATCTAAAGGCATAGATTTGTAAAGCCAAAACAATTTTAAAAAAAAGAAAATATTAAAAAACATACTACCTGATCTTAAGGTTTACTATGAAGCTACATTAAGATAGTGCAGTATTTGCATAAAGATAGACATACAGTTCATGGAGCACAATGGAGACTAGACTTATACAGAGATAAGTGATTTTCAATTAAATGCCAAAGTAATTCAGTGAGAAGACATAGTCTTTTAAACAATGGTGCTACAGCAATTGAAAATTTATGAGAATAATAATAGTAAAAAAAAAAAAAAGACAAAGAAGCTCTACGTTTACCTAACACCATACATAATTATAATTAAAAGTTGCAAAAGTATACTTACTAACATATATCAGTGGTTGCCTGTGTGAAAAGTTGACTTAAGTGGAGCCATTTTAAAATGGAGTCAGAGGATCTGCTCGCATGTCTTGCTCCTTGAACCTTTAAAATGTTTGAACTGGGGAAAATAATCTTTAGATTGGGATATAGCAACATCATCTTTCAAATAACTCTTTGTAAAGCTAACAGGAAAGCAGACATTCTGAACACAAGGACTGTCAATTTTGGACATTCTTTCTGAAGACAAGCAGTAACCAGTCATGTATAGCTAAAGAGTAATAGCTTGCTAGCACCATTGGAAATTCTTTCTCTTTATGTAATTATTTCATTTCCTTTATCTCATAAAAACTCCTTCTCTGCACCCTGAAATCAGGACACAATTTGGGTTTCTGCCTGAAAATGTGCCCGTGGTTGCAATCCTGTGACCTCAAATGCTTGTTGCCTCTCACTTTGGCTTTTTACTTTTAGCTTAATGCCTGGGACTAGGAATAATAGAAAACTGGCTACAAAGGGAATCAAGAAAATATTTATGGTGATAATATTCTTTATTCTGATAATAGAAAGATTACTCGATTGCATAAAATTACCAAATTTCATCCGATTCAACACAAAATGGATGAAAAGTATTGTTTGTAAATTATAACTCAATAAAAAATGGATTAAAATGAGAATAATCATGTTTTAAAATATTTCTAAAATTTACAAATGGAATAATGCACATAAAAGTGCATAAATTATAACTTATTTTATATATTCAAGGTGCTATTATTATCACAATCAAAATATTAACTCATTAATTAGAATGCATCATTCATATCATCTTGTGTCATATCATTTACATACATCATTATATTTACTTCAAATATTTATTATTATATTATTTCTAACAAGTAAACAAATTTACAGAGTGTAAGTTACAATAAAAAATCAAATGGGCGATAAACTGCTGATTGAAATATATGCCTTTTCACTCCGAAGCTAAATCCTTTCGACTTAATCATTTGCCTTTTTTCTTAAAATTGTATTAGTTAGACTTGAATACTAGACATGCACATAAGTACAAATATTTTACTGAAATTTAGCCATAAAAGGTTTTGTTTATACTTAAATTGATGCCATAATAATTTAAAGATAACCCGATAAGGATTGTTTTCCATATCTTCTGCAAATTTTGTGGTTTATAGTGTAGTTTATTCAATAATATTTATGTAACATGATACAAAACAAATTCCGCCTTGAATTAAGTACAGAAATAGATGTGATTATCAGAAAAATATGTGTGTTTAACTTTAATCTGGATATTAAATAATGCTTATGAGTATTATTTTGCCATTTGAAAGCATTTATTTAGATATGTGCCTTTAATATATTTTAAATGTTATTTTACCCATGTATTTTTCCATTTTTAACTTGGCTGCCAGGAAATTTAAAACAAATATTAATATTCAGTTTTAATAACTATTTAGTCCTAATTTAATGGCACACAATTCTTCCATATTACCTAATTTTGTATACATTTAATATTTATCTTACACATGATTTAATATTTTATGCCAAGGCCAGCACTTTTGAGGCAAGCAAGCTTCAAACAAGAAGTAGTAAAAAAAAAAAAAAAAATAGTAAAAGTAGTTTGTAAGAAAGGTTTGTTTGTTTATAATTATTGAATTTTGCTCTTAAAACATCACCATTCATTTTTCAGGTTACCATTCCAAATCAGGTATCTGGCAGAACTGCTTTTCATAAGGTCTACTGTATATTATAATGGCTATTAGGAATAACAATATACATTGGCAAGCTGCTATGATATTGAATGCCAAAAAATATATATGTCTACATACACATATACACATACAACTTTTCTCCATATACACAAGTGCAAGCAAGTAATTTTAACCAAGTGCATTTTTGAAAGTGAAAAACATACTTTCGAATTTGTATAACACATACATTTATTTTAAGAACTTATTTCAATTACTTAACATATGTGTATTATATGAGTAACACATAAATCTCTTTCATAAATTGTGAAACAAAAAAGAAAACAACTATTCCCTGGACATGTTGTGACTCAATGACATTAGTTTCTGAGTAAAATATTCAGAGATATGTACAAGATTCTTCCCTATTTGATAAAGCCTGGTAATGAAGGTATAAGTATCCATATTGTGATACAGAATAATTTCCTTCAGTAGAGAATTAATATATATATATACATACATATATATATACATATATATATATGTATATATATATGTATGTATATATATATAATCATATACATAGGATGACATATACGGAGATTATTTCAAAGTTAATCGATGTGTATGGCTCATTTCCCCACCCAAATTAACCAGTATATATTCATTTGTATGGTATTGGTAAATTCATAGATTTACAGAAAATGCGTATACACACATAGCTTGTTTAGATTATGTATTTACTATCAAGCAGGCTAGAGTGACTAATTCTTGACTTCCCTCTACATGTTATATGCATTGTTGGGATATTTAATTTAAATATTCTCATATCTCATGAGTAGAGACTATAAAATTTCAATATTTGTTTTTCAACTTTTGAAGCAAATGCTTTAAGTAAAATAAAATGCTTATATTTTTTTCTCTAAAGTTGCACTGAACAGAATTTGATATTTTACTGGTTATACAGAATTACAACCAGGAGGCATAGGATCATCATTAACACTTGTCATTTCAGTGATGAGCAATGCAGTGGTCGAAAACAGTGTTCCCAATGAAAAAGAGCCAAAGAAATCAGTTTTCTACCTTCACTTTGATAAAAATGTATTTATTAGTATTAGCCATCATTTAAATATTCTTCAGGTCAAGTTCATGGATATCCTAGGCAACCAATACCATAAAATTGTGGTCGTGGACTCTGCATGTAGATAGGCATGCTGTTCATGAACCTATCTGGAGAGATTACAGGTTGATGAGGTATTTGATCTCATATGTGGCTTGTCATTGCATAGTGCTGAACTACTCAAGGAAATCATTCATCACTGTACAAGTTATTAATTTATTCCTTACATATGTCCTGTTGTTTAGAAGATATTGCTTGATGTGAAGATTGCTTGGTAGAGTTCGGTCATTTGGTTGGTAAAGCTTTGAATTTGGAATGTTATTGCTATGGTTGGAATTTATCCCTGAAAAATTCATGTCTTGAATCCTAATCCCCAAAGGTGATGGCGGTAGGAGGTAGGGCCTCTGGAAGGTGCTTTAGTCATGAGGGTAGAACCCTCACGAATGAAATTAGAGCCTTTATAAAAGACTCCAGAGAAGTTCCTTTTCCTCCCACCAAGTGAGGATACAATGGCATGTCTGTGACCTGGTAGAGGACCCTCACCGGACCATACTGGCACCCTGATCTCAGATTTCCAGCCTCCGGAACTGTGAGAAATAAATTTCTGTTGTTTATATGCTACCCAGTCTGTGGTTCAGCCTGAATGAACAAAGACTATCATTATCTTAACCAATTTGAATTGGTGAAAGTCGAAAGATTAAATTATTCATATGTGCTGGAATCTTCATTCACTACCATGAAAATGCAAAATATTTTTAAAAAATTACCTTGCTATCTCCAGGGTCTGGGCCTAAGGGTCAAGATTAAAAAAAAATAAAAAACACCTTATCTTTCCTAAAATGCATGAACAAATTTGCCTCTTTTTCAAACCAGAAAGTGTGAGACCCAGAAAGGCCAAGTCTCCTGGACAAATATCTGGATCCTGCCCCTGTGATGCGTCATTACAAGAGGCCTGTTGTTAGAGTTCAAGTGAGGCTGGGAAGGAGGGCTGTTGCCAGGCACTGCTCTCTAGGAAGCCCAGCTAAGGCCATGGGAAAACAAAACCATTTCCAAAGATCACAGGCCTTGAGTTAAGAGAACCCAAAGTAAAACACAGAGTGGTGTGAAAGTTATGAACCGAGATGGCTCCGCTGGCTTCCTCTGGGCAGTGAGAGCGGTCTGACCGGCGCGTTTCACACACGCAAGCCAGACACCTCGCTCCTTTTAACAAGTGCGGTCATGCGGGATTCTCACACAGTTGGCTTTTTCAGTTATGTGTTAACCGCTCTTTAACTAGCAACGTAGGAGGGCGGAGAAAAACTTTGAGGGTGAGAAATTCTCAGAAGACATTAACTTTTAAAACACAATTAATGACGCTAATTTTAAGTCAAACTGGCTTTTAATTATTGATTTTGCTGTGGGTCTGACCCTGCAGATTTCAGTCGTTCTGTAAACACATTCCTCTGGGTTTGGCCATAGAATCTCTGTGGGCTAGAAACGGCTAGATGGAATTTTAATTAAAAAAAAAAATAGGGCTCCCAGCAATTTAACCCCAAGTTCCCTCGTCAAACATTTACCTTCACACTCCCTCTTATAAGCATCCCCATAGTCTCTTATTCATATCGACAACTTGTACTTGACAGCACCCATGAAAGAACTGAAAGTTTTCCTCCAAAAGCAACACCCTCCATACTAGAGTTGCTTCAACACCTTAAAATTTACCTTTCAGACTGAAAGATTTCATACAGGGTGATTAATACCATTCACAAAGGATCTATTGATAAAAGGATTCCTTGTGCACTTGGGTGATAGTCACTACGGTAATTTTCTTTTGGTTGGGGTCAAGGCTGAAGAGAATTTTGACTTCACAAAACCCTCATGTATTTACACAGGTGTGGAGCCTATACATATTTTATACACTTTTTTTTCCCTCTCTGTGGTTGCTCTTTGTCTCTTCTCTCTTCTAGCCTGTCTCTGTTGGCATCCCTCTCTTATATTTTAAGTTTTTTTAAGAAAATAAGTTACTTTAATGTTGGTGAAAGTCTGGAAGCACACACCGGAAACTACATTATGATCTTCAGTAAATTTTCTGATTCTAGATTCCTCTTGCCAAGGTGACTAATGTTAAAATGGTTCCATTATGTCTATTGACAAGTTGGTCCATCAAGGCTTTTTCTGACTTGTCTACAATGTCTCATAGGTAGCTAATAAAAGGTAAAAATTAGATCTTTTAATGTCACCTTTACAGTTTAGGTTTGGATCTTGAACAGAGCCAGAGGAATATTCGATATCCAAATCACAACACAATCCATTATAGAATTCTTTTTTTGTTCTCCCTCTGATTTCCAGTAATAAATACATTAATTAATACTTAAGAGAATAACTGTAGGATACATGGGAAATTGCTTAATAAGTGAAATATTACTATTTACATGTACTTTGGATTCACTCTAAAAGAATTATGTCACTGATCATTTTGTGGTATGCAACCTAATGTATTTTTGTTTCCATTTTTGTTAACTTATTCAATAAAATTTACCGCAAGTAAGCAAAACACAAAAAGAACAGCTCCTTCAGTTCTCTAATAAGGTATTTCCTTCAAATTCAAGGCCGAGGAAAGTATCCTTTCTGTGGCGTATTTATTAGCTGAGGCAGTAGAGATAGAGCTAAGAAAATATGGGTATGTGGTGCCATAGTACATGCAGGCTTTAAAAATAAGTTAATCATTCCTAAGGGGCAATGAAATTTTCAGAAGAGATATTACAGTAGTAATACTAAGGAAGGCCTAATTTTATACTAATAGTTCACTCTTTAGATGGTTCTAATTTTTCCTTAGTTTCCTTCTACTGCTCTTAAAATAATTCCTCTTACTACCTATTCTTTCTGCTGTAAGCCTTTTACACATGGAACACATAAAGAAGTCTGGGCCAGTTAAGGGCTATAGTGCACAAGCTATTTTATTAATAGAAAATCCCAATTAATATGTGTCTTTTATTCTGTTTAGCTATTATAGCAAATTACATTAATAAGGATTGACCCTTTGTAAATTTCAGGTGTGTACTAAGCATTGATTTTCCTCAATAAGCACATAATTTTTTTTTTTTTTTAAACTAAGAAGAGATACTAAAGCTTAGTCACAATTCAAGAAGTGACTTATGGCCGGATAATATCTCAGTCACAGGTAAAGATTCTTAAAAGATAATAGTTATGTTTTTTTTTTTTTCATTATCTCTGGATAGAGTCCTAGATACTTGGGAGTTTTGATTACCAAAGATGAAATGACCTTGATTAAAAAAAACAAAACAAAACAAATGGGGCCCGATTGTTTAATACACAAAGTGAAGTAGAAATGTTTAACTTTTTCAATGGATATAGCCTAATAAAATCACCAAGGCTTTAAGAAATACCTAACTTATGAATTAATCAGCCATATCTATTCTAAAACTAAAAATTTCTTGACTTTTTGTTTGGCATTTTGTATATTTCTGGTTTATTTGAGCATGTTTGGCTTTATGCTTCTCCCACATTAATCTTCCCAGAATAATAAAAACAGGAAAAAATTCCATTGGTACCTCATATAACCTTGACTTTCTGGTGGATATTTACCTGTAGCAGCTCGGAGATGGAAAAAGGTAGGCCACTGATGAATTTTAATTATTCTTTGGATATTATGAAATGCAACTAATGAACATAGGAAGTTGTTAGAAAGGAAGAATGAATATCTTAGGTTTTTATGTTTTTTAAGTAGATATGTGGCCATGTATCTCAATATGATCTATTTCTATATATTGTTTCTATTATGAAGAATTTTCACTTGATTCCTTTTTTTTTTTGTATTATTTTGTTTGAATAAATTTTAGCTTCTGGGGATTGTTACAAATATAGGATGCTAAAAACAGTTTTCAAGGTGCCATAATTTTGAGAGATTGTCATCGTATTTGATACTGGCATAAATTGGGAAACACTGTATTTGCAGGCTTACATAGACCCAAGAGGTACACACACCTAAAGCAAGGAATCTGAGAACCATCAACCTATTTATCCCTGAAACTATTTTATTTAAGGGCACTCAGCATAACCTGATAGAATCAGTTCACTTAGGAAATTCTTATATCCCAGGAAGAGGTCTAGATCCACAAAGTTATAGGTTCACTTAAATAATATGCATCTAAAACAGTTTCAAAATATTAAACATAAAACTGTAGACTGGCTTCAAATCAACAGACATATGTTTGGATTCTGGCCTTTGCTCCTAATCTTTTTAAGCCACATTTTTCTTCATGCACAAAATGAGGATAATTACAGTCCCCCATAAAATTGAAGTACAGAATAGATGGGATGATGTTTTGAAAGTATTTGGTAATTCTCACTAAAACAGGTATACTTTTCCTCTCCTTCTCCTTCTTAAACATGTATCAAGAATCTTTTAGGTACAGAATTCCCTTCGAAATATATAAAATTACATGAACAATTCATGAAATAAAGAGCTGAAAACAAGAATATGAAAAATATGAATTGTTTGTGTTCAGAGGGGGAGGACTTTTCTAATTGGGATGGTACAGAATATGAACATATGAAAATAATAGAATATAGGTTGGGGCTAGTATCTATGAATAGTTTTAAACATCAGATTAAGAAATTTGTATCGTATTTTTTAATGTGATCTGAGCAAAGGGAAGGGCACAGTCAAAAACTTATACTGATTGCATTAAATGCTATTAATATAGCAGACTAGACACTCTACTATCTAGTATCTATACTATTCTAGGTTGTATAGTATACTATAGTATAGCATACTAAATAGAAGACCTGAACAAAAGAAACAGTAAAAAATAAAAAGGGTTTAAGCATGAGAGATATTTTAAGGGTAGAATCAGTAGAGCTTAAGGAGTGATTATATAAGAAATGATCTATACTATACTATGCTATGCTATACTATACTATACTATACTATACTATACTATACTATACTATACTTATACTAATAGTATGCCATGCTATACTATGCTTATACTTCTATACTATACTATACTATACTATACTATACTATACTACACTATACTACACTATACTACACTATACTATACTATACTTGCATTAATGCTGTGCTATGCTATGCTATGCTATGCTATGCTATGCTATGCTATGCTATACTATACTATACTATACTATACTATACTATACTATACTATACTACACTATACTACACTATACTACACTATACTACACTATATTATACCATAACATACCAGACTAGAAAAAAGGCCTGAACTAAAGGAATGAAGAAAAAATAAAAAATTTCAAAGGCAGAATCAATAGAGCTTACAGAGGAATTATATGCGAAATGAGAAATTTAAAATTATTTTGAAATTGTTGAGTGTTTAGAAGGGGAAAACAAGCTGGCTTCGCAGAGGGATTCTGATTCTGATTCTGATATAATGAATAGGTAAGGCATACACATAATCTTGAAATGAAATTATTCAGTTGCCAATGGGAAAAGCAACACTAGAACCAGAAATAAAGTTAAAAGTAGAAAACCAGCAAAATATATGGTAAATTATATAATTGCTGAGGAAGACCCCCATTATGAACTGGCGTGGCCACATAACTTACTTTTCAAATGGAATAACGTGTCATTTCTGGGATGTGTTTTGAGAATTATTTCCTGCTTGGTCATAGTGTCTTTTGCTCTTTCACATTAGCTAACAACATTTCCCCTCATATAGATCTGGACAAGTATATTGAAGAGAGCCCCCCACCACTCTCCCCATTCTAACGATGTCCCCTGAACCACCTCAATGACTACTACCATAGACTCTTATAGGGCAGGTTGTGTGAGAAAAAATAAAGCCCTGTTGTTATAGACTACTCCCATTTTGGGTTGTTTATTTCTATAGCATAACTTAATGGATTTTTGACTGATACAGATAAAAGTGACCAAGTAACTTGGGGACAGATGCTTCTTTCTGGAGTTAGGCAGGATATAGATTTTTAAAAAATACTCTGTAAAATATTAGCATTATAGAGACAGTTCTTAGAGACAGTTTAATATAACCCTTTGATTCATAGATGAGGAAACAAGGAAAAAAGATGAAGAACTCTGCTCGGAGCAACCTTGGCAACAATGCTGAAAGGATTTCTAAAAACCAGAGGGCTTCAGGTGCAAGTTCAGTTACTTTTCCATTAAATTGTACTCATTTTGTCCACTACAGGTCAGCATTGATTGAAAATTACACAGAGGTCCGAAGTAATGATACAGTGAGTGACACAGGTATCATCTTTACCTGTTGCTTAATTAATTTCAACAAATATTCATCAACCACTTACACCATACCAGGCATTTTACAGACATTACTTCAATTAAATTATCTAAGAGCCATGCAAGCTAAGTCTGATACTCTTTATTTCATGCCTGAGAAAACTGAAAGCAGAAATTTTGAGTAAGATTCATGTCAGAAGAGATGAGATTAAACTCTGGATGATCTCTTTCCAAATCCAGACTCTTATCAATATTTTTCTAAAGTAGACAACACTAAACAAACAGAAGTTGCTCCCATTTCCTTGTCCATAAAGAGAATTCTCTCTATATTGGGGAACAAGTGGGACACCTGGAAATAATGGTAAGAAACTTAAAAAATTAAAATATGAAGGTAAAATCTGTCATTTAGTGATCATTGGTGGAAAAAATAGATAGTCTGCAACTATTTATCAACTAATATGTTCCTGGTATTCTTCTACAATTGCTCTGAAATGTAGATATTTAATTCCATTTCAGACATCTGAAAATGGAAACTTTAAACTCAATCCAGTACCTTACTCCATCATGAAATATCAGGCTTTTTGCCAATTGAGCACAAGTTATGAGTTGGTTAAACTTCAAAAGGCAAGGGTGTGGAAAGGTTGTCTGGATTTCAGGTGGAAAGTATGTTGAGAAACAAACAAAGACAGGAATAGTGAGTTGAATTCTTGTGATGAAAAGCTGTAGGTTATGAGTTTTGTTCTTAATTCATCAGGCAAGATCAAGGCATAGAAGACTTTAGAAGTCCATCAAAATTAGACATAAAAAAGATTAATCTGGCAATGTATGAGATCAAGGAGGAACTGGACATAACGTGATGGATCAGATGGTCATTCCAATACTTTAAGCAGTAGTAATAGTAATACTATTAATACTCAAAAAGAACTACTGCCTATGAAGATAGAAGAAAGTGGATGAATATTTGCTATACAGGCATTAGTGTACCTTAGATGCAATTTGAACCACAGTGGAACTAAATCTGTGCTTTCACTATGTGCATTTTAGTGTTTTTTCTGTATCCAATGGATGAATATACTGATTCTGAGAATAGTAAGGGTAATACTCATTTGGTTCCCGTAATCACATAACTGTGATATGTAAGAATATGCCAAACACATGGGTAGTTCAGTTATTCTTTGCCAAAACCAGCGAAACACATAAAAAAGCTTCTAAACACATTCAAAAGTGTCACGTGGATTCTTTTGGAACTCTGTGTACATTTCTTACAATGGCAATTGCTGCCGTGATATATAAGTCAAACAATTGTGTGTTTAAAAGTTTGGTGACCTGTCCATAGATTCTCTTTCACATAGCATGTTTTTTAATAAAGAGTGAGTTTTGCCTAAATGTTCTTTTTCTGCTTATCCACATGATAGCTAGACTCCATTAGTGTCCTGCCTTCTTGTGCACTGGTGAAGACTGCACTATTTGTGAGTTAGGAAATTTTGGAAATAAAAGGGATCAAATATTTATGAGTTTCTAAAGGTATCAAGAGATTAATTTTCTACAGTTGTGCTCTAAACCTTCCTTTTTTTCTTCTAACATGTTACTGCTTCTTAAATTGAGATTAAAGAAATCAATGCATTTTTCTTATCTCCTTGCACATAACTAACTCACTTAACATGTGCTTGTTCTGTTTGCTCCAGGGCCACACTTTGCAAGAACTCTCTGTGCCACATCTGAACTGACTGCTCTGCACACACATACCTCAGTACTATAATTTCATTCCCCTTTTAATCGTGGAGTGGAAAGTCAAGAGACAACAATTGGGGTTTTATTTTGCCAATTCCAAGATGTTTTAATAACAAACCACATGGAAAACAGGAGTTGCAGAGTATAGGCATATGGAGAGGGTAGCACAAATATTTCCTGACTTCAAAGCAAAAAGAAAGAGGTAAATAAGTCACTCTGTAACTGTCAACTGTATATATTTATTACCTTTTTAAAAATGGCCAGAGTTTCTGAAATATAAATGGAAGTGACTATTTGGAAGTCTGACACTATTCTTCCTGCTCTGAATTATGCAAAAATGCACTTACTCTGAGAAAACAGTGTACATTTTTCTTTTAATCTATATGTTTTAGTTAAATTAAACAAACAAAAAAAAACATGCTTGCTTTAACAAATTCAAATAACATATAAATGTACACCGTAAAAAGTATAAGCCCTTCTCTGCTTTCTCTGCTTTTAATAGTTCTGCGTTTATTATCCTATGAGAATATTTCTGTGCATGTAAATATGCATCTTATATGTTCAACTATAATTTTGTTTTGGTCTTTTAAATAAATTGATATCAGATTCTTCATTTTGTTTTCTAACTTGCTATTTTACTTAACAATATGGAGTGGATATTTTTCTAAGTCAGATCCTAATTCAATTATTTTAATGGCTGCACAATTTTGCATTTATAGATACTGTGTAATTTTTCTCTTTCTCTCAATTACTTTTCTCTTTTTTTCTCCTAACACTAACAATGTTCCCACAAGCTTACTCGTACATACAGTCGGCCTTCTGTATCTGCAGTTTTAGCATACACAGATTCAACCAACTGCAAATAGAAAATATTTGAGAAAAAAAGTTAAACTGTTGCTGACCCTGTGCTATGTAATTAGGCCTAAGATGGGTGATGGCTGTGTTTGTGCTGATCATGTACAGACCTTTTTTTCTTGTCATTATTCGCTAAACAATATAGTACAACAAACATTTACATTGTATTAGGTATTATAAATAAAATACAGATGATTTAAAGCATAGAGGAGGATGTAAGTAGGTTATATGCAAATACTATGCCGTTTTACATAAGAGACTTGAGCATCCATAGATTTAGGTACCCATGGGGGCTCTGAAACCAATTTCCCATAGATACTGAGGAAGGACTGTATATTTCCATATATATGCTCAAATATTTGGTAGAAAATAGATTCCTTATATATTGCTCAGCGCTTTAGACCTTGTTTTTCACCTTCATATAATAAATGATATTTACACACAAACACACAAATACACACATATTTTGCCTGTTTTTCCATAATCCCTATAGACCGGAGAGGGTATTCTAGGCAAATATTTATAAACTTTATAACTAGAGTACTAAATATCATTAAACATAATTCTCACTAATGAAACACTTCTGTACCTTATCCTACTCCCATCCTCTTAGCTCTAAATATTCCTTAAAATATTCAAATATTCTCTTCTCATTTTGTATCTGTACCCATGGTCATGTCTACTTTGTGGTCCAGTATCTTTATCTACTTGACATTCATCAACATGCTGGTGATGTTTTTTATTTTTCTCTTTTCTTCCAGTAATTTTTAGCATTGGCCTCTCTCTGCAGTAAAGAACAAAGCTAGAGTGGAAATGACAGTTTCCCTAGAAGCCATCTAAATACCTTCCTACGCTCTGGGTTTGTTTGTTCTTTTTCAGAAGATCAGCGAACACAAAACGTGGGCTACATCTGACAAGATGCTGGGTCGAACACATTTTTAGCAGATGTCATGCTGTGCCTGACAGTTTTGTAGCCAGAAGAATGATTTGGGACAATAGAAGGGAGAATGGGTTAGTATTGCAGCATTTAATATTTTCTTTGCAACCTCACTGATTTTTTTAAAAGAAATATTTTATGATATAACAGAAATTATTACCATTTTGGTGAAAAAAAAGGCCAAAGAGTTGAAGTAACATTAGTTTTATGAAAAGATAACCAATTAATTTGGTAGTAGTAAGTGGTGGGAAGTTTATTTGTGTCTGTAATTATGGATTACAGGCTTAGAGATGGGTATAAAAATTGGAAAAATTAAGGAAGCTCCATCTTTATCAAGTTATTGTAAAAGAAATTTTGGAGCTGGTATAGCTAAATAGAAACCGTTTCCAAAACTTGTGAGAATTAAGGAAAACAAAGTCTATAAAATCACCCTGTTTAAAAGAAGCATTTATTTCTAAAGATAAGAATATTTGGATGTATAGAATGCATTTATTTTGAGGACTTGTTGAAACAGACAAGGCCCCTGTTCTGTACATATGACAGCCCAGGAAATATAACTAGTAATACATACATTATATGCACAGCCCAAGGCTCCTTGTTCATCAGCAGATAAAAGTGATAAGTCTATTTATACTGGATAGCAGTCACCTGAGGAAAAAAAAAAAATCAGCAGTTGAATCAAATCAATTGTTTTAATATGCAAGAAATAAACCATTTCAAACTAAAAACTGCATTCATTTCAGTTGATTGGCACCAGTTGAAAATCAGTTTGATGGGATCATTTTGTGCTACATGCTGTTCTATATTATCTGTATTATTGGCTGATCCTTTGTAGCACCCACCAAGGAAGGCTAGGCAGAGGCAGGAAGGCATGATTTATGTAGGCTATCTAAATGCCTTTGAGACTATAACCATTTAAAAATACTTAAGTTTTATTATTCTGGAAATTCTAAAATTTGGGAGTAAAACTGCACATTGTATATCATTTGTATTTAATTATAACAAAGAGGGACTTAAAAAGAGCGAGACACTTTTTTCCCCCTTCTTTTTTGTGTAATTTCTCTATATCCCCAACAAACTAGGTTAAGATTGATTATGCTCATCTCTAATGCATAAGTATTATAAACTGCCTTTAACTTTTCAACAACTTGAATGGCTTCATGAAAGGGATAATTTACCAAAAACACCTGAGGATCTAGAAGAATGTCTTTTATTTAGAATTTGCCTACCAGATTTTCAACTTTTCAATAACTTGAATGGCTTCATGAAAGGGACAATTTATCAAAAATACCTGAGAATCTAGAAGAATGTCCTTTATTTAGAATTTGCCTACCAGACAAGTCATTAAGAATTTCCAGAAAACACTATGTTTCCAAGATGGGAGGTCCAAACTAAACTATGATTCAGAAAAGCCATTTGGCTAAAGTGAAATTTTATCCAATTAAATCCACGCTGTAAATATATTGGCAAATTATTTAGACGGCTCAATAGCTTTGGGAATGTTGCCAACGTAACTAGGATGGAAGGAAATTCTCTCTTTTAAAAGGGACTGCTTCTTCCACTACAGGATTTATACATTATGATTCTGGAATGCCTTATTGTGCTCTGGATCCAGGACTAATGGAGCTTAATAATACCATCTTTAAATTTTGGGTTACTTTTTAACATAGGCACTTATTTCTCTTAGGTAAACCACTCTTCACTTAAGAGTACAGGTCTTTAATGAAACCCCAAAACATCAATTTCATTTTAGATATTTTTAGGGCCACTACTTGCCCACTTGGCACTTTTCTGTAAATTAGACGAAGGAGCTCTTTGGAGCGGTCACAGCTTGTGTCAGCAACTCCCGGCCTCCATTTTGCCTCCTCATCTCGGCACCATCTTGCAGCCATAACCTGCTCAGCCATACATGATAGCTCTGCATCTTCAAATAATCTCTAACTGGGTATTTGTCACATTATTTTCTGCACATTCTTTAAACTTTCTCTCCTGATCTCAAGCCTTAAACTATCTCCATACCCACTGATCCTTTGCCAAAACTTTTGCTTCTATTTTTAATAAAATAAATTATTTAAAGGTACCTAATTTATATATTTCTTCAACTCCTATTTACTTCAAATGAATAACCATCGTCTTCTTGTCCCAGAGAAAGAAGTCCCCTTCCTCTCACCTGGCCTTATTAGCTAGTTTATCACTCCACCACCTACACAGCTACTCCAGTGCCCCCCATCCTCGGTTCTGTGTATTCAAGCCTTCTTCTGTATTAAATACTTAATTTCACTTTGTGTACATTGTCAGGCCTCCACTATCTAAATCACATGCCTTTACTTCTGCAGTTTCTTCTGCCAAGACAGACCTTCAACATTGTATAGATTCCTGAATCTTTCCTTCTTTCAAAGAACAATGATAATGCTACCTTCCCCAAAGAACTTTCCCGGAAAGAAGAAAGCAATCCTTTCAAAGGCTCATAGAATTTCATCTAAATATTCCTTGTGGTAGCCACCATTACCTGGCCTGGAAAAATCGTTGTATATGTGTATATTTCATCTTGCCAAAGAGAATGAGAACATCTTGCAGACAAAACGCACATGTGCTTCAACTTTGAGTCCCTAACACAAAAAGCAGAATATGTTTTATAACGAATTTTCATTGTACATTTCGCTTTTTAGCATTTTAATTTCTTTAATAATTTTTAATACATTATTTTTTAAGCAGTTTTAGGTTCAGAGCAAAATTGAGTAGAAAGTACAAAGATATCCTCTATACTCTCTGCCCCCTCCCCCACATGCATAGCCTCTCTAATTATCAGCATCCCCAAAAAGGATGGAGCATATGTTAAATTGCTGGACCTATATTGACACATCATTAACATCCAAACTTCCTGGTTTACATTAGGCTCACTCTTGGTGTTATGCATTCTACAGGTTTGGATAAGTGTATAATAACATATATCCACTACTGTAGTATATAGAATAGTTTCACTATCCTAAAATTAATCTGTTCTCTGTAAGTTTATTCCTCCTTCCCTTCTTACACCTGGAAGCCAGTGATGTTTCTACTGTCTCCATAGTTTGCATTTTCCAGAATTCCTTCTTTCACTAAGCAGTATTCGTTTAAGGTTTCTCTATGTCTTTTTATGGCTTGATAGTTCATTTTTTAGTGCTGAATAATATTCTATTGTCTAGATGTACCACAATTTATCGACTCAGCAATTGAAAAATATCTTAGTTGTTTCTGGGTTTGGGCAATTATGAATAAAGCTGCTATAAATTTCATGTGTAGGTTTTTGCGTGGACATGTTTTCACCACATTTGTATAAATATCAAGAAACATGATTACTGGGTGGTATGGTAAGAATATGTATAGTTTTATAAGAATTTTCATACTGTCTTCCCAAGTGGCTATACCACATTGCATTCTCACCAGCAATGAATGAGCGTTCCTATCCAACCACATCCTCACCAGCATTTGGTATTATTGTTATTTTGGGTTGCAGTCATTCTAATAATTGTGTAGTGGTACTTCATTGTTATTTTAATTTGCAAATCCCCAGTGATATACGATGTTGAACATGTCTTCATGTGCCTCTATGCCATCTGCATATCTTCTTTGGTGAGAGGTCTATTCAGGACTTTGGCCCATTTTTAAAATCAGGTTGTTAGTTTTCTTATTGTTGAGTTTTAGGCATACTTTGCATATTTTGGATCACGGTCATTCAAACTATTGTCTTTTAGTCTGTCTCTTGTTTTCTCATTCTCCTGAGATTGTCTTTCACAGAGTTTTTAATTCAAATGCAGTCCAGCTTATCAATTATTTCTTTCAAGGATCATGTCTCAGGTGTTGTATATAAAAAGTCATAGCAAGACCCAAAGTCATCTAGAAATGGAGTTTATGGTTTTGCCTTACATTTAGGTCTATAATCCATTTAAATTATTTTTTCACTAAATTGTTTGAATATTTTTTAGTGGTTAATCCAGGCTTTATCATATATGTCTTAACTTTGCCTTCCTTTTTGAAAGACAATTTTGCTGGATATAGGATCCTTGATAGACTTTTGTTTCATTATTTTTATTATGTTATCTCATTTCTCTTGCTTTTCTTACCAAATCTTCATAGATTTTCATGAATAGATATTTATTCATGTTGTTTTCCCTTTGGATCATTTCCAGAGGTTTTCATTTATATTATTATTGTTTTAAAAATAGTTTTCACTAGTTTTACTCCATAGAGGGTCAGCTAAACTCCTCATGCTAATTGATCTCTTCCTGTTCTTTTCCTCTTTACATTCAGGAAACTAAACCTGGTTATCGGGTGTTTTCAGTTTTACATGAAGGGATTGCTCTTAGAGTTTTTCACGTGAGATGCAGTAATCACTAGGAAAGTACAGTGTAATTCTCTCCAGGCACTGGCAAATAAGAATACATTTCTTTGAGAGAATATAATTATTGCTTCATCTTTTCCTAAGTACTTTAAATCTTTTCAAAAGAAAGTCACGAAAAAATAAAGTGTTACTGAACTTACCCAAACATAAGAATGTACCTATGCCTGTTTATGTATGCATGAATTAATTTTAAATACACACACACACATATACACACACACATATGGTGGAGCGGGGAAGAGAGAGAGAGAGAAAGAAAGTGTCAGGAAGAAGAGAGAATAGAAAAATTTTCTTAAGATGTCTCTCAAAGTTAGGCTCTCTTTAACGAACTGTGTATTTGGACATTAGAAATAAGCAAATAATATTTTTGCAAATTTAAACGAATTTGCAAATTTTTATCTTGGTAAGATAGAGATACCTTGAACTGAGAATAAGAACACATTTGGCTTTATTGCCAGCACTGGACTATCTGGCCCTGTTAAACTGGACTGGTCTCTTAATATATATCTGCTTTCTTATGTGTAAAATTGCATTAATTAAATCTAAATTACATACCCTAGAGAACCATTACAGGACTAAAAGCAGTAATATATACATACTATATAAATGCAAACTATAACACACATCTTATATTTAAGTAGAATTCATAAAAAGAAAAGATGAATCTTCATGGATTTCATGTGTATTTATGAGCAGTCACTATTCTAGGCAGACAGGTTTCAGCAGTGAAAAATCAATGTCTCGTGGAGTTTACCTCCAGTGGTGGAGACAGAAAATAAATAAATAAGTAAACAAATGCAATTTAATAATACATTTGCATAAGAAAATACACTTTTTAATTCCATGTCAAGTTTTATTTTAAGATGAAATGAGAGTAAAAATGCAAATAAATGCAGTTCTATAATAATGTTTTCTTCAACTTGGAGAAATGCATATAGAAAGGAGTATTTCCTTAGAAATATGTATCTGATTAATACACTATTCTGAGGGTTTATAGTTCAGTTGGACCACTTTTATTTATGTTGTTCTGATGAAATAATGTGCTATTTTATAGATAATGCCAATCTATCTATAATTCACTAATATTTATTAAGTTCCAACGATGCCAAGACCCTGCCTGGCACAAGTCAAATGAATTCAGAGCCTTCCAGGAGGAAGCCCTGCCTCACAATGACAGAGATGTTAAAGACTTCTCATAGCAGGGTTCTTACAACACTATACCCATGTAACATGAGAGATGGCAGCTCTTTCTTTAATAAGGTTTTGATAGAAGAGAGGATGAAAGGAAGTTTAAAGATGGTGCACAACTACACAGGCAGAGCCATAGGATAAATATAATTAAGGAAGCAGAACAGAATAATGATAATCTCTGTGGATATTTATACACGGTATTGTGGAGGTAAATATTTATTCAGTAAAACTATTGAACTCTTACTATGTGTTCATCACTCTGCTTGAGCTGATGATTCAAGACTAATTTGGCATGAGTTGTGTCTACAAGTTGCCTACAGTCGACTAGGGAGAGGCAAC
Organism: Pteropus medius; assembly: GCF_902729225.1. Lineage (NCBI taxonomy): Eukaryota > Metazoa > Chordata > Mammalia > Chiroptera > Pteropodidae > Pteropus > Pteropus medius. The sequence goes on from NW_024349797.1 coordinate 9,228,612, forward strand.
CATGGAAATAAATTAGTATTTCGTACATCTCAACAGTAGAGCAGTGTAGTGTCTTGACAGCAAGAAGTCCCAAAGAAGAAGAAGCTAATTCCTTATAGGAGGACAGGACAGGTGATAGAAAATAAGCAATTTTGATCAGACTTTTGAAAAAAGAGACGTTCGCCTGAGGGATGGTATGTCTGGTGGTGACGGTAGCAGGAGGGCATGCAGAAAAATGTTGCAGGCAGACAGCAGGTAGAATTTGGGAAACACTTTTAGGTTTGCAAAATTCCGTGAGAATGTGTTTTTATTATGCTACACTACAAAATATTACAATTATTATGCTATATTATTGGATTTTTTTTTCTCAATCCAGTACAGAAGAGGAAGATAATCTTATATATAGGTATGCCAAAAAGCTTTACAAAAATAACTTTAAAAATATATTTTTAAAACACAGAGTGAAAATTTACACATCTTCTACCGCTATTAATATTACCAAAAAATTATGGGAAAATATCTCAACCATATCTAGCCAAGACATTGAAAATTATTTGAAATCACAGTTTTCCTCAATCTTAGGATGTTTGGTATTATACAACTCTAAAATATTGCTGAAAGCTATCCTAAGTTAGCATCGGTGAAAAGATACACAGAATATAAATTCTAACTCTAGGGATCTGTTTTGCATACTACAAGGTGGGAAAACACAAAACAGTATCTGGAGAATATTTTATTGCTATTCTTCAAGCCACTATCACATAAATTTCATCATATGCTTCAGAAAAACCCAGTCTCTATGTTTCTGAAATATAAATAAATCTCAAGAATTGATTTTTACTATTAAAATAGAGAAACTATCCTCTTAACATCAAACTGCTATAGCCAGCTGGTTCAGCAAAGATCGAAGACTCCTATATGCACCATGGATATTTCTGTTGGTCAATAGGTGGGCATTTACTTCAGTACTTGCAAAATGTGCAACATATCCTTCTATGAAGTATGAGTGAACGCTTGTAAGACTTTTAGTTATGTCTTTTCCTAACTATAATTTTTAAAAAGTAATCTTCCATATGTAAGCAATTGGATCTGGAATAAAGTTTATTCCCCATTCACAATTTGCTCACCTACTAGAAAGGCATGCCTTTCTCCATTAAGAAAAAATCCAGCTGAACAGATTAAGTGTAGCCTACTTCCCAGTTCCAAAGGTATAGTGTGGGATATGAGCAGAGAAGGTAGGAACCGTGGAAAATAAAAGGGACTCTGGAGGCTCCTGCCCATAGAAGTTTTCAATCACACTTTAAAATTAAGTGTCTCAAATCAGGATTCGATTTACAGTTTAAGATTTAATAACACGGTCATTGCATGTTAATTAAACAGCAATGGATCATTTACCAGCCTGTTTAATGAGGTGTAACAACTATTGCATATAAAACATACCGACAGACATTATTATTACTTTGCCATTAAACTTTAATAAATCTGTTTGAGTAATTATTGGTATTTAAGTACTATAAAATTGCTAACATAACTAGGCATACCTATTTATATTTAATAAAACAAGAATTTCATTGTACAAATAATTAAATTCCCAGGACCACATTCCTACCTGTGTATGACAAATAAAAAAGGAAAAAAATCCAATTGGCAACAGCAGGAATCACTGCTCCAGTAAATGAAGAATTTGAGAGAGAAGAATTCAGCCCACACAGAAAGAATTATCCTCATCATTAGTTTTCGAATCTCACCTTTCTTTAGGGGCCGTGCTCACCTTTAATTTAATTAATAGATCTAGTTGGAAGAGCAGTCTCACCATTATTCTTTTGACTGGAGGATCATAAATAGTTATACTACCTCCCTTTTCTCACAGGGGATAAATTGGAGAGGTTCTGTCTATGAATGTGACCTGTCTTAAGGTTCAGAGAAGCAATAAATTTTATGCTGGGAGGATCCGGTGAGCTGGCAAGAAGCAGAGGACTCGTTTGACTGAAATAAACTTAGGTAACGGACCCTGTTTGGTGTATGTGCCGCTAGGCTGTCCACAAGATGAGGAAGTTGTGATGCCACCAAGAATTAATCTGCTTTAACAAAGTACAGTGTTGTGCTGCCAGATTCATTCTCTATGGGTGAGGAGAGCAAAAGAGGGATTTAGCAAGACTATGGGAATATGGAGTTCCATGTGGGATAATCTTTAGTATCAATGGCTTGAAAAATGTGCATGACTGATATCTAATTTTTGGACAATGATTTATAAATGTAATTATTGTCTCCATTTATCAAGAATCTTTAGTCAGAATTTGCTGTGGTACTCCAGAGAGTAAACAGATTATTGTGGTATACAGTTTGAAGGTGACATTTTATGAAAAGCAGAGAATATGTACTGGAGGTAGAGAGAGGATTAAAAATTCAGATGAAGCTGGATATTAGAGCTAAATGCCATACCCGTAAATGTAGACACCCAAAGAACATCATTCATTGTGCATTGGGAGTTTGAACCCTTTTATGTAAATTTTAAGAGCAAAATGGCTTTGTGAAGCCTGAAGACTTGCGGAACCCTGGCAACAGACGTTTGATATGCGAATGTGTAACACATGCATTTGTTAATTTTAGCAGAGATCAACAAGGGTAAGACAAATTCCGTCATTGCGTTAGAGAGGTGTGTATCACCCAAATAAAGCAATAGAGAAAGGTAGAAAAAAATAATAGTCACTACAAATATCTGTGGTTGCCAGGGGTTGTGGGGAGGGTGGGATGAATAAGTAGAGCACAGAGGATTTTTAGGGCAATGAAACTACTCTGTATAATACTGTCATAATGGATTCATGTTATTATACATTTTTACAAACCTATAGAATGTATAACACCACGGATGAACACTAATGCAGACTATGGATATTGGGGGATACTGACATGTCAATGTAAGTTCATTAATTATAATAACTGTACTCTGGTGGGCATGTTGATAATGAGAAAAGCTTTGTGTATGTGGAGGAAGTGATATATGGAATATATCTGTATCTGCTGCTCAATCCTTCTGTGAACCTAAAATTGCTTTAAAAAAATAAAGTGTATTTAAAAAAAGATCAGATCTATTTAAGTCCTAATTATGTGCAACAGAAGTTTCATGAAGAGGAAATTTGAAAAGTGGGAAAATCAGTAATGACTGTGAAGGCTTTATAGAGTAGAAATTTGAATTACACCATAAAGAATAGAAAATGACTAAGGAGAGGTGAATAGACTAGGTTATTTCAAGACAAACAAAGAGCTTGAGAGAATGTAACATGATGTGTGGAAACATGTCTTAATATAATAGAAAATTGCGCCAATTAGAAAATGGGATTTTTTACTAAACAGATAAAATTTTTAGTGTTCTGATTAGGGTAGATACAATGGGATTATTATTAAATATCTTATTGAGCAAAAAGGATTTAGATTCCTTTTTAAAAGAAATATTGGGCCACTAATGGATTTTGAGACAAGAAATGCCATGTCAACAAATGACTTTCTTTCTCTATTTTTGTTCTTTATTAAAGTGTAGGTTATAATTATGGAGACTCCAACAGTAATTTGAGTAGATTATTCTATCATCTTTCCTTCTCTGTATGGCTCATTAGTTTCTGCAAACAGGTCAGTATATGTTTTACCTCCTATTTGCTTATGAAGATTCCTTGTCATAGAATGTCCTTGCTACTTTGCAAAGTTCATACTAACCTACTTGTCATTCAAAAACATTTATGTGTGGCCTTCTTTGAGAGACTTTTGATGATTTACCAGGTCCTTGGTAGACTTGGAGGAATGGAGCAGGATCTCTTTCAAGCTCCTGATAATCCTGCATTTACAACTCTCAGGGAGCGTACAAATATTATTACATGCCACTACCTGCATAATTTTTTAAGCTTTACTGAGATATAATCGACATGTAGAATTGTGTAAGTTTAAGATGTACAATATGTCGATTTGATACGTATTACGAAATCATTGCCACTATAGTGCTAGCTAACACCTGCATCACGTCACATAATTACTATTTCTTTTTTGTGGTGAGAACGTTTAGGATGCTCTTTCTTAGCAACTTTCAAATATAAAGCACATATTATTAACTATATTCAGCATGCTGTACATCAGATCCCCAGATCCCCTGAACTTATTTAACTTATAACTGGAAGTTTGTACTCCTTGACCAACATTTTCCCATTTCCCCCACCTCCTAAACCCTAGTAAGCATCATTCTGGTCTCTGTTTCTATGAGTTTGGCTTTTTTAGATATAAGTGACTTTGTACAATATTTGTCTTTCTCTGACTTTCACTTAGCATAATGCCGTCAAGGTCCATCTGCGTTGTTGCATTTGGCAGGATGTCTTTCTTTCTCATGACTGAATGATATTCCAACATAGAAGGCATCTCAATTTCAGTCGTGTAAGAACCTCAGCAGAGAACTCAGCCAATCCCACACAGCATTCTGGTTTATCAAACTATGAGAGAATAAATGGGTATTGTTTTAAAGCTGCTGTGTGTGTGATGATTTGTTCCACAGCAATGGAAAAGTAATACGCACACAAAGTCACCTTTTCTTTTTCTTTTTACCACAATGTCATAAGAAATGTATTATAGGTAGATTATTAACAAATTTGGGATAAATAAGACAGCTATTACTCTGGCCTATGAATAGCTGGGTTTCCCATGGCTGCGGGAATTAATTTCTGATTTATAAGATGTGTTAAATGTCAAATTAGTTATGTTTTTGTTTGTTTGTTTGTTTTTTTGTTTTTTTTTGTTTTTTTGCTTCAGGAGTGGTATTAGCAGAACGCAGTTTTATCTTGGTTAGGGTTGGACTATTTCTATCCTGAAATAGGAGATACTTCTTTCCTAAAGAGAATAGAATTTCCAACATTGATATGTGCCTGGCTAGAGGAACAAGGCAGGAGAGATGGTCTTACATAGCAGCTATTAGAAGGCAGGTCAGGTATAAGTCACCAAAAGTCAGGGCAACAAAGTATGACAATAGGCATGGGTGGCCAAAGCTGAAGAGTTTACAAGAACTGAAAGAAATGCAAGGTAAAAGAGGGCATCTCCAGTTTTCCAGAGGTTTTAAGAAAAATCTTTGATCTTTTTTTTTTCCAGATACCCTCCAAAAGGCAAGCGTTGTGCTTGCTTTATGTGCAATGTTTGCATTAAGCCTAGTTAGCACAGGCAATTGAAATAATATCTGTTAGCAGTTTAGAAATATAAGAATCACAGCAGATTTTAGCATACATAGAGAAGTAGAAAACATTAAACTGATTTTAAAGAGAGGACTTATTACAGAAGAGAACTATGGGGGGAATGGATAGTCAGATTGTATAGAGTTAGGTTCCTGACATGTTTTGAAGAGATATGGACCACCACCCACAGAGGGCAGGATGCATTGAGCCATCAAATATCCTAAGTGCTAGAAAAGGGAGCTGTACTACCTGCCTCAGATAGGTCAGTCAAAGACATCCTTAGATAATATAGAGTCTTGACAGGAAAGCCTGTCCTGAAGGAGGGAAATCCTCCCTCGCCACAATAATGCTAGTACTGATTTTCTTTCGCACATGGAGTCAGGGGAGAGGAGAGAGAGTGAGAGAGAAACAGGGCATGCTAATTAGAATAAGACGTTTGTGTTTTCTTTGGAAGAAAATTAATGTTTACTTCATAGAAATGTTTGCCTAGTTAACTTAGAAGGAAAAGAGGCTTGGTTATGGTTGGTGGATAAAATTAACTAGATTTTGAGATGTATTACTAATTTTATAGGATCAGGATCTAACTCCTTCTCAAGCAAAACTAGTAGTCCAGAAGTCCCCAACTTTAACCAGTCTGTGGCCGCACAGGAAGAGATGAACAGTGAGCAAGCAAGCAAAGCTTCACCTGTGTTTGCAGCCACTCTCCAGTGCTAGCATCGCTGCCTCAGCTGCACCTCAGATCATCAGGCATTAGATTCTCACAGGAGCACTGGTCCCTGGTGCCAAAAAGGCTAGAGACCGCTGTAGTAGTCTCTTTGGCTTAAAACAAACAAACAAACAGAAAGACAAACAAAAACACATTACTATCAGGCTAAAGCAAAGTGAACTAATGTACAAATTATTAAAAGTACAAGATTGTAAAGACTCCTTTCTCATGTAAGATGAATTGATGCTTCACAAAGGAGGAGGATGAGAACATCAAATCAGAGAGAGCATTACTTTAAAGACAAATGATGAGAGAATTCAAATGTCATTCATTATGATTGTAGCAAGTGTATGCTTTGAAGAGCTACTCTGCTCTAACACATTTGAATGGCAAATAGCATTTACAAAGAGAAACTGAACAACCAAATCCAGGTTCAAAATGATTTCTATTTCCAAGGACAAAAAAAAACAAAGAGATGAATGGAGCTGATGGGAGTGGCATTTGAGAGTCTAGCTCCTGAGGAAAAACAGGACTTAGAAAGGGAGGTGGAAACTAAGCTATACAGAAATTTTGTGCAAATTAGAAAAAGTTTCTTCTCTTAGGTGTAAGGTTGGTTGAGGGATAGTGGGTAGGTAGTGTCTTTTACAAGGGAAAAAAATAAAAAACATCCTTTTCTCTGAGTAGTTACAAAGCTTGAGTCGTTTGTTTCATGAACAAAATGCAGGGCCATTCGGAGTGCTCACAGTGGCCCTGCCTGGGGGTAAATGTGCTACATACAACCCCTATCCTGGGATTTAAGTTGATGCCAAACACAGGCTTAGTGAGCAGGAGAATAAAGACACGACTTGTTAGTCAGGCCCTGGGCAAAGCTGCCGCTGTCTCTGGCCTAGTACTTCAATGTTCCCAGTAACAACGTGGAAGCAGGAGCCACAGCCAGTCCATTAACATAAGACTTAGTTCTACACAGAAGATGCAGGTGCAAGGTTCAAACGACTGTAAAATTTCTAGACAAGGGACACTAAACCAAAGGGAGAGAGATAATTGGAAGTGAAAATAATAAACGTTTTATAAAAATGAGTAAAATCTATTGGTAAGTTTAATAAATTATTGACTATAAAAAATAAAGACTGTTATGTGTGGGTTAAAATAAAGGTTAATATAAAAATCAGGCCAGGAATATCATAATTGTGGAGGAGGAGTGAGCAATAGGTAGTTAATGATTGCTAAGTTCCTTGTGGGCTGAAAGTCTCAAGACGTCCACTGGAAAAGTTGTGAAGCTTCTCGCCACCAGAGGAAAAGAAAGGGGAAAATAGAAAAACCTGCCTATTCAACACTGATCCAGTGAAGGATGGAAAGGATGGGAAGATAGTGAATCATAGGATCATTAGTTCAGTCAGATTTCCAGAGGGTATTGCTGTGTTACAATGTGACCCCCCCGAATCTCAGTAGTTTATACCATTAACTACTCAGTAGTTTATACCATATGTCTACTGTGGACTGACCTTGGCTTGGTTCCATCGAATCTTCACTTTGCGACACACATAGGCCGATGAGAGAGCTTTTATCTGGGAATCTCTAGTCTTATGGTAGGGAAGGAAGAGATCATAACAGATCACTTTCTGGCCCACAATGCTTCCACTTAGAGATGACAGACATTACCTTCACTTAAATTTTATTGGGCAAATCAAGTCATTTGGTAATAGTGAGTGGTACCAGTGAAAGTAGAAAGTATAATGGTGAAAGAAAAGGCATCATGATGAGGGACACTGCCAGAGAGGCTGCAATGATTTAAAAATTATTACACTGGTCAAGAGAAAACATACCATATGACATTGTGAATGAGTCAAAATATGTCAATAAGCACAACAAAATTAACCAGATAAAAATAATCTGGTTAAAGACAAGGTTTAATTTTTTTGTTGTTAAAAATAGCGAAACTATAGATTGCTTTAAAAAATTCTAAGACAAAAGTAGACAGAAAGTCTAAAAATAGGTTAATCTAAAAACATGTGCCAAATAAAAACTGCTATAGTAGAAGCAACAACAGATAAAAAATACTTTAATTCAATAAGTATTAATAGAAATGAGCTAAAAATATTTTTCACTAAAAATATTTATCAAGAAAATATATAAAAATCACCAACTTTTGCATCTAAAAGCACAGCTTCAAAAATATAAATAAAAAAGTCAAAGCAATAAGTAAAAACCAACAAAATCTGCAAATATAGGAGATTTCAATATATCTCAGAAGCTGAAGATTGCAATAAAATTTGATGAGTATAATAAATTTGATAAGTAAAATTAAAAACTATTTCTTATATAGATATAGATATATAATATTAGATGATAGATCTAACATAGATTTCTATTGTCTTCCATCGAACTAATTAAATTATACATCTACTTAAAGAATACTTTGAAATTTATACACATGGACCTCAAACTAAATCTGACTAAATTCAAATAAATTTCAAAGAACATAACAATATAATATGGCCTCTGATATCAGGGCAATTAGGAAATAAATATTAAAAATTGTAAATCTATTTATCTATAAAATTAAATATATAAATTAAATATAGAATTAGATGCAAATAAAATGGTTGCATATCAAAAAGAGAATAATGAGAAAGTAAAATGATCCTTTAGGGCAAAATAACTGAAGTGAAAATATACAGAAAAAGAAAAAGGTTTTAAAAATGTGATCTCCTATCACACACATTACTTTGTCAAAGAGCCTTATGGTGCCAAGTGTTAGGGAGTACTGAAGCAAGGGAGCCCTCGCCCATAGACAGTGGGACATAAGGCAGCCTCACCACTTTGGAGAAGAAATGTAACCATAGCTGGTAAGGCTGCAGCTGTACATACCCCACAATCTGCATACGCAGTGTTCAGAACCAGTGCCCAGGGAGACATCTGAAAGAATGTTTATTTTCATACTATTTGAAATAAAAAATTCACAAAAATCCAGAATGTCTACTAAGGAATTCATAAATATTATGAAATGTTTATGAAGTACAACTCTAATCAGCAGTTGAAATGAATGAACTAAAGCTACATGATCAAATGTATTAAATTATGAAACAATGTGCAATGAAAATAAGCAAATTGTAGAATGAGAACCACTACAGTATATGAGCATTTATAAAAAATGTATAAAACATGCAAGCAATATTATTGATTGCACATATACATTCATGGATTAAAACACAACAAATTAAGAATAGCAGTTACAGTTTCAGGACTAGACTGGCGAATGCATTTAGGAAATTATATTTAGGTGGTTATAACTATTCATAAGATCTTGTTTCTTAAAAACTAAACTAAAGTAAAAATATTCGAAGCAAATATAGTAACATTTTGAGATTTAGTAACCTGGATGGAGGGTGCTCGGATTTTCTGTAGGAGTAAAATATTTTATGAATAAGGTAAATAGAAATGACTAAAGAGAGGGAGAGAAGACTAAACTAGGAGGCCGTGGCCCCAGTGCTCTTTATATAGTTTGACCAAATGTTCACAACTGCCCTTCTTTATCCTGTCATGGTTGAGCCGAACTTTAGTTATGCTTCTCTCCTCCATACAGAGGCCTGACTGAGCTTGGATTTCTCTCAAGCTTGAGCAAACACTAAAATGCAGAACGTCTCCCTTACAGCTCATCTTGAGAAATGGCTGACCATAGCAAGAAATGATTTGTATTAGACCACCTGTCTGCTTGCACCCTCATTTGCCCAATTTCACGTTAAAGTTCCTGCTAGCCCTGTTTACTCATTCCAATAAAAGCCTTTTTTCTCTTTCTTTGATTTTAAGATACTTGCAGATCTTGAGACTGGAGAGTTCTCTCTATTGCACTAGTCTTTGAATAAAGTCCCTACTTATTTAAGTCTGGATTTGTTTTTATTTAACAGTTTTAAGGGAATAGGGAAATTAGATATGGTCATAAGCCCTGGTACATGTACTTGGCCCTGCTCTTAATACACTTACTACTTAAATATGATTGGGGTTAGGTTTGTGGGAAAATAATTTCTTTACTCATTTGTTTAAATTATCTGCCTGAATAGATTACAAACATGACAAGTTTATTTTCCTTTTTGCCTCCAAGATAATATAACCATACATTCTGGTGTGTCTGGGACAGTTTATACTAAGATAGTTTATGCCTACTGTAGATTGATTAACACCTATTAACTATTTTTAGCAATCCTTCACTATTATTTTCAAAGAGTTTAGAGAATAAATGATATAGTCAACTTACAGATATTTAGATGTTTAAATCCAAGTAGATTCTACAACCTACAGAATAAATTTAAATGAAAAATATATTTAAAAAAAACAACAACAAAAAACAAAACCCAGGTTCATAAATACAGAGAACAGATTGGTGATTGCCAGAGGTCGAGTGCGGATAGTGGGCAAAATGGGTAAAAGTTGGCACATGTTACAAACAATAATAAAATAAATGAGTCATGGGGATATAATATACAGAATGGTGACTATAGTTACTGTATTCCACATTTGAAAACTGATTAGAGAGTAGATCTTAAAAATTCTCATCACAAGAAAAAATTTGTAACCATATATGGTACTGGTTGTTAAATAGATTTATTGTGATGATCATTTTGCAATATATACAAATCCTGAATGTTTATGTTGTATACCTAAAACTAATACAATGTTACATGCCAATTTATCTCAATAAAAAATAAATAAATGTAAAAGTGTCTAGAATACAAATCTAATATAATGCCTCACTCCTCTTCTGTGCTCAGCTCTGGATGGCTGGCATTCTCCACGGCGAGAGGCTGGGGTGCTCTTTGCTTCCCTTCTCTCTTGTTTCTGCTGTATTGAATGGGAAAGCGAGGAGAAAGCTGGCCAGTGTCAAGCACTAAACTGAAAGCTTTTGTAGTTGGCTCTTGGCTCTAGTCGCTTCCTTGGGTGAGATTTACTGGGCACTGAGGTCTAGGGCAGCTCCCTCGTCGGCCCCTAGTGTGTGTTCTTCATGGAATCTTTGCTTGGACGGGGCAGTGCCTCTCCATGTCAGTTCCTCCAAGCAGAAAATCCCTTCTGGCTATAGCCATCTTTAAATAGTGACCAAGGGACAGGAATAGCAGGGAGTTTAATCACCTCTTAATGAGCCCTGAACTGGTTTTCAGGTCCCCAGGTGCTTAAAACTCTATTGTTTGGAGGACACTTGAAATTTCTCTGCTTTATTTGTCATTTCAGGGAAACAGGAGATGCCTACCAGAACATCCTGTTAACAGTCAAAACTGGATGTCAGAAAGAGACAAGCCAATTCAGGATCACCTGCTAGGTCCTGATTCCATTGTGGAGTTGAAGGCTGGTTGGCACTCCCTCTGTGGCCTATCGAATGGTAGAATTCCCCCACCAACTGATAATTTTGCAAACATGAAAATTCTGACTCTATGTTCTGCTGTTATATAGAGGAATAGCCCCTCTTCTAGAAGAAAAAGAAGGAACTCTTACAGAGTTTAAACATGTAAATTCAAAACTGTGTTTAGATGTTAATTAAATGCAAGTCTTAGCTTCCCTTTCTTTTTTTTTTTTATGACTTCATGACTCTCATTAGCATAAATAGAAGAGAGTTGAATATTTCTTTAATTTCTCAGATAAGGACATATCTGAGTATAAAAGATAATTGTAGTTAGACATTTGAACAAAAAATGCCCATTTGTTTCAGTGGGTAAATGACTTGGCAGAATATATGGATGATCTTTACTGTCCTCCTGCCAACTTGCAAGGAAAGAAAATCCTAAACAACTGATGATCTGGACTGTATTTGGAGTTAGTTATGGGAAAAATATCTTGAACAAAGGTAATATGATTTTATGGTCTTTGTTCAATGGTTCTTCTTGGTGGATTCTGATTGCTAAGGCCTACACAGTCTTGACTAGAGGAGACTGGCACCTTACTTGATTGTTTATCTTTCTTTCTAAAATTACATAAAGAACAAAACAATGTAATAGAAAATATAGATTTAATATCCATATGTATATAGAAAGTGTGTGATTATCCTAGCTAACAAGTAAGAATAGATTGTAATTCTGTTGATTATTGTTTTAAACTAGAGTGATTGTCTATTGACTGGTCATGGTTTAAATAATCATCTTAAATAAAAATATATTAATTAATAATAATAATCTCTGATTTTAACAAATATATATATAAAATTTACACATATATATAGTTTGGGGGAAACTGTCAATAAGCATACCATATAAGAACTTAAACATTGTACAAAGGTATAATGCTTGTTGTATATGCTTATTGTTTTCTTAAAAGTTTAAATCATCTTAGATTTTATACCTCATTTGTGTATCTATTATAAAGATTAATAATGTAAATGAGATTTTTGACCCTGTTAAAAATGTATATTTGAATAAATGAAAATAGTTTTTAATATCAAAAATATTTTTGAATATATATATATTCAAAAAAATATATATATATTTTTGATATATATATATCACATATACATATGTTTTAGCTTTGTCCTACCTTATTTACAGGAAACTAAGTTTAATTTATACATTCCCATGATAAAATATTATTTAAGTAAATCATAAGAATGTTAAACACATATATTATCTCTTGTGTTTATATTTACTTATGTTTACTCTATATGAAAATAAACAGAAACAAACTCAAATGGATTAAAAAAAAGTACTTTTGTAGAAAATGTTAATATTTTCTCCTTGAGTTTAAATAAAGAGCCTTTTGTAAAGAACGTTTCATTTTGTGGATTTTCAAAAAAGAAAAATGATTTCCAACAATGTACAGCAGGGTACTTCAGACAATAAGGATACTGGAGAGTAGATGCAGAAATTCTGTGTGAAATGTGCGGGAGGGTGAGCATTTTCGATATCCCCATTCCTGATAAGTAGCTGTTTAAAATGCCCTTTCGGACAATGCTTTAGAGTGTTGTAAACTAAGGGTAGATGAAAGTAAATGGCTGAAATTCTTCAATTTGCCCAGCTACAGCATAGACCTTTGGAACGCTGCATTTTTTCCTGCCACTGCTATTACCCAGGTGGAAGGTTACTATTCAACGCTGGTTCTGCTGCCGCCGCCGCTGCTGCAATACTTTCACTAGAAATGCCTGGGTTTATCACCATTTATTAATTACTTAATCAATAAGCTCTGGAAATGGTGATCATAATTATCCCAGAAGGTCACCGAAATAAAAGAGAGTAAGGTCCCAGGGTGATGAGGCCCCGGCTCGCATCCATTTATCTGAAACTACATGACAAGATGCTATTTTTTATTTCTGCCTTGAATTTCAAATTAACAGTCTGCTGAAAAGATTCTGTTGAAGAAAGAATCCATAATAAAGGGATTTACTTCTTCTTCCTTGGAGTCATTTCTTTGTTGCCATCAATGCTGATTAATGGCATATGTATACCTTAAGGAACTTCACTACTGTTTGACTATTTTCTCCTTAGAGTATCATGGTAATGCCTTGCATTTCCCAACACTCAAGAGTCAACCAGAGTTCTAGAAACTATGTGTTATATACAGAGAAACTAAAAAAAAAAAAAAAAAAAAAAAAGTATAAAACAATGTATACAGTGTGTTTTCACTTGTGGAAAAAAACCTTTATGTACACTGTTTCTCTACTGTTTGACTTTCTGTATATAGAACATAGTTTCTGAAAAACCTGATTTGTTTTTGAACTTTGGCAAATGCAAGATAGATAGGTGGATAGATAGGTAGACTGATAGATGATGGAGATAGATATCTGAATATATTTCTTGTATTTTTAAAGTATAAAGAGGAGTCATTCATTCTTATCATTACTTATTTGTGCTATTTCATTTTGTTTCTAGTTAGTTTTTTTTGATGTGTAATTTACAATAAAATATATAATTTTCAGTGAACAATTCTGACTTTTGTCCATCTATCACAATCTGAGTGTGGAATCAAACCACCAAAATCATGATATGGAGGTACACTATTCAATACAATAGCAACCAGACACACATGGTGTTTGAGCACTAGGAACACGGTTGCAACATGGAGAATAACTTTTTGGATGTATTGGGCTACATAAAATATATGCTGTAATAAATTTAATTAGACTTTTTCTTGTTACATTTTAAATATGGCCACTAGAATTTTTTAAAATTAGAAATGTGACATATTTTACTTCTGTAATATAGTATAAATATAGAACATTTTCATCAATACAAAGTTTTCTCACTCCCCTTTTCATTGAGTCTTCCCACCCCATCCTCACTCCCTGATACCACAAATCTACTTTATGTCTCTAGTTTTAACTTTTCTACAATGTAATATAACCAGGTTATTTGGTATTTAGTCTCTACATGGCTTTTTTACTTTGGTGTAATGCTTGATTGATACATTCATATTGCTATGTCAGTAGTTCATTCTTTTTTAATACTGAGTAGTACTCCTTCGCAGTTTCCTTTTCAAATGCTTAGTAGTACTTCGTAGGGTGGATAAACCTCCACCCATTTATCCATTCACAAGTTAATGATCATTTTGGTATGTGAGTAAAGCTGCTATGAACATTTGAGGAAAAGTCTACGTGTGGACATATATCTTCATTTAGCTTTAATAAATACCTAGGAATGAAGCAGCTAAGCTATATGGAAAGTTTAAGTAACAGTAAAATTATTTTCCAAAGTTCCTGTACCCTTTTACATCCACAAACAATGTATGAGAGTTCTAGTTGCTCCCCACCATTGCCTCTATTTGCTGTTGTGAGTTTCTTTAATTTTACAAGTCCTAGTGATGTTTAGTGGTATCTTAGTGTAGAATTAATTCTCATTTCCCGAATGAGAAATGAGCCTCTTCTCATTAGGGTTGTTTGTAATTTTTATATCCTGTTTTCCAAATTCTATATTTTTTAGCCAATTTTTTAGAACCGGAAAATTCTTTATCTAGAAAAAGTCCTTTATCAGACATATTTTACAAGTATTTCTATCATTCTATGACTTGTTCGTTCATTTTCTTAACATATTTTAAAGAACCAAAGTTTGATTTTTTTATGAACTTAAATCTATCATCTTTTAATTTATGGTTTGTACTTTTATTACTCTAAAACAAGATTTTCTTCTATGTGTTCATCAGGAACTTTTATACTGTGGGCCTTCACAATTAGGACTTGGTACATTTTTGAAAAATCAATTGATTATATCTATGTGGGATAATTTCTAAACTGTCTTGATTAGTGTAGTTTATAGAATGTTTTAAAATTTAGGTTTCATAAATCTTCCAACTTTATTTTCAAAATTATTTGACTAGTCTAGTTATCTACATTTCCATATAATTTCAGAATAAGCTGGTCAGTTTCTATTAAAAAGCCTACTAGAATCTCAAATGGGATTGCATCGAATATCTAGACCAATTGCAGAGAACTGACATTTTAACATAAATGTTCAGTATTCTAAAAAATAAATATGATATATCTGGGTCCAGAGAAGCTTTAATTCCTAAAATAATACCATTCTGAGGACTCTACCTAATGAAGCCCTGTGTATTATGAGGTCTTTCCACTCTGACTGGAACACAAACTATTCCCAGCCCAGTGTGAACTCTGGAAATTTGGCACACTGCTTTCCAACAGTTCTCTCCCTACTCTCAGGTAGTTTAGTCACATGTATGCCCAGATCAATACTCAGCCATGGCATCAGAGATCTCTCCCGTATCCCCACCGTTCAACAATTCTCTGTGGATACTCTATTGTGAAAATTCCAGCTGCCTTGAACTCTCTTCCCGTTTATATTTGGCTCCTCTGCTCAGCAAGTTTATGGTGTCCGGTTAGGTTCCTGTTCTACAGTTTGGCTTAGAAAATAGTGTCTAAGCAGCAAGCCAGGGAATTGTTGGGTTCGCTTCGATATTTTTCTCTTCTCTCACAGATCAAAGTCATACACCACATGTTGCTCAATGTCTGAAAACTACTGTTTATATGTTTTGTTGTTTTATAATATGTGATGCTAAATCTGGTCCCTATTATTTATAGCCAAGTGGAATAATCATTTTTGATTGCGCTTTTAACCATCTTTTCTAAATGAGGTGACTCAGATTTACTTTATAACTATGATACTCTCATGCAGTAATATTTACCCAAAGACCCAAGTTGATTTTAAATATGTCTTACTTTCAAGAACTATGTGATATGTTTTCTATAGTGACGGCAATGGAGCAAAAAGCGGGTTGTGAATGAGGGTTACTTAAGTCAAGGAAAAACGGTGCTAAATGTTTGAAATCTATGATGACATTGCTGAAGAGGTCACAAACTAAAAATAAAAGTCTGGCTGATTAGTTAGGAGAACAACTGTAGAAGCTTGGACGTATTTAAGCAGGAGTTCAGGAAAAATTAATAAAAGAATTAACAAGGATAAATGACCTAGTCCAAGAAATATGTTTTAAAATGTTACTTTTAACTATTACAGAAACTTCGATAGTTAAAACTTTTGAAATAGATTCATTTAAAATATAAAAATGATATATAACCCTGAAAAAATGCAAATGAATAAATGAAGTAGTTTTTATATGCCACCTTGGTGGAATTGTGTTTATATGGACTAGCGTTGCGACAAATATTTAAATGGTATCTGCTTTCCAAGACAGAATGAACAATTTTCATTGCAGCATTATGGACATTCCATATTTAGCAAGTGCAGGATAAAAATGAAAGGACACATTTTAGAAAACAAGCAAATTCACATCCTGATACAGTGTCGGCTGCCGTCCTGAGACGCGTTTTACACGGACATTTCCTGCGGTTACCCCATACTCTCTATTGCTGAAGTACGAATGCAGCTCGTTTCCTTCCTCTCCCCATTGGGCACTTCATGTCCAGATTTTCATCAGGCTTTACTGATTGGAAAAGATTCAATACCATAGAAAGTGTATTTCATAATTTTAGAGAAATAGAACACTATAAAGCTATTCTGTGCATCAGGATAATTGGGGGTTCTTAAATTTATGTTTCTTCCCAAATTGTACCATTTAATGCAGGAAAGTAGCTTAAGCACAAGGCTTCAAGCTATTCTTTTCAGAGGTGCTTAACAAATAACTTGTTGAGTTGAATATTCTACTAAAGACAAAGGTATGTAGTGAAATAGGCTCAGGGTTGGAAGAAGGAAGTTATATTTCAGTTGCAGTTCTAACTGGGTAGAGGATTTGAAAGAGTTACTATGTCTACACCATAGCTTTCTTGTCTCCAACATGAAGAAGCTGCCATAATCATTTATAAGATTTATTTCCTTTGTTCTCTTATTATTGATTGATTGATTGATATTATTCTAGGAATTCAAGAATGTGCACTCTTTATGTATCTAAACATTTTTGTCAGGTGGTTTGCCTTTAAACAGACAAGATACATGTCTTGCCCCAACCACTGCTATAATAACTATTTCCCTTAAAATTTTTTGGAAGTCTTTGAATTTTATTTCTTTGCAATCCACAATTTTCCTCCTTGGTTGTTCTCACTTTCTGAATCACTGATGTCCATGCTGAGGTGCTAATTCCATTGTGTGTTTAACCTAAAAATTACTGGTGAAATTATTGTCGGCTAACTGAACTGCCACTTTCAAGTCTTCTGAGTCTGCTGCCCCCAGTGGCCCATAGACATCTTAGTGAAGTATTCATTTTAATATTTCTCAGTTTGGCTAATTTGTTTTAATATCTCTGAGATAAAATTTTCTTCCCTGCAGGACTCAATAAAGCTTTGCTAAGACAATCAGAAGGCAACTGGAATAATAAAATCATTCCAGAAGCACCTTCTATCATACCAGAAGAATTCATAGACTCATATTTTAACAACTCTGAGGGATCTACACTACTAGTTTCCCAGACGCGCCTGTATCCTTGGATAAGCAGAGCTCAGACTCAAGTCAAACATGATGCTAAAGAGATGCTCAGAGAAGATTGGCCCTTTCATTTAGTGAAATGTAATTCCCAAATAATTTTCAAAGTGCATGTAGATTTGAAAAGATGGATGATAACTTAATTAGTAACAATTGAACTATTTTCATTCTCTGAGTCACAGCAGGTAGAACTTTCAGTTTACAGTTTTCCTTTTCAACTGCAGACACTTGCATATAATGTTCTCTTTAGCAGCTTCAAAGACAGGCACCCTCATAGGAATGAGAATAGGTAACAGCAGGTTCTTTGTCATTCAAGATGGTAGACTTGCTACAAATCACAGGCAATACCAGCAACTCGCTTGGGATTGTAATCTAAATGACTAAAACCCACCCATTCTTGATAATATATGCAAGTCCACATTACAACTTCTAAAATCTTATAAAATCATTGTTTTAAAAATGATAATATTTATTTTCTATTGCTGAAATAAAAACCCTTAATCAAAAGTACCAGGTGTACAATGACCTGGGTAATTGTGAGCTACTTATTTTGACTAACATATAGGAGTTTCTCGTGCATTTTAACCAAGGGTACATGATGAAAATGTCAGAGTATGATGAATTGATATATTTAAAAATTTTTAAGCATATCAATCCTTTATTTATTGATAGGCTTATTGATTTTTTTCACCTAATCTTCATACCCTATTTCTATATTTATTATATTTTTTAAGTATCTGGCCTGGTGAAATTTTTGCATTAATATTTTAGCCCCAGTGGAAAAGACTCATTATTCTTATTTCACCTTCAGAAAAACAAATTAGTATTTAAAAATATAATTATTTTACTTTATGTTGCAAGGAAATACATTGAAAAATAAGGAGAAAAAACAGAGGTGAGCATTTTAGTTGGTAAATTTAATCCTACTAGACTGTAAAAAATTATGTTATTTGTAAGGTAAAGTTAGAAGTTATTCTAGTTTCATAATAAATGCCTACAAAAGCGTGAAAAAATCTCTCTTGGTAACTAATATTTGCTTAATATGGATAAACAATTAGTACAGAAACTTCCTTTCTTTGTAGAGAGTTTATTTTTCTCTTCAAAAAGGAAGAATTCATCTTTAGTTGGAATGAAAACTCTGGTTATTGAACACCACACTAAGAGCACTCTAAATTCTTTTTAGAAAAGGAGAAAGGCAAGAAGACTTCTTTGCGGTGCTTAAACAATGACAGAAGCACTTTGAATGGTATATGGAGAAAACATATGTTAGGATGACTTTGCTTTATGAGTTTTAGATATGTTTTCAGATAAACTTTTTGTAATGGAAACACTAAGAAGAAAATGTATTTTTGTTAAATAAATCATTGCAGACAAAGAAGGAAAATTCAGAGTTGCTGCATTTAAAAAAATATATAATTATGTATTATATAAAAGCATATATATGTATGTACATACACTAGATAAATAATTTACAATAAGCGATAAAGCAACACATGCCTTGGTATAAGATAAGTTGTCTTAAATTATTCATTTTGCACATCTACATTCATTATATTACCTTATCAAAAAAAAAGAAGTTGTGTGTTTAGTGCTCCGTATCTCCATGTGTACTTAGGCTAAAGTTTGATTAAGGTAGAATGGAGATATTCTTGTATCTAATTCTTAATAGATTAAAAAAATAGTCAAAACTTGCTGAACCGAAGTTCAGAATTGCCCAAGTTATTAAAAAAAAATACTTAGATGTTTTAAAACCTAAAACATCTTTTTCCCTGAGAACCTGTGCTTTTAATTTGCAAAGTCATATTTTTGAAGGAAATTTAATCTTCTAATTTTTTATTTATTTACACTGAAATCCTTAAGATGTTATTTTGTAAAGTCTATTTGAATTTCAAGGACCCTTTTGAGCATCCTAGCTTGAGAGTCTATGAAGAATCTTTTTTTTTAAGAAAAGCACTTTTCTAAGAGCAGAATATTGTGTTTTTGCCAAACACAAGTAACCTTGAATGTAAAAAAAAAAAAATCCACATTTAGTTGGAAGAATTTAACCATTAGTTTTTAAGTCAATTTTAAGTTGTTAACATATTTCTTTCATCCTGAAAACAATGATGTTGATAATGAGGAAACAAATAAGGATTTTCAACCAGGTAGAATAATCTAATACTGAAGAGTTATCAATTAAGTGTTCATAGTTGTTAAATTGAATGAAGGTGACACTCTATATTTGATTATATGAAGCGTTTCTGCATTTACCATCTCACATTTTAAGATGCTATTCTCAAGCTCAAAATAATGTATGTTATTTTCTTTTGTTTAGCCTCTGCTCTATCTTCAAGGCCTATCTCAAGTATAACATTGAACATGTAACCTTCTTTGTCTTATTCAACATTCCCTTCAATGAAATCCCATCATAATAGCATTCAGTAAAATTTGATTTAATAATAGAATTTATGTTTTTCTTTATATTATTCACATAGTATTGTTTAGGTCTCTCCATAAATAGTGTAAGTACTGTAGGGAAAGAAATTTTTATCTTCTATCATGCCTAGAAGTCAGGCTGCTTTCATCTTTCTTAAGTTGATTTTATATCATGTTTGAAAATTGCTATTAAATCAATAGATAAGGATAAAAGAGCAAAAAGACTTCAGGAAGTCTTTGTGATGTAAAGAGAGTTCAGAGTTTCTACCTGGCCCTTAAGAAATGATGGGAACTAATTATGTTAAATAAATAGTTTTCAAGATTGTACATATGCACCTGGTTGTTTCCTTAGAAGATAATGGTTTGGGTACTGACTCAGTCTCTACTCATATGAACTTGACCAAGTCACTTAACTTTTATTGGGCTTCAGCTTCTTCAAATATAAAGTGAGGAAGTTGATCTAGATTTGTGGTTTTCAAGCGTTCCTACTTAGTGCCCTAGGAAAGTGTCTAAGGTAATCTTAGAGATGGAAAAGGGAAGCTAGCAGGTAGAATTCTGGCCCTCCATTTTCATTTCAACAAGAACGAAATTCTGTCTTTTTAACTTGAAGCATTTTATTTTCCCATATGGATTCCTTTAGAGGGAAAAACATATTTCAAAGCTAAAAACAAGTTTTCAAATGATTAAAACACTATCTGTAAAAGTCCTTCCTACTTTAAGATAAGTGAATTTAAGTTTTTGACTTTAATCCAACGGCATTTGCTTCTAGAAATGTACTCATGGTTTTAGTCTCTGATGTCCTTTCAAGTTGTCACGATTGTCTATCAATAATCCTCTGATTTTGCACACCAGAACAAGGAGGAAAAAAGTTCACCTACTCCTGCAATAAAATGTGCCCCTTTTCTTTTAAAAAAATAGAGTAAATCAAATGCTTATTTCCTACTTTTTTTCCAAATCTATTTTTAAAATTTTTATTGCTTTACTGACAAACTCTTCTAATTAGGCCTAATTTCGCCTAATAGGGAATTTATCAGTCTCTCTTTACTCCATTGAACCATTTTGCTTCCTATTTGGGTACTTAGGGATCGAGCAGTAAATTTCTGGTTAAAAAGAATCAGTTTTTCATAGCTATTTCATTACTAAGACTATCCATTGCCTTTAATGGTGTGAGTCTAAATTTGAGACACAACAGGACACTTGTATTGCTCACTCTTTAAGTGAGCTTTAATTTTTTTAAACAAAAACCTAAGAAAGTACTAAATTAGTCCATACTTCATAAACTTATATTCCACAACCAAAAGAAATAAGTGAATCCTTTGAGCATTTGTGTAGTTAAACATCCATTTTGCAACTTGGGCTTCTTCCTGTACTGAAAAATGCATATGACGTTTTCTAGGGCTGTTACTGCATACTTTCATCAACGATGTATTCACTGATGAAGACAAATGTGATAACGGTAATGCAGAAATCCTTCTATATCTCTTATTTTCTTTTCATCAGAACCTGGCACATATGGTGATATATTGATCGAGGAGGCAATGTGTCACACACACATGCACACACACACAAATATCTGTCAGCATTATACTTTTTATTGCAAACTAAGTTTGTAGCAATAAAATCAGTGACATTAAGCATGGAACATATTAATAACACTGACAATTATATAACAATAAATTAAGTTTATATCCTTGAAAATAGCTTTTTATTAACCCTGAAAAACATCAATATGAATATATGTTTGAAAGGATACATATATCCAGTCAAGGGTGTTAGGATGGGGAGGGGACAGAAAATAAGAAGCTGACTGAAATGACTTTGACCTAAAAACAAATGTGCGAAATAACACATTAGGTGGATCTGGGGTCTATAATGAGTAAAGTGAAGATAGTAATGAATTATCCACAGATTTTGACAATCCATGAATAATATAAAGGACTGCTGTTACCGAAACTACTAAACGTAGAACAGATGCAGTAGCAGTGACTGGTTTGCAGCAACATCATTGTCTAAGGCAGCATAGCGTCACACGGAATATGCACTCTGCACTGATTTTGAGGGGAACAGTTTTTAGACAATCTCTCTCACTAACTTCTCTAAATTTAGATAACTCTAATGAAGTTCTTGTTAATAAAAAAGAATTAAACTTGCCTCTAGAATGTCGAAAGATCAGCAAGAAGACTTTTTAATTCAGTATAGTATAAGAACATTTCTTTTAGGGAATTATATAAAAATAGAATGTGCTACATTGTTAGGCAGTGAGATTCTCCAGAAAGCAATCTCAAACAAGCAAAATAGCTTTTTCACTGGAGATTTTGTAGTGTCTGAAAATTTGTGCAGAAAGTAGTTTGTCTTCAGGGTTCTTCCAGATACAGAGCCAATCCGAGTCCTTAATTTCATCTCTCAGAGCTTCAGTTTCCTGATGTGTAAGAAAATAAATCTGATCCTCACTGAATCTCTAAGATTCTTTCTAGCTCCACAGTTATGTAATTGTGATGTAATTGTCATTTTCATATACCTTTCTATCTCCAAATAGATGAAGAGGTGTTGTCTAATAGTACTATGGATTCAAATAGTCTTTGAGAGTAGTGTAATAAAATATATATTCTGGATTCACATTTTCTAATAGGGGATTTGCAGTCAGAGTTTTGTGAAGTCAAAGACAGGGCAAAATATGATAACTGACACCAAGAAATAACTTAGGACCATAAAATATTCTCTATACATACACACACTCATACCGCAACACACATACACACACATGTGCACACACACTCAGCCACATATCTAGTTTGAATGCATATAACAAACAGCTCTACAATATATTTTGTCATCTAAGTACAAACTATGAGAATGAAGAAAAAGGCTCCCAAATAATATAGTAGCAATAATAACAATTATTATAAATAGCAGTAATAGAACCTCTAAGATATTAATAATTAGCATTATTTTTATAAGAAAAAATCCTCATATATCATTAACTATGTGCTGGGAACTGTTCTACACACTTTACATATGTTTATCCATTTTGATATTCATGACATCTCTATGTTATAGGCACTATTATGACATATCCTTTTTAGAAATAACAGCATATAAATAGAGACAGAATACTTTTTACCGAAGTTTACAATATATTAGGGCCTGTTAAACATTTTAAATACTCCATATTCCACTCAGTCTCCACAGTAACCCTGATTGGTAAGTAATGGATTTTATACAGAATGCATGAGGAAACTGAGGCCCAAATAATTTAAATAACTTGCCCAAGTTCAATGGCTAGAAAATAAAAAAGAAGGTATTTGCACAAGATCTATTCGACTTCATAATCAGAGTTCTTAACTGCAATATTTGGGACTTCTCAAGGTTATTTCTTTTTAATAAGTCTAGTAATTCAATATCTGGCCATGAGAGAAGATCTAATCAAGTGGTTAGGAAGAATATTTTATAATGTTAATCACAACTCAAGCTTCTTCAGACACCCATGACACTACTTTATTTTCTAGGGTAAGTTTACATTTGATCCAAGGGTGATGACCATTTCTGACCCATAAAAATGGTGATTTCATAATTTAACTTAATATGTAGTCCCTTTAGCAAATTTTGAGCAATAATTTGCAAACTTGATTAAATATTAGCTGTTGATTGATTGACAAAGAGGAAGCCCCCTGGCAGCTAATTTGTAATACATACTTTGATTATATTAGAAGTTAGCTCTCCTTGGCATTATTATATTTAATTATTCAAGATTTTAAAGGCAGACTTTGCCTATCTGTTTAGCATTCTTTACATGAATGGTTCCAAATTACCAAATGCCAGGGGGCTTCAGAATTTAAGAATTTTGCCTCCTTGTGTTACCAGACTTCACATACTCAATATTCCTGTTTTTATTCACACGAAGTAGTCCTACATATCAACAAGCACAAGAAATGATACAACTACCTGTGCAGTAACCATCGGTTGTTTATACAACAAGCTCTGATGGAGAAAGCCATTATAATGCATCGACTCACACCCTTGTGTGCTTATTAAGCTGTTGCCTTGCAGCTACAAACGCTCCCTTCTGTACTCAGCTCACTGTTGCTGGGGCTGAGATTCTGCAAACTGTATATTTTTTTTTCCCTGTAGACTGGCTCCTTCTTAACGTTTGCCAACAGGGGCACTAGATGGTACTAGGATGAAGAGCGTTGGATAGTCCTGGTTTGTTTGCTAATGATGTAAGAATCATTGCAGCAAGAGCTTTCTACCAGCACCACCAACTGGTACCAGTAGAAATGGGTTCTCGTTTCCTGTTTCTTCCAACCATCCCAGAACCCCTGTCAGAGGAATCAGTTCCAGTTGTGCTGTTCCCCTTCCTCAGATATCTGAATCTAGATTCATGGGGTTCCTCCTCTTAACTTCTAAGTTTTAAAAACTCTAAACTCTCTTCTTTTAAACCTCAGTGCTAGAAGGTTTGCTGTTATTACTATCTCTGAGTTCTCTCAAAGTTCTCTTTGCTTTTAAATGCCTGTTAAACCAATGGTTTTCTATCTCTTTGAAAACTAGTGTGATTTCTGTTTTTATGTTTTTTCCCTGATATATCCCCAATGTTCTGACTGATGTTGTTAATAAGTTGTTTTCTTTAGCACGGAATTGTTTGTCCAAATCCTGATATAAAATATGAGAATGGTGCCTAGTTGAACATGTTTATGAGAAAGAAATCTAGCTGGGAAATGGCTGGTAAACATTTGACAATTCTAAAATTTAGGATCAATTTTGAATTAGAAAAAACAAAAAAAACAAAAATAAGTTTTGGATTAAAAAAATTAATTAAAGGCACACTCCACAGTCACTTGTGAAAAATGAACTGTCATTTCGGAAGAACATGGAGGTTAATTTAACAGATAATTTAATAGACAGAGGATACTTACCAGTTTGTGTGAAAGCGTGTGTTCTATATACCCACATTTGCATTTGATTATTTTTTATTTTTAAGGAGTTGCTATCACAAAGTATTCTGGCTGGTGAACTTTCTTTCATTTCAATTATTCACTGAAGTCCAGATTCTTACAAGGACTTTAAAATTGTTAGAAATCCAAGCTTTGAGTCGATGCCTTCCTATTTCTTTTCCCATTTATTTTTCATGTATCAGGCCATGTAGGGAAGCCCTTTCCTTCCAAAATGCTGAGCTTTCTTTTTCAGAGGCAGTGACAGCCTAACTGGTCTTATGGCTGCTGTGCATACATAATTGGGTCGCTGTCCACTAAACTAAAATATTCTTTCTCACTAGATCCTTCATAAGAAGCTAAGGTCAGTAGCAGCTTGCTAAGTTACATGGATGGTTTCTACATTATCAGAATGCTAATGTTTCACAATCAAGCAACATTTTTAGTCTTGTCACTGCAATTATTGGACGTTTTTAGTCTGCTTCTCTCTTCTGATATTGATGCTGAAAGAGCTTTGTTTTGGGATTGTTTAATTCAAGCTTGAAGTTTTTCTAAATTCGTGTGTGAATTTATTATTGCCATTCCCTTGCTTACATTTTTTTAAATAAATTCTTATAGGTAAGAAGTTAAACCACGAACAAGAAATCCCTTTATGATACGGCCTCTGCTACCTCTCCATCCTAAGCTCCCTCAGCTCCCGCCTCACACTCTTGTACCACACATGAACTATTAGCAATGCCTAGAACAGTCCTGGTTTTCCTTGACCTCCAGTTCTTTGCAAATGTTGCTACTTCTTCCTGAAATATCACCACAACTCATCTTCTCTTCTTTTTGTCAAACAACCATTTTCTCATTGATGGAGAATCAGCTTAAGTGTCTGCTCTTTCTGTGAACATATCATGATTCCTTTGGGTTCCTCCTTGGGGTTGTCACCACAGTACTTTGAGTTTTCCTCTCTCATAAATCTTAGTTCAATATGTTGCAAACAGTTTTTATGGTATTCTTCAATTTAATAATAAAGAATTACAAAGGAGTAGATTATATATACTATATAAACAAAATTTAAAAAGAAACTGCTAACCAAACTAAGAAACAAAATATTACCCAAACTTTGCATTTAGATATGTGTTTATACTTATCATATTTCTCTAGCACACTTCTCAGAGATATGTACCATTTTAACTTTTTGTTTTGTGTTTTTACTCCATTTAAAAAAAGGATTTAATTACATATGCATATGTTCTAAAAATAATTTAGTCATTCTTAAAAATGGTGTTATAAATATAACATCTACATACATATATATAGCATACACATACCCTACAGCATATACAGTATGTGTATTCTTTTGCAACTTGTTTTCTTATTCAACATTGCTAAGATTGACATATATTTTTTTACATATAGCTCTAGAATATTAACTTATACTACTAAATATAATTCTGTTGTGTAAAAATACTAATATTTATTTAGCCATTCTGCTGATAGTTAGACTATTTCCAATTATATATGTACCATTATAAACTGTGCCACATTAAATACCTTGGCACATATATAGAACATCTTATTTAGGGTATAACTAGATGTGGAAATTCTGAGCCATAGGATATGCATATGTTTAATTTTCCAAGATAATAGCAAATTGTTATTTAAAAATGATTTCAGCAGAGTGCATCTCCATTTTTACATACATCATCTTCAACATTTGTGTTGTCAGACTATATTTGAAAATTCAGAGGCTTTGAAATAGTATCTTTTGATTCAGTTAAGGTTGGGCAACTATTCATATAATTATTTCTCATTTTGATTTTCTCTTTTTGTTCATAGTTTTTGCTCATTTTTCTATTGGATTTTTTTTTTGTCTTTTTGGCATTGTAGAAATTTTGAATTGCATTGTCGATTTCCTATATATTTTAGTGTTCTTCAATTAATTCCCTTTCAAATAATTACTTCCAGTGTGTAGCCTGTAACTTCCCATTTTTTGACAGTGCTTTTTTGGGAAACAGAGCTTTTAATTTTCAAGTGATCAAATGTATTAACATTGGAAAATATTGTGGCAAATACTTTTGTAATCTTAATTTAGAAATTATATCTTAGTACAAAAATATTCATTGATTTTTTTTCCCCAAAATTCGAAGATCTGCATTGCATTTTTAAGACTTTTGATCATCTGGGATTTATTTCTGTGTATGGTTGTTAAGAAAGAGTTCAATATTCTTTGTTTTTCTACACAGAAAATCATTTGTCCCAACTTAATATTTATTGAATGTTTGATCCCTTATTTCCCCAGTGATCATCAAGATTTTGAAAATGCCTTAGTTCGTATCAGAGTTTTTTTAATTTATGCTGCCTGATTTCTTGAATCTGTGAATTCATGTCTTTTGATCTTTGAAAATCCCTAATCATGATCTCTTCTAAACTTGCATTCTCTCCATTTTACCTATTCTATTCCATTCTTCCAGGATTTTCCTGTCCCTGGGTAAATTATAGAGAGGTTCCTTAGCTTCTTAGGTTACTCTAGGATAACAAATTTAAAAATTCCTCCATCTTTCAAAATATATATCTACTTACCAACTAATAATCACATCATATCCAGTCAAATGTAATCACTAAAACAGAATTCTTATCAAAGTTAAAGACTTCTTCTCTCAGAAGACAAAGGACCTCCCTTTTCCCAGACTGAGGAACAGATCTTGAGTGAACAGAGGTAACTTTTTAATTTTATCTATCTAAAAAATAATAGAAGTTTTTATGGGCTATTTTAGCATTAGTAGGTATTAATAACTCCAGAAGTTCAGGTAAGTAGAGAAAATATCATATTATTTTCTTTAATTAAAAGTAAATTTGATTCTCAGTCTCTAATTTGGCTGGATGGCAATCTTTGTTAAACTTAAGCATTATTGGGTTTCCTTTCATCTTCTAAACTCTTCAAATGTCTCAGGCAATTGTTCTAGAAGGAAACATTCAGGCAGATCATTTGATAATCAGTGCACATAGCGACTGTTAAAAGCTTGTTGTCTAATCCTGCATGAGTTCTAGAAATTTATGTGGGCCCTAGAAATCTATGGACTTTACCACTATGTAATGGGTATCTGTAACATAGACAGTAACTCTCAGCAAATAGTCTATTTTTATCCATGAGTTCACCTTCTGCCTTGAAGTTAGGCTATATGACAGATTCCAGTCAAATGGCTGTGAGAAAAATGGGCATGTGTCACTTTAAAGCTAAAGCATAGAAAAGGAAATGTTAATCCTCAATGTCTTCTCTTCCTCTGCCTCAGTAAACATGAAGCAACATTTTGAGATAGAGGAGCCTCTAGTGGTTTAAGTTTCTGAGTAAACTGGGTGCCACAGGGATGCACAACATGTAGAATGAGTTAGTTATAAACATTTGTTGTTATAGACAGTGGCGATTGAGGAACTGTTTGTTACTGCAGCTTAACTCAGCCTAATACAGCTATTGTATTACATATTTTTCTGGCTACAAGCCTATTTTTCTAGGGTATGATGATCCTATTACAGCGTTTAGATATCGCCTATTAAGTTGTTACCACCTACCTGAATCTCTAATAGGGAATCTGTCATGGAACTCTATTACTTGTAGAGTCCACAGTCTTTGAAACACTACCCAGATTTGGATATATTTAATTTTTTGTCTCTCTTCAAGTTAATCACTTCCCTCTCTTCCCCTGAAGACTCCAACATAATTTTTATTTGCCTTTGCCTTTCAAAAACACAGGAGGCTAAATCATCTTCTTACAATTTAAGTTTAAGAAACACATAAGCCCTAACTATCTTTATTGATTCATGGAGAAAGAGACAACAATAGTTAGGGTTTTTTTGTTTGTTTGTTTGTTTTTTGAGTAGAGAAAGTTTCTCTCTCAAAATCTAAGAATAGTATGAAGGTGTCATTCTTTCTGATTCTTTTAAAACAGTGAAAGTAAAACATGAATTTATATTTAAATAAATCACACTATTGTACATACATATTTCTTAATGACTTTACCCTGAATCTTGACATCTTTGACTTAAAAGCATTAAGTGTGAATTGCATAAAATGACAGCGTGCAACCTTAAAAATGATTTTCTTACTCTATTAAGCATCCTGAATGACTCAACATCAAAATTTTAAGCAGGGTGTAAAATGTATCTGTGACTCTATCTCCTAACAGCATTGTTTTCACCCTATTCTTATGGTTACTCTTCCAGTTCGACTTCTTTTTTCATGAGACTCTTGTCTTTTTATTTTTTTCCCCCACTTATGATTCTCTTTTTGTCTCTACTTCTAGAAATGATGAATGCTTTCATTGCATAAAGCTGGTTTCTCTAACATTTGGGTTGTTTTTCTCCAGGTAAATTTGACTATACTTAATTCTTTAAGAATTTTTGTTTTTTATTTGAATGGCCAGAAACATCTAAAATAATTTTCTTTTCCTTTTCATAATTTGGTAATGTAAGATTTTTATTTTGTGATAACTTTTAACTTGTCTGTGTAGGAGCAAGTAATGATCTTTGATATTAGCAGTATGATTTAGATAGTATAAACAAGTAAACTGCTGTCATTCTTGAAGTATATCCAAGGACTCCTCTCCCAAAAAACTGCTTCCCAGACTTTTTTTGACTGGGGTATTGTTGCCTGAGTGCATTAGCTACACTTAGAATCAAGCCAGGACAAGGAGCAAAACTTTACATTTAAAATCATCTTTATGTCCATTTTGAAGCTTCTTTTCCCTCATATTTGAGAGTCTTATTTGGTATACACTGGCCTATATTTTTAGTAAACTTGTCAATTCTGAAAAACCACACAAAGAAATTATGGTTAATTTGTTACTCTCTTCAGTACCTTTTTTCCCATAAATTTTTATAATTTACAAAATAATTACTGTGAGGAAATAGCAATGATTAACAACAACAAAAAAAGTTGCTATTGTTCATGTGGAAAATTTCTTTAGTTGGGATGTATTGTGGTAGCTATCAAATAGAATCACATATGGGACTACTTCTACTGCTTGACTAAAATCGATTTCTAGGAATAAAAGGATTGTTAACCATCTTGATGTTATTAATAAACATAGGGGCTAGAACATTCTATGGTAGTTAGATGCTAGATATTAGAAATAAGATACAATTCAAATACATGTCCCCAAATTTATTGACTTCCATATAATCATGTTTCATTTTTGAACAACTGGTTTTGATTGGGGAGTGTATGCAATTTGCAGAAAACAAACTTCTGTCCAAGAGTGATGTATTGTACTAAATTTTGCTGATACAATAAGTATTTCCTTTTTAATGAGATACAGTAAATCACTTAAGCTTGTTTAAATGAGTATCATTGCTTGGTGTTAATGTTTGGATGAAAAAGTACTCAAGGGATTATTTTTCTTCCCACGTTCTTTTATTCTTAGATTCGGTTTCCTTCCTTCTTAAGATTTTGCCCAAATCTGGCATTTTCCATCTACCTTTTTTCTCACATTTGTGTTTTTTTTCATATATAAATATATTATTTAGGATATATGGGTTCTATGACTAACAAGCAATATTTTAGCATTGCTAGACTAAATCCCATGAGACAGTGATTGTGTCTATTATATTCAGTGCTGTATCCCTAGAGCCTAGAATATTCCCTGAAATAAAACATGATTATATTATGTGATTTTGATAGATAGGATCCAGTTTTTCCTACTTTAAGTCACTTTAATATCTTTCCCTACACATCTTCCTAAGAGCGTAACTGTGGTCTTAAAGCAAATGCAGACCACAGTTGTTGTGCATTGGTTCCATGTACTAGTGCTACCCATTGTAGATTTCACTTCTGGTGTGTTCAGCATCCATGACAATATCTAAAAAGTGGGTGTAATAATAGATATTATGGTCTCTTAATATTTGGGTCTCTTAATATTTGTGAACCAAATATTTTCCACTTTCTAACTTCTAAGATCATAGTGAGATTACACTCCCATCTTGCCCCCTTGGGACTTCATGAGGTCTTAGTACTAGTTCTGGCCAATGCGTTTTGAAAGAAATGATAAGTGTGATTTTACCATGAAGTCTGTAATTCTCAGTGAAGAATTCTCTTTTTCTTTCTTGCATGGTGACAGTCAAGATGGTGGTTGCTTACCGGGACTATAGTAAGAAGAGAATCTAACAGACTCATGATAGACATGAATGAGAAGTCATCCTTTGCTGTATTAAGTCACTGAGTTTTGGCAATTATTACAGCAGCATAAACTAATATATTCTAACGATTGGAAATAATGTATCAAAGTGTTATAGTTTACAATAGAGTGATTTTAAATTTTCATGCACAATGCAAAATGAGAATATTTATTATCTGTACTTTTGTAATGACCATTTTAAATTCTCTCCCATATCTGAATTTTTCCTTTACCCATTTACAACCATGTGGTGACATATTTTTCAGGAAACAAATGCATATTTGTTAAAACTAACACTCCTTTAAAAACTGTTTCAAATGTCCTCCACCCTGAAACATGTTTGTCCCACACTGGGTGTCAGCCTCTATTATTGGAATGAGAGCTAGATCTCTGCCTTAAGGATAATGCACATTCTCTTTCGGCTAACTGCAAATCTACCATCTGATGCTCATATGAACCTGTATCGACAACAGTCTAAATTTCATCACATACATGAAGATAAACACTAACGTACTAGCTACTTATTTTGAAAGATGAGTAAAGGAGTTTTTATGAGACATAATAGCAAAAGTTTTTTTTTTTTTGTACTATAGAATGATCCTAGAGTTTTGATTAATACTATTCTTTCCAGGTAGCCTTTAAATTGTTTTAGATATGTATGAATTGTACCTTAAATTCTTCAGAACAAGTACATGCTGCCTGATAGCCACTGAATCTGGCTTTAGAGACCATCTTTTTCTGCCTTTTTGAATTTTATGACCACTTTTTCAGAGTAATCTTTGATCTTTTTAAACCACAGGGGAATTCTGACAGATCCACTTTACACAGGCTTTTGAGGCTCTTTATATTTTTTTCAGTCAACAAATTAGACAAAAGAAGATAGGCATTATCCTACTTTTCACTAAGAAAGCATATGTATCAGATTTGTAAAATGCATCTGTAATGAGAAAAAGATGGAAAGTTGGAAAAAAGACTTGGAGTCACATCAACCCACTTCAATGGTTAATATTTCCTTAAAACGTTTCATCTGTTTCATGTCTTTTAAATTATGATTATAAATTTTTGAAAGAACCAGAAAAATCCATCTTCTGAAACTTTGTGTCCCTTTACTCTAAACAATAACAGAGTTGCCAAATAAAATATAGTTCTCCTGGTTAAATTTAAATTTCAGACAGATAATGAATATAATTTTTCATATAAGCATGTTTCATGAACTATTCAGATGTATTTGCACTAAAGAGTATTTCATTGTTTATTTGAAATTAAAATTTATCTGGATTTTCTATATTTTTACTTGCTAAATCCAGTAACCATACATAGTAGATACTCAAAAAAACACCTGACTTACTCAAAACCAAATCTTCTTGTCATTAATAAAAACTCTAGAGCTGGAATTAGAGATTTTTAATTCCCTGCCCAGAGATAATTTTTCTACATCAGCCTTGCCTGCCATGACAGATATAGTGGTTCACTGCATTAACCCTAGAGAAATACTGGCTCAGCTCTTGGGTTCACTATTTACTAACTTGAATTTTGGATAATTTACTTATCTTTTCTATTCTTCAGTGTTCTCACTGAAATGAGATTTAATAACATTATGAAGATATGCAAGACCAAATACTTAGGTTGGCAATAATGATTATTTTACAGAAGTAGATATTAAAAACAAGTACTTATTTTCTTTTTTTGTGTTCTAAGTCTCTTCTGAGGATCTGAGGAAATCTAAGAAGACCTCAAAAGGAAGTCATATATTCAAAGATCATTTTCTTAACAATTCATATCATGGGCTCTCTGAAGCCCAAGTTCCATGAAGATAGAATGAATCTAGTATCAGTTTTATGTAGATTTTAAAACTCTTTATATTCAAAAGATACTTAATGAGATAGCCTCACAAACTCAATAGATCTGATTTTTTTTTTTTAAATCAAAGTAGAGTGATTATTTCTTAACCTTGGGATCTCCAGTAATTCTTTCTTATAAAGGGCTAAGGCGGTAAACCTGAGCTGAGTTTATGTGATATTGCTGACTGATATGTTCTGTAGAGGACTTCAAATTCACTTATCAGCATTTTGCTAGTTGGACACATATTTAATTTTCTTGGCACTGTATTCAATGATCTGTAGCCTTGAACTAAAATAGTGAATTTTTCAGGGATACTCCATCATGTGCTTTACACAGCACAACACAAACTACAAGAAGAAAACTCTTCAGAAAGTGCTCTTAAGGTTTAATTACATAACATTATCAGTATGACTATATTAAGAGTTATCCAAGTATACTTTGTCTTATCAAATTCTTGTAATTTATTCTCTAAATTAAAAACAATGCATATTCTTTTATGAGGGATGCTGGAGCAAATATACATCATACATTTATTTGTAACCAATGTTGCACACTTGTATGCCACAGTAAGTTGCACAAATTAAAATGTCTTTGTTCTTAAGATGGTCAGAGTCATTAATTAAAGGCCAGATCCATTTTATAAGGACTGTCAAGTCTAGCAATATTCCATGTGATAGAGGATATTCCAGATGGACATCCTATGTAAGAGGAACTTTCTCCAGTTAGCAGTAAAACAGCCAAGGAGCATAACTGTTTTATCCAGGCACAAATTTTACTTAAATAACATGAGAGGGCTTTCATGTTCATACACTATTATGAGATAACATTATGGAGCACATTGAGGTTAAGCAATTTTCCCAAGGTCACAAATTGGTAAGTTTCAGAGCAGAATAGGAACATAGGGAAACTCTAGTACAGCACTTGTTGCTGACATTGTTCCTGCTAAAAGCTGATATTTACTGACCACATATGCAAATTAAGCCAGTTTTGCTTTCTGCTTTTTTGTTCTTCAGCTTCATTGAGGTATAATGAACAAATAAAATTATAATATATTTAAAGTGTACAATGTGCTGATTTGATAAATCCATACATTGTGAAAGAATTCCCACTACTCATCACCTCACATATTTACTATTTTTTTAGAAAGAATGCTTAAGTTCTATTCCCTTAGTGAGTTTCAAGTATGTAATCAAGTTTTGTCAACTAGTCATCATGTTCTATATTTGATCCTCAGATCTTATTTATCTTATAAATGAAATTGTGTACCCTTTTACCCTCTTCCTATTTTCTCTCACCCCCTACCCCCAGCCCAGGGCAAACAACATTCCACTTCTTGTTTCTATGCGTTCAATTTTTTAAAATCCCATATATAAATGACACCATGAAGTACTTGTCTTTCTCTGTCTGCCTTATTTCACTTAAGATAAAGCCCTCCAGTTTCATCCATGCTGTCACTAATGACAGGATTTCCTTCATTACTAAGTCTGAATGATTATGTGTATATATATATATATGGGCATACACACACACACACATATATGTATAGACATACTACATATACATATATATGTATCACATTTTCTTAATCCATTCATCCATCAATAGATGCTTGTTTCCATACCTTGGCTTGTGAATAATGCTGCAATGAACATTGGAGTATAGATATCTCTTCGAAATACTGATTTTGTTTCCTTTGGGTACATACCAAGACGTGGGATTGCTTTATCATATGGTAGTTCTATGTTTAATTTCTTGAAACCTCCATACTGTTTTCCTTTATGGCTATGTCTTTTTATAGTCCCACAAACAGTATACAAGGGTTCCCTTTTTCCTCATCCTGGCCAGCATTTGTTATATTTTAGATAACAGATACCCTAAGAGGTGTGAGATTATATCTCACTCTGGTTCGATTTGCATTCCCTATGATTAGTGAAATTGAGTACTTTTTTATGTACCTGTTGGCCATGTGTATGTCTTCTTTGGAAAGATGTTTATTGACATTGTTAATGGCTGTTGAAGATTTTTGTACCTATGTCCATCAGGAATATTGGCCTGTAATTTATTTCCTTGCAACGTCCTTGTCTGGCTTTGGTATTCTTCCAGGGAGATACTGGGCAACTTGGTTTTATTTGGAGTGAGTCAGAGGAAGAAGTTGAGACAAGTGCCTACTGGTTCCCCAAGCTCTAGGGATGATAGCAGTCAGCACTCAGATGGATGCCAATTAAAAGCTGGACTTTCAGTAATATGTGCAATCAAACTCCTACGGAATGACTGGGAGGTGGGGACTTCTGGCTCTTTCTTCTGTGCTGAACTCTAAGGGAGTTCAGCAAGTCCTCATGCACCTGTTAAGAACTGCCATTTTGTTTTCTATAATCCTGTGGGACTCAGGCATGCAAGCCGCACTGGCTTTCAGAACCAGGTGTTTTGGGGACTTATGCCTTGGATGGCAGCCTTAAAAGTTGAAGTGATAGATGTGCCGTCCAAACCCGATGCCTCTCAGCGAGAAGCTGGGAATTAGAGACTGTCTAACACTGTGCTGGGGTGGGATTTATGGCAGGAGTGTACGTCAGTTTTTCCTATCCATTTAGATGTGGGTATTTTCTCTCGTACCTGATATGCAGGGATCACTCAGCTAGTTTCTAGATTTCTCTCACAGGGAATTGTTCCGTGTGTAGCTGGTAAAAACAAACAAACAAACAAACAAACAAACACAAAACAAAACTTTGCCAACTACTTCTGAAGATTGCTGTAATCCATCTTCACAATGTGATATAGTAGGTACCCATGTTATATCTATTTCAAAAATGAGAAATCTGAGATTTAGAAAAACTAAAGCTCGTTTAAACAAAGATTAGCAAGGGATGAAACTAGAATTTGAAATACCACATTCCACGAATCCTGGATGCATTTTTTTTTAGCATTTTTATATCTTTGAAGTCAAAATTCATTGATCACTTTTAGTCAAAACAACATAGAGGAATATACTTCATGTCATTGCCTGCCAGTGATTAAATTTGGGTGTAGCCATTCTCAATGTCATCCCTTCAAGTGAGTTATGTACATTGTTAAACCTGCAAATGTTGAGTGTAATTGCCATCTAAAATGTCTTCAAAGACCCTGCATTATGCTACAGTTCAACACTAAAACTAACAGATACAATTAAGGTGTGTTTTTTTTTTTCCTTTCAATGTGGTATATAGATTAATAATGTATTTTACTATTGAATCATTTGGATTTGACAAAATCGTATAGGTAGGTTAGTATTCAAACCTCCAAAATAAGCATAGTAATATTATTCTAGGATTTATTTCCAACAAGCTGTTATTATGCACTATTATGTTAATGCCATAGAAGTATTAAGTAATTATATTATTTTTAAAAACATGCATAATTAAACACAAAAATACTGCATAAAGTGTTTGGTGTTTTAGAGTATGGATACCTTGAAAGATAAATAAAATAATTTCTCAATTAAGATAGTTTCTCCTTGACTATTTGGTTCCTTTTAAAATATATTGAAACTGGATCAACCAGTGAGTGGGTTTCGGCAATATGCAAAGACCACAATACACTTCGACTATTTCTTTGCGTGAGCAAAATAAAATTCAGGGGAAAAAAAAGATATGTAATGAGAGGAATGTGTTCTTTCTTCCTCTCATAGGCCAGGGAACCCAGACACACAGCCAGGTTTTTAAGGAAAATAACTTCACCTGATAAATTAAACTAAGAAGTTAAAATCCCTCACTGGTATTATTTTAGGCAGATTCTCAGCAACAAAAATAATATGCACATCACACACACACACACATGAAGATCTTAGATGTAGTAAATATTTGCAAATCAGATGTTATTTTCCTCTGGTCTCTCTGGCTAGCAAATTTCATTTACATCCTCTTATTTTCACATTGCTCTAATGATATCTGTCTGCTATTGATAATTAATCTAGATAATGACATTTCTGAATATGATACCACATCGCTGGACACTGAAGTGTGTCCAACATGCCATTAAAATTCCATTAAAGCTTTATTTACCAGTCTCAAATTAAAAATAAACATTGGTTATACATAAGAGAGAATAATGATCACACTGACCTTGGAACGTTCATTCTTCAAAACCTACGGACTGAAGGAGTGGTAAGCTAAGATGAGAACATTTGATGAAGGAAATCTAACTAGCGGTCTTGGCAAAAAAAGCTGGAATATACTTAATTCCTTATTTATCTTTAGCAGATACAAGTTAGAATGTTCCTCAGAAGAAAAAAAAAACTGTTTTTTGTTTATTTATTTGTTTTTTTTTGAAGGCATCCTGAACATGAATGACTTAATACAAACTTTATTATATACAGAAGTGACCTTTCTGTACTTTTAGCTTCCTACCTTAACTTTGGATATTATAATCGTGGTGTGAAGTCCCAGCTGAAGTCTAGATTGGACAGCTACCATCTGATGAACTAGTGAAATAAAATCACAGAGATCCTCATATTTTGAAAGCTAAAGAAATTTTGTAACAGGATTCCAGTTATGTCTAATACTGGAAGTTTATCTTCACCTTAGTGTGTTTGAAAAACACTATCGTGAGCCATTTAGTGTCTGCTGGAAGGAGGTCTGACTTAACTGTATGAGAGATTAATCCTAAGGTAAAAAACAGCTATCTGTCTTAAATTTAATGTAAACACCAAGTCTTGCTGCTCTAAGCATAAAGAGAGTGCTTCTGAGCATAGCTCTTTGGCTATTATTGACATACGTTCTTTCCCTATCCTTGAGGCTGCATAACCAGGTCTTTGAGAAGAGACCTGAGTGCTGTTTGGTCAAGCTAAGAAATACATCGTGACCCAAGCTCTCATCTTTCATGACTTATGAGATCACATTACAACATAAATGGAAAGATGGACTCTTCTTAGGTCTGCCATGAAGTTTCATACAACTTTGATGCCATGGATACTCAATGGGTCCGTGGAAAAGCTGAAGAAGATATTACCATAGCAGCCAATAAACAGAGCCATAGAGGCACCTGCTAGAATAATAACAGGTGGCATCTCCAAGATAACTGCTGACTATATGGGATGTCAAGAAAACCATGGTGTCTAGGAGAAGAGCACTGAGGAATGATAGTAATACTTGGGAAAGCAACATGAAAACCTTCAAATACATATCTTGGGAATTCAAAGAAAGACATAAAAGAGGTGGAACTTTGCTGGGGGCTAGAGGCCCTGGCCAGAAGATGAACATTATAGGTCAGCAAATTATGACTCTAATATTAATGGGTTCTTATTTTTATCTATGGAATAGTGACACTTAGGTTATCAAATAGTAGGCCTTTCTTCTTCACTGGTCCCTAAAGACAGTATCATGTTACCCCCAAATGTTATAATTCAACGAAGATCCTCTTAGGACACTGTCATGGAAAGGGTTGGTGCAGTGCATATTACATCAAACTTGTTTGTGTCACGTAGGCACATGCTTAGGACTTGTAGTCTTTTCTCCTGGTAGATACTAAATATGAAAGTAGCACTTAATCTATGATGTTCTTGACAAAATGCCCATTGTGCCAGGCTGTGGTCTATTGATTAGTTCCCATGCAGTATAGAAGTTCTTAAACATACAAAATACTCCTAAGTATACATATTTCTGTCTCGATTGCATCGTAAGCTGCAAAAGAAGGAGGTGAAGTATAAAGTCTATACACTGTTCCCTAAAAATGAAGTGAGAGACTGCGTGTGATTTTTTTGCATGCCAACAAACCATTCTCCAACACCAATAAAGTATCCAACTATTCAATTAAATTCTGACACTATCTGGAATCATCCCAGACCCCATAGATAAAAAGCTCAGTCTCACAAGACTCCCTCTACTTGAGATGTCAGTTGCAAGTCCCAGGGGCCACCCATACTTTTGATCCACCAGCTATGAATTTGGGCATTCCCGCAACCCACTCCTCAGTTTTGATAATTTGTTAGAATGACTCATAGAATATCACTTTACTAAGGAAATCACATAAGTTAACTAGTTTGTTTTTAGCGTTACAACTCTAGAATAGTCAAATGGAAGAGATGCACAAAACAAGGTATTGGGCGAGATTGGCACAGAGCTTCCATGTCCCATTCCGGGCATGTCACTTTCTCAGCAAATCAATGTATTCGCCAACTTGGATGCTATCTAAGCACCACAATTTAGGGGTTTTATGGAGGTTTTATTACTTAGGCATGAATGATGATTAAATCATTGGCCACTGGTAATTGAACTCAACCTTCAGCTCCTATTTTCTCCCCAGAGGTCAGGAGGTAGGGCTGAAAGTCCCAGTTCTCTGATCAAGGCTAATTTTGTGTGTGTGTGTGTGTGCATGTGTGTGTGTGCATGTGTGTGTGTGTGTGGTGTGTGTGTGAGACCAGTCACCATTCTTAAGCTATCTAGCTCCCATCTCTTATCCTCACAACAGTTATCTTATTAGCATGCAAATGACAGTGAATTCCATGGGTTTTAGGAGCTGCGTGTCAGGGGAAAAGGACAAAGACCAAATATCAATTTGTTTATTATACTACAGAAGGGAAGGAGAATTTCTCACTATAGGAACTTATGCAGAGGGCAAGAATACATTGCAACTTCCAAATATTCTCTCTGAAGGCAGTGAGACTATCCACTGGGGCCTGACATATAATAGTCTTAGACTTTGAAACTTTGCCAGGTTTATTTTTAACTTTTATTACTCTTATGTGATTGCAAGTAAAACCCAAGAGACTATTCTGAACGTTAAAAATGCATCTGATCACTTTGTAAGTTATATAAATGTCTAATCACTATGTTGTATATCTGAAACGAATACAATATTGTATGTCAACTGTAGTTGAAAAATAAAAAAATATTTTAAGAAATGTAAAAAAAAAATGCATCTTTCCGGATAAAGAGAAAGAGAAAAGATGGGAAGAAAATTTATTTTTTTCATCTAAGATTAGACTAGTGGTAAAAATTAAAAAAATACAAAGTGCAGAAACTATGGTTACCACCTCAAAAGAAGAACTCATATGCAAACTTTGGTGGCTGTAACAAGGATGCAAAGGGGGTTATATTATTCTATTATATGAAGAGAGCTGATAAAAGTCAGCTTTCCAGAAGAAAAACTTGTGTGAGCTTCTCTGGTCTTGTGTTGTCATACTAGGAGGATTCAAACATAATAGCTGAGTTTTGGGTAATGAACCCAACTGTCAATTTAAATAGACTAAACTTAGGTGCAAATGTTTTAACAAAAATGTCAGACTCACTATTCTGAAATTTTTGGCCATCAAAAAATTAGATGACACAGAATGACTCCAGGTTACTATATGATACAAAGAAAATCTACAGTAAATTAAGGTAATGTTCCTAATTATTTTGCAAGATATTTTTTCTACGTAACTCTCAAAATGTATACGTTATTTCTTTTTCGAATTGTTTTTTTTTAAAGTCACACTCACACTCAGATGATGCTTTCTTAAAACTATTTCATAAAAACAATTGGATATTTTTATACATTGAATCATTAGATTAGGACCATAAATAACAATTCATAATTTAAGAGGACTTTTTTAAAAATCAAGTTACAAATAACTATTAAATAGCCTGGAATATAAATTATTATCGAATAATACTAAAGTTAATAGTTTAGTATTAGGCTTTTGAAAGTTATTTAAGAAA
Organism: Pteropus medius; assembly: GCF_902729225.1. Classification (NCBI taxonomy): domain Eukaryota; kingdom Metazoa; phylum Chordata; class Mammalia; order Chiroptera; family Pteropodidae; genus Pteropus; species Pteropus medius. Next base: position 9,269,360 of record NW_024349797.1, read on the forward strand.
TAAAAATAGTAAAATATGAAACATTTTTTATTAATTAGATATTAAAGATGTTTGAAAAAATTAATTTCTTTTGACTTAAATGTTTATAACCCCTTATAGTCTATCAGTGATGTCTTTCCTTATTCGTCCTTCATTCCCAAAACTTTATTTTGCTGAAGGAAGACAGTAGACAAGTGTAAATGTTTCAACACATTTTTATAAAATTATTCTCAGAATCTGTTGGCCAACATAAAATGCCAGAATAAAGTTCCTAATACTTCAGTGATTCCTTGTTATAAAATTAAATTACATAAAAATAGAATAAAGTAATAAAAAGGAAACAGCTATAATTAAGAAAGTTAACTTTTAAAATACCCAAATGTTTGTTTTTGTTTGTACCATGAAGATAAATGAAAAAAAAAAAAAGCTCTCATTTGAAGTCACTGTTGTTTCGATTTCTTCTTAAGTTTTTACTTTTGTTCTTTGGTTGTGATAAGTTGATATAAAAATATAGTATAAAAATAGCACCTTCTTTGGCACAAGTTCTTTTTCTTTAAAAACTATTGTTATAATAGCTCAGTAAGGCTCAAGGAATTCCTAGTTCAAGAAAAGTAAGTGTATAATTAGGTCAAAGTCCTCCCTAATCTAACCAGACAGGAGCAGCCTAAGTAGCCATTATGAGTGGGTGAAAAGAGGGTGTCTGCCTTAGGATCTCTCTTCTCATAGCTTTTAGGAAATAATATATCAAATGAAAATATGAGACTCTTCCAGGATGATGCTATCAGTAATAATCGAGTCAGTTGAAAGAATTTATAAAATGCGACATGCAAGAGAAATACTTCAATATAGCTTTACTGCAAAATTCTCAGCTTTGCAAGGCTTTAGGGGATAAAGAGGATATAGAATGGTTAAAGAAAAGGAATAAAAAGTCCCCATTTAGCAACAGGAAGTAAGAAAAATTATTTGGAATATATTTTGATATACTTTACGATAAAGAAAAGGGTAAATTGAATTCAGACTTCAAGGTTGAGCAGAAGTATACAGCTAAACGAGGTACTGCATTTTTAGTTATCTTTGCTTCTTGTAGTCTAAACTAATAATAGTTCACATATGTATAGAAAACTCAATGTTCAAAGATGTTTCAGAATAATTATCTACTTTTATCTTCATAAATATCCTCTGAAATTCCGGAGATTTAAATGATTACCATTTTGCAGAAAGGAAAACGGTTTAAAAAAATTGGTCAAGATCTTTTAAAGTCACATGATGAGTTGTGACAGATCTGAAACTCAAATACAGATTTTCTGAATCTAAGGCCCATACTCTTCTTGTTGTAACATACTTGATATTATATATTGCACATTATTATTATTCAAAAAGAAATCTTTTCAAGTCCTTAGAGAATACTTTGTTCAATTTGATATGAATTAGGTATATAACCTTGGCCTACATCCTTTATCATGGTTTTGGAACCTCAGACCCAAGTGCATTTTTGAAATTTTTTTTTTTATGCAAGACTGTGAAATTTTTTGCTTTCATCTATTAGGAGGATCTATATATTAATGAAACAACTGAGATTGTGTAAATAACTTGCTGGTTATATACACAGGATATATCAGAAGTTAATATTGGAGAACAGTTATAATTGTAATTATTTTTCATTCTACAAAAGAATAAATGTAGTATATTGAAAAAAAAATTTGCATCTGTGTGGATCCATACAGTCTAAAATCATGTTTTTCAAGGGTCACCTGTAGTATGATATATGCAATGTATGCTTTACTGTATATTATTTTTTAAAGAATAATGATGTGCAGGAACACAGATGCAACACATCAGTAGTATTGTGAAACATGCTCTTTTTTTTGGAAAAAAAGAGAAGCAGAGAAGCCCCAGAGCACAGAGGGCTCGAGAACAATCCTTAGCCTATGGAGAACATGTTTGGGTCAGACATAACTGGACAGAAGTCAGCATGGAAGCACCTCAGTAGACATTTCCTGTGTCTATACCACCCTTACTATTAATAGTGAAAGGAAGGCAGAAGAGATCGCTGGTGCTTATGTAGCAGTGACACTTCCTGGCCCCAGGAGAGACTGGCTTAGGAAAAAAGCCCTCCAAAGCCCAGTCTATCTGCCTGTTCTTCCCTGAGTTAAGGCCCATCTGCTAAGTGTACTCTTTGCTTAGTTCCAGGAAGCACAAAAGAAAAGAACTTGTATGGACATCTCTATTTGTCTCTCCACTAATGGTTAGCTTCCAGGGCAATTTTGCTTCACACTTTTCATGTTGTTAAAAGGAAAATATGTTTGCTATGAAGACAGAGAAGAAAGCCCATGCTCTTAGCCAGTTCAATGTAATTTGGGTGAACACAGTGGTGTGGTGCTAGACCATCTCTTGGGGGACAGCAGTTTGGGGAGTTGGGAGATCTACTGTGGAGTGTTTACCAGCTTCCACAGTATAAACCACCCGCTATTGCTGATTTCACCTACTAACATGAAGTCACTAAATGTGGAATGAGAAAGAGCTGCACATAATGAACTTGCGCCAGCTGGCAGGAGCCAGTCTCACCACACCTACTGGGGAAACACATAATATGTCACTCAAACTGGAACAATTCTGGTAGTTAAAGAGACGCTGTTAATATTTAAACAGAAATGGATGCAAATCAGGACAGGCTCAAGCAAGTGGGGATATATAAATGCTGCAACCTCAACAGATCACAAGCATCCAGAAGATATCTAAGGAATCTTCCTCCTGATGTAACGCGCACCTTTGGGATTCTTTCGACTTTCTTGGAGTGGGAACCCTGTATATGGATTTAATGAACGTTTGTAAATTATTTGTCTTTTGGGATTTTGACTCTTGAGTGGAATTTCATAGGATAAGAAGACTTGGCTCTTCTAACCTCCCTCCCCTCCAAAAAAAGAAACCAAAAAAACAAAAAAACATCTTCCCTTGAAGAGACTTTCCTTTAGTTTTAACACTTAGTTTCTTTGGAACTGCCCAGACCAGTAATTCTGCAATCTTTGGTTTTGCATTTTCTTTTCCTGCCTATGAAGTACTCTGTAAATTTCCAATACTACTAAGCAATTCCTTTTTTTTTTTCTTGCCTTACATTAGCTAGAATCACTTTGTGTTCATTGTTACCCCCAAACAAAGTTGTGTTTTTTGGGAGTGAAATAAAATGGAAGGACATATGTTTCTATGTCTTCTGATAATCTCTGGCACACATATAATACTGTAGGAAGTACATCCCCAAACAATCTGCCAAAATGCCAAGCAGTCCTAGGGGTGAGGCTATGGGTAGGAAGTTCTATAATATAAAACTAGTGGCTTATTTGTGTACACTGTCTAAAGCAGGCAAAATCAATACATGTCCATTCTGGGAATAATTTTACAGAACACAATTAAGTTAAAAATATTTGAAGACATTTCCCCAAAGTTACACAACTGGATAATGAAAAAGATGGGCTTCAAACCCAGGCTCTGTTCTGTGCTCTTTGTCCCGTGCTCCCTTGCATATATGCCTGATCACACTCTTTAAAGGTGTCAAGCGAACGTATATCTCATGGGATTAAAAGACCAAATTTAGTTATTTTCTTTAAGTTATCTACTGTTTAGAAATTCCCTTTTCTAAGAAACGCATGGGAGAAAATTCTGTGACCTTTTTTACTCTGTGGTATTCAACATAAAATTCAATATAAAAGTTTTTAGGAAAAGAGATACACTTTCTTAGACATTCATTCATTTATCTAAGTACCTATTAATTTTTATTATTTTGCTACACATTATCCTAAGAATTTGGTCAAATCTATGAACAAATCTTAAGAAGAGATTGTAATAAAATGTTGACCCTTCCTCAATAGTGATCGATCTTTCATTTTCATTTTGACATTTCTTCTGGAATGCTTATTGGAAGTCTCTTTGAATCAGGCAGATGAGAACAAACAAGTTGTCATTGACTATCATGGCTCATTTCCAGACTTTCCTTCTATATTCAGATTATGTTCAATATTATAGAAAAAGCACAGACCTCACTTTCCTTTCCTTGAGGAGGTATTTCTCCTTAATACTGCAGCCTTCTTCTGCCCCTCTTGTGCCAAGAGGAAGAGGCTTACCTGGCTGTGGATGGCAACTATTGATGCACACACCTGGGATGTGCTGAATTAGTCTAATGAAGGTCCTGAGCACAAGAAATTGAGTATTTTTTTCTCTCTTCTCAAATGAGAGGCAGCAACCTCAGTAATTGTGAACTGTGTTTGCTCTGCAGAATCAAACTTTCTCTCTAGTGAGCTTTCTCAAGGCCATAAAAAAGGAGTAAGATTTGGTGAAATTGGAAATCCATTTTTTTCTCTCAAATAAGCTACATCTCCTACTAGCTTTCCAATAATACAGGAGTTATTTTCTCTAGCTACTGATTCTTTTGTCTTACTTTTAAAGTTCAGGATTCCAGTGGGGAACTTGATTATTTTTCCACATACTAAGAATGGTTATTTTTGATTGCAGTGGAGCTGTTGGGCAAAGTTACAAGTATGCAATACACAGTGTTGAGTTTTAGAAGCAGCCAACATTTCTTCATTTTCTGTGCTGAACTACACACTTCAGGTTTTACCTTGGCAATGTTTGTACTACTGTGTTTGGAAGAGTCGGTATAAAAGGGTAACTTCTAAGTTGTAACATTCTGCTGATCTTTTCAGACAAACAAATCAAAGTGAAAAATTGGTATGCATTACACAAAAGTGGTAGGAAGAATGCAGGGTATCAGCAATATTATCGCATAGCTAGAATGTACTGAAAGAAAATTCGTTGGATTCCTGGTATTATTTTTAATATACTTCATCTATATTAAAGTTGAAATTGTCAATGAAGCCTTAGCATAGCTTAAAAATGAGGGAGGCAATAATTGAAAGAATAAAAGAATCTGATGACCTCTGTTACTTATGTCCATACAAATCAAAAATAATCCATAGCAATTTGCTTTTTAGTTGTTTCCTCTGCCATCATTAGTTTCCAGAGATTACATGTGTAAAACACGCTTTCAGATGTAAGATGCACTTAAAATACAAGGCTAGAGTCTATATTCAAAATGAAATCTAAAAATGGATATGTTCTTATCTCACATTTATGAACAATTTTTTAAGATCGTATTCACACTTAGGTTTCTCCACAGGTAATGAGACTGAAACTGAAAAGCTTTTTGATGTTCGAAATTAATTTTATACTTTCAAGCTACTTTAGTATATTAAAAGGCAGATATTTTCTTTATTTTTCTTTTGAATAATAGTAATATTACTTTTTATTATAAATATTAGTTGACATATCCTTAAATACTTTATAAGAATTTAAAAAATACAGGAATGTAGGAAGATTATCATGATAGTTTTTGCCAAGGTCTTTACATATGTGATCTCAGATTTTACTTATAAATAAGACCTCCAGTTGGTGTAATTATCCTGAGACTCAGAGAAGTTAAATAACTTTCATAATTTCACACATCTCGAAGAGGTCACAGCCAGAATCAAATCAATCACATTCTCATCCTCCAAATAAAATTGCTGTTCACATCTTAATGAACATCCTTCAGTCTGTGTGTTCTAAATTAGTATAAGAATATATATATAATTTATATCTTACATTTTTTATAAGATACTACAAACCTCTGTAAATAAATATTCTTAGTAAACATATTTTTTAAAGGAAATTAAAACTCCCCCCCCCTTTTTTTGTCTGAGCCATCATTTATTTACCTGTATCTTTATTATTGGTTGTTTCCACATTTTTCTCTTGTAAAATGTGGCGAACTTCTTTGCACTTTAAACGTTCAGTTTTCTGAATTGAAGTAGATGACTGGATCAACATCAAAAAACAACAAAAATACTTTTAATGTTTATTATAAAGGGACGATTATGGAAGATGCTAAATGCCTTCCTATACCCAAAACAAAATACATACAATGATGAACATAACTAAACTGGGGAGAAAGTAAGAGAAAACCCTGAAGCTAAATTGATGACAGATCAGGAAATCAAATCGATCAGTGAGAACTTTTGTTAGTAGCTGTCCCCAAAAAGCACTGCCAGTCCCTAATGGCCAATGGCACAGGTTTCATAAAATGTGCACACAAAACGGGGACAAAACTGAGGCCTCTTATGAGGTAGAAAATTGGAACTGTTTAAAGATCAGGCTACAGAGTGAGATTCTCATGCTTCTGTATTATATCAAAGGAGAGATTGTCCTTGCTGAGAATTCCTAACTATAAGCTGATTCTCAAGGGTTCTGAAAGCAGAATTCATACTACTTGTGTGGCCCAAATATTCAAGCTGATATTTAAAATTGGTTTAGGATAGCAAGTGCCCCCAAGGAACACAGTAGAATTCAAGCTCACAGTCTTTTTTTGCAGGAAGTACCTTGTAACTAGGCTCAAAGGAATACTTAAAGAAAAACTTTTATAGACCAGGAGCTCAAAATTAACTAATGTTACACCAGAGAAAACAGGCCATTACAGAGAAGCATTAGTAAGGAATGATTATGTCACTGCCAAGTCTGATATACTGAAATGACCAAATAAAGACTATAAAATAAGTATGTTTAGTACGTTTTAACAAGGGAAGATTAAAAAATAAAATACTTTACAAAATGGCCAGACAGATTAGAAAAAGATCCACTTTTAGAAGGAAAAATTGTGGTAATTAAAATTCAGAATTCAATCAAGAGATTAAACAACTAATTTGAAAAAGCTAAAGAGGGAATGACTAAATTAGAAATAGACATAATAAAATACTTCTTAAATGCAATATAAGAAGACAGAGTAAAAGTAAAAAATACATCAACACGTATTGAGGAGTACCAGAAAGACGTAATACAGACATGGGGTAATAAAACATTGGAGGCTGGACCCAGAGATCATTCTTGACCAAAGTAAAATACATCCTAGTCCCTCCTCCAGAAATTTGGAATTGGAAATAAGAGAGTGCAATGTTGATCTCTCAGTTCCTAGAACATGGAAATAAATGTAAATTTGGAAAGTGTTGATAAGCATTCCCTACCTTGTAAAATAAATGAACTGTTGTCTTAAATATGTTATTAATTCAGTTTACTCAAACATAAAATCAACCTCATAACACTTTAAACAAATTAACAAGATTGTATACATAAGTTACTCGCTATATTATATTACAGATTATAAATAATCAATACATGTCAGCTACTTTTGAGGCTGATGTTTAACTGACTTGTTCTTTTTATTAATCCTTCCATGTTAGAGAGAGTAATGTAGGAGGTACCGATGCAATCAGAGACAGAAGGGTTTTTGTGAGTTCCTTAGAACAGTCTAGACCTTTGGATCCTGAGGACAATAAATCTCATCCTATTCAATTTATGTTTTCAATGAGCTCGTGAGCTTTTTTTTTTTTTTACCTGTCACAGATAATCTCCAAGTAATACAGTTATAGAGTCATATTAAGATGACTAAAAATTAAACCTCCCTGAGGCACATGGTGTATTAGGAAGGAAATTTGTAATATTTAAATAAAAACATTGGATATTCAAAAAAATAAGTTTTATCTTTGCGGTTCACCCAAATCAGGAGTTGTTTTATGATCTGGTAGATCCGGAGGACTAACTCAAGGAGGCAGCACTCCTGGGCACCAAACTTTCACTCAGTCACTAAACAGGCAACCTTCACTATCTTGGATGTGGTTCACCAGAAATCTAGGTTGGCTAGTGGAAGCACTAACCCACACTCTGTTCTTTCCTCCCCTATTCCAATTCTGACTTGCTAGTAAGGGTTTTAAATTTAATATAGAGCTTGACCACTTTCTTAACAAATGATAATTAAACAAAAAATAAACAGGATTAAGAAATCTTGATTGACGTGAGATATATTCATCATTACTGCCTATTGAAAGAGAACAAATAAGTCAGAGAGAAAGTCAGTAGTCAAGTCAGTAAAAACAAGAGAGTGTTTCTTTGGAGATTATAAGCATTACAATATGTGAGGAAAACCAAACATTTCACATTAAAGATTTTTCATGCATTTGCAGAGGCAAGCATTGAAGTTTACCTTTATTGACACATAAAAAGTTATTGTAGACTGTTATGACACATTATTTCTTGCTGCCTTTTTTTTCTTAATGAGTTTCCCAAGACAATGTGATATAAATTGCTACTAGCATAAAACACTATTTTAGCAATAGATAAAAGGAGATTCTTGGCTGCAAGGAGCAGATATTTCAACACCTGCTTCAGGCAGAATACATTGAATTTTATGCCCTCCATTGTGATTTGAGTAATGCTATCCTTGTTGTTTCTCTTTGGGGAACTAAAATACTAATATCTTAATTTTCGCACATCAATATTAGTTTAATGAGTGAGACATAATTGCAAAACTTGCTAACAAGATCCAAATATCTTTAATAAAATAGCAAAATCAGCAACTCAAAGCTTTTAAAGGTTTCCAACTTGACTGGAACGTAAATCATCAACTCTCTTTAGACTCAAAGTCAATAAAGAGAAGGAGATCTTTTTTTCACATCAGTTGATTTGGAATAAACTTAAGCCCTGAGACTTCTATCTGAAAACTAATGCCATAAAATAAAATAACATCTTCAAAAAGCTGTATTTTATTAATTAAAACAATAATGAATACTAAGTGCTAGCTATTAAGCTAATTTCTAGAACTATAAAGAGAAATAGTTCAACATAGTAGATCTCAAAGGGAGTATTTAAAGGCATCAGGCTATATATTCAATGTAAGAAGTGTTACAGGTAAGGTGGGAGGCTCAGTACGATATTGAGAATGGGGTGAAATAGGATCAGAGAAAACTTCTCTGAGAAGTCAATGTCTAAACTGGTTGCCAGACTTATTCCTGTGGTGTTATAGAAACCAATGACTACAAGAGCTTAGAGAGAACACTGGGAGCTTCAAATACTTCTTCCTGGTTTGAATGTGTATGTGAGGGAGAGCAGATATGTGAGGGCTTGTTGTGGAGCACATCATATCCCATATTAAAGAGATCATATTTTTCCTAAAAGCTATAGGAAGCTAACAGAAAAGATTTTACTGAAGGAAACTGATATGTTCTAATTTGTGATACAGTCTGGCAATAACATCAAGAGTAGATTGAGGGAGAGGTGACAGACATGTTAATTGCGGCAACAACTTATAGAGACCTTAACTGAAGGAAATGTAAAATGTGAGTAGTGCTAGAATTTTTTATCTAGTGTAATTCAGCTTCCCAACCATGCTTAAAAAATTTAGTACATTAAGTAACTTACAAACAATAAAATGAATATCAAGAAGATACAATGTGGAAGATACAGATTAACTATATATATTTATAAAAATATATTATTTTTTTCAAGGAAAGAGTATCACTTTTGCCAAAACCCATTACTGTGAAAAAAATCAAAGCTAGCATTCATTGGTCCATAACTGCAAAATAACTGTGTAATTAATTCTGTAGAAAATTTTCTTTTTTGCCTTCTTTAATTCTGACCCCCAAACCTATAAGTAGGGGGCTCTTATTTTTCTTATAATGATGAAGAAACAGATAAATAGAGGGGTGTGACTTTCCAAGTCTTCAAAGTAGATCCAAAAATAAAAACCACATCTGACTTCAAGGATATGGTCTTAATCTCCGAACTATGCCCCTTCTCCTAATTCATATATTTAGAATTCTGTGTGCACCTCTACAATGAATTCCATACTAAAACTGAAATCACTAAAGCAGGTAAGGCTTCCATCAACCAAGTGATGTGCTTCTGGCTTTACAGGTTTTAGGCAGCAGATACAGACTTAGCTTCAGGTGGCATGCCTGCACATTTGTAGCTTAATGACCAAGCAGGGCTGATGAACAGCCATGGTGACAATCATTGCTACAATGGAAGTGGATAGGAATGAGGACAGATTGCTGTGAGGGGAGAGCAGAGGTTGGAAGCACTAATACCATCAATATTAATGCTGGTCACAATGTGAGCTCAGTGCCAGGGAGGTTGGTGAAGGAGGCCCCCATGAGAGGCTAATAGCCACATCCAATCATCAAAGGGCAGATGTTAAATGTGATTCAGATGAAAAGTGAGAGGAAGTGCTGACAAGGGCACAGCTGAAGAGGTAGGCAGACACACATGGTGGAAATTGTCAGACATAAGTGTCATCTTGGAGAAAAGCAGAGTACAGGAGGAGGGGGCTCCCTTATTCCTCGAAACCCACCACTTCAGCTTTCAGCCCAAGCCAGGGACAAGCACAATAAAATAACAAATATTTAAACATATTCATTACCTCCAATAATTAAACAAAAATTAAAAGCAAGAGGCTTCTTCCAAAGGAAATCTTATGGCGTTATGATATAGTTTCCCCAAAAATATCACGGATAGAGTGAAAAAATACAACTCAGTGGTGCCGTTTATTTTTTTGTTTGTATCCATATATCTACAGGTCTGGTTACACAAGGTGTCTCTTCTGATCTCCTTTGAGCATTTGTATTTTGTTGTTAAGGAATGTTGATGGGGCTACCAGGAATTTCTCATTGCTGGGTGCTGACGTAGGAATTGTTAATCTGTGAATTGTATCTTCACATTACTTCACCCATTTTATCTATTAACATAAAAGATCCCTATTTCAAAGAATGCAAAGAGTATGTAATAGTGTGCCTGGATGCATAAATGTGCATCTAACTGACGTTCTCCATCACTTCCAGTGAAGTGAAGAATTTTTCATAGCAGCCAACATGACTATTCAGTAGTGTTGCTGTAACCAGCACAAATCATACTCCCAGGCAAAGAAATGTCTTCAGATGTCTGATGTGTAGCTGAAAGTGTTGGTAAATGTCTACCCGAGGCAAGTCATTTTAGAAGCAAAAAGGAAATGACCATCTCAATTATTCACAATCAAACAGCCAAAAGCTAAATTACCATCCATATTGGAGGGAGCTATACTGTGACTAAGAATAAAAAATTATGAAGGTATGGCTTATAGTGATGCTTAGCATTAGAATAACTGTGCTTACTTTACAGCTGGATATAGATCAGATTTACTTGAATTAAATAAGAAGAGAGGAGACGTGTAAAGCTGAAACATAAAGGATTGAACAAATATCAGATGATGGAATACAGAAGGTAAAAGAGGGCATTAAATTAAAAGTAGTAAAGGTACTAGTATGGGTCTTTCATACACCATATGTTCATAAATTAAACAAGAAAGGAAATACTGAAGCATGGGGAAGGAAAAACAAGATTTCGGTAGCTTTGGAGACTAGTCACATTCTTAATCTGCCATGTCAACGTCTGTTCCCTATAAATCTCACAGGATACTCTGATTTATTCAGATCAATGACCTCATATGAAGATGATCTGTATTCCCATCTAGAACAGTGACTAGAATAAATGGAACCTGAAAATAGATCTTTCCATTCCCAGACTTACATCTTTGTTTCTATTTTCACCTTTTAAGCTACCCCCTTGAGTAGTATACAAATAGATCAAAACACCTCTTAAAATTCTCACTTCTTTTTAGATATTTTTGGGGCAATTTTAGCCCCAACTAATTTGTCTTGTGAAATTAAAATGCTTGGGTTCTATTAATATGCCATATTATATACTGCATTATCACAATTTTATAGTTATTTTGTGATGTATGTACTTAGTTTTCTGTAGGTGCAGATGTGCAAATTTCTATATAATGCCATGGTAAGTTCTTGAGAGTCAGTAGCTCATTGGTATACAATATTATGTTTCTTTAATGACCAACATAATATTGTATTATGATATGGGTTCAATAATCTTTGAAGAAATGGGGAGATTACAAGGGAAAAAAAACTCAGCGAAGCCAGGCCCAAGACTCTCTTTTACCTACTACTCCAGCAAATGAGAAAAAGTGATAAATGAGTATCTTTTTTCTTCAAATTAGGTTAGATGATCACATAACTACAGATTTGTTCAGCAAAGCATTTGAAATGCTTCTCGATAGTAAGAGAGAACCTTCTCCAAAATTGGTACTATAAGCAATTAGGTAAATTAAGCAATACCTTAAAATGACCAAGTATTATTTTTGCTCAAAGCATAGCAATCTGTAAAAGAATAATAAAAACAATCTTGGAATTTGTGCTTTTGCTTATTATATGTGTCCATTTCATCAGACAAAATATATATATTAAATCTCTACTTATCAAAATGAATTTAAAAGACTGGTTATTTACAAGCAAACAAGGACAAGAAAAGGAGAAAACAGCACAACAGCAGAGAGTATTTCTCAATATCTTGAAAGTCAAAAAGCAATACATTCAGTAGAACAGAGAGAGTTGCAACATAAATGCCCACTAATGAGGACAATGATAAGAGATAAGCTAAGTCACTTCGCAGGGCACAGAAGACTTTCAGGGTTTGGACAACCCAGTGAAGAAGATAGGGATAATCTTAGACTATACAGTGTGGTTTAAAGTCTGTGGAACAGCTTGACTACTCTTTGACCCAGTGGCAGTTTAGGCCAATCTATTCTCCAACACCAGAGGACACCTAAACTTTCCTTCTAGAAAAATTTGGTCTGGACCTGGGAATACCAGGCTGGTGGAAGGAGGCACAGGGTCATCAGTATAGTTTTACAACAAACTGAAGAGTATCAGCCATAATGTTTATCAACCAAGTCAGATTAACTTTTCAGCAGCCATTGTCGGGCCACCCATATGCTAGTCATTATTTCTTTACACTGCAGGAAATTTATCAAACTAACAATCTGAGCTTGCAAGAAGCTTTTAAATGCTTTGCTTTAAAATAAGAATGAAAAACAATGATCACTAGACATTTGGGGAGGGAACCAACATTAAAGAGAGTGATAAAAACAATCAAAGAATTCAAAAGAAAACTGGTTAAAATCAAGAAAAGAGGGAGATTAGGAAAACACTAAAACCTTTTTTATAATCTCAGAGATTAAAGTAGATATTGGATCTGTAGAACAAGAATAGCATGATATTATATGTAAAAGAAGCATTCAGAAAAAATATATATAACAAGAAAAATCTATACTTAATAATATATGTATATATAATTATCTAAGTACAATAATACACATATATAACATTATATATACACGTGTTACAAGATAGTGTATGTATGTATAAGTGTGTGAGAGAGAAATATGTCGAATAAATTTCTCATAAATAAGACAATTCTTAATAAAACTAATGGAGAAGATACAATATTGTTCAAAATAGGGAATAAAACCAAGATGGATATCCAACCATAAAGATGTTTAGGACCAAAAGACCAAAGGAGAAAATTCATTGATGAAACGATATGAGAAAATTTCTCCAAACTTAAGTAGAGCAGTCTCCAAATTAATAGAGTTGGTGGAAGGCCCTAGAAAATGGAATAATAATATTATGATAATAAATATATTAATATGTAATAATTATGTATTATAATAATTATAACACAATAATATAACATAATCAATAATAATAATGACTGACATATATGCATATCACAAGGAATTAAATCTGAGAATATGCCAGTAATAGGTATCTTGAGGAAGAACATAATTAAATTAATATAAAATAAAAATAAATAAAATGAAATGGAGAAAAAAAAACTGCAGAAAAGCATCCCAGGAAAATAGATGTTTGACAAGCTTAGAGAGGGAACGGTCTAACTTGAAAAAGAATTAGTTATAGGGTTTCAGCAAAAATGCCTTCCTTGTCTTTTAATTTGTAAAAAAAAAAAAAAATTAAATGAATTGTTAGACAATTTAAATTGTATTTGTGAATTTAGAAAAAAATTAATGGAATGTTCACTGCTGTGATAAAAAGAAAAGTGCTCTGAGAGATATACAGAAAACAAAATAAACGAAAAATCAAGAAAATTATAAAAAATTTTGAGAAACAATAAAATGGACTATAGTTCTTATCAATAGTGAATAACATCATAATGAAAATTATATATTATCTCAAAAATATTTAATTATATAATGATGGTGGAAAAAGAAAAACAGAATAATATAAGAAATTTAAAATCTTCATACATAAAAGCAAAATATAAAAATTGGAACTATTTAAAATTGAAATAAAATTATTTATTCTGAGGAATAAGATAATAGGAGGTCTTAGAATAAAAACTGCTTATTTTCCTTTAAAGCTTGTAGTTTTTTAAAAATCTATCTAATAATTTGATAAAATAAAAACATGTAAAACCATGAAAAACTCTTTTTTAAACTATACTTTGATAGTCTCATAAGATATTCCTTAAGTACAAATATTCATTTCATCAAACTAACTTCCAGATAAGATTGTATATCGAACACATAAAATCAATTTCTATATTATATCAACATGACGATAAAGGAATTTATAAAGCTATAAATGTGAAAAAGAAATCAGGAGAGATAAAATATGTACATTAAAAAAGTTTTTCTAAATTCTTTCCTTGCTCTAGCCCTAAAAGCAGCCATTTCTCTAAGGAGCTTTGACTTCTTTATTGAAAAACAGTATTTAGAAACCAAGTTCTGGGTTATTTCTACTACACTCCCACAATGGCTAGAGCTAAGATACATAACACACACACGAATATTTTCATACATATATACACATGTATCTACTTATTTTTCTATCATCTATCTATCTATCTATCTATCTATCTATCTATCCATCTATCATCTATCTATCATCTACCTAACATCTATCTACCTATCATCATCTATCTACTATTAAATCCTATGACTTTATAGCAATACCTCCTAATCCAATCCAGCACTATGAGATTTCTGTTTTCTCATATTTCTACATCCTTTCTCCAACAATGAGAAGTCTGTCACTTTTTGTCCTTAATATGTTCACTAATTTTTTTCAAATTCTCTTAGAAGCATCTTCCGACAAGGTGGGCTGCATTGCAGGACCTATACCCACAAGCCCTGTTTATGTGTGTTGCTTTCTCGGCTCTGAGAACTCTGGCTGAATCTTCTAAATTGCCCACACCATTAATGCCACTGGTCAGACTAGAAACACTGATAGGCACCCAGGGAAGGGTATATGAATTCATTTATTGGATTCCTATGCTTAATATCAACCAGATGCCATAGTGTAAGTATCAAAATCGAATTACTTTAATACATGATTTAGATTATATCCTACTCTCCTATATATTTTTTCAAAATATACAAGTTAGAGAGAAAAAGGTTTTGAATGACAAATCAGATTTTAAGCACTTTCTCCAATATCTTCACTCAAGGAGGAGAAAAAGAGGAAATAAATACTTTTCCATGTAGCTTTCTTACAAATACTTAAAAAACATATATATATATATATATATATATATATATATATATATATATATATATATATATATAGTTTGAATTTCACCACATCAGCTAGATGTTTACAAGAAGGTAGAAGTCAAGAAAGAAATGAAACCTGATTCATTTTATTGAGAGCAAAATCTTATTTTTCTAAAACTATTCATCTTTAGACTTTATTTTCCCTCACACTTTGGTTCTCTAACATAACACTATCATTCCCCCTCCACAAAAAAAATTACAGTAACTTCAGGGTAATGTCTCATATCACTACTATCAGGCTTTGTTTTGATGTACTTAGAGTAAGGCCTTTTATTTGAGCGTTTCAAAGCCTTTATGGAACAAATCACCTTTGCTTATTTCAACCGCCACCTTCCTTCAAGTTTCATTTTGCTCATCCCCTCACCAACTCCTAAAATGCCATATTGCTAACGGATGTGTACTTCAATTTCCAAAGAGGTAAATGAAAGGTTTACCTAGTTACCAATTCAGCACTGACCTTTGAACTTTAAATATAACAACAAGAACATTCTAATTCTATAGGAAGAAATAGTTTAAAATATCTCGAACACATATTCTCCAATACAGACTTTCTACCAAAACTCCATTCGCCTTCTCCACTTTCTTTTTCTCCTCAATGAAATACATACCTAACTTGAAAGCACATATAACATAAATATCTTTTGATTTCAAAGAGAAATTAAAAGCAGCAAAGCATGTTATCATAGTCTTTAAGGCTCTGTCTAGGGTTAAAATGATGTGTTGTACGGATTATTTTTACATCTAAAATTTGAATCAAGTTACACCTAAAATTTGAACCAAGTTCATAATATTAGATTTTCTAAGGCTTTATACATTTTCTTACATCTAAGGTGTCATTTATACATTAGCACAAAATACAAAATTATTCAAGATTATCTGATATTTGGCAATGGTGGCAGAGTGAAATAGTTGTTCAAGTCCTCCTACAAGTGATGAATATAAGAACGAGACTAACTCATTATTTCAAGGAACTATAAATTATCTAGAAGATGACAGAAACCAGAAGAGAGTTTAATCTTGAAAAGATATAAATAGAAGGAAAACGATGAAGGTGACAATATTAGAACATTATATTCAAATACACACACATGCACACGCACACAAAGTATCTGTTAATTGAGAATTCTATATCTGGCAAAATTCAGATAAACAAAAGTTGAGAGAATCTGGAGCCAGCCAATAGGGCCTACAAAAAATGCTAAAAGTAGAGTGTGCCACCAGAAAGCAAATTAGATTACAGAAAGCAATGACAAACACTAGAAATGGTAAATATGTGGATAAACGTAATATTTTATTACTCAAATGTTTACATATCTTGTCTTAATTTTCTTTAAAGAGTATTTATCTATTGAAAGCAAAATTATAAGATATTATGAAGAAATTCATAATGCATACTTTAATTCTTAGACCCTTAAAATATATACTTTAATTTCAATCCTTAAAGATAATGCAAATAAATATAGCTTGAATGTAAAAATAGGCAATAAAATGGCATACTAAAGAAACACCTGATTAACAAGAAATTAAAACAGGAAAGGAGGAACAGAGAAACAATGAAAAGAGAAAGAAAATGGAAAACAAATAGCAAAATGACATATCAAACAATAATTCTATTAAATATAAATACACTATACATCTTTTATGACTTCGTTAAAATAATATTTGTTAAGTGGAGCACAGGGTGCCAGATAGTGAGCCACAATTCAATAGACCACAAGAGAAACTGAAGTAGAGAAGTTTATTACTGACAAATCCTGAGGAAGTACAGCCTGCTTCTAGGGGCCACAGGGGGAAGGTGAAGGCAGAGTCCAGGCAGAGAGAGAGGCAAGACCTAGGGCACATTAAGATCTATGGGTTGAATGTTTTGAGGTTCCCAGGCTAGGGATGGGGTGGTCAATTTAATCCAAAAGAGCAGGGATTTGGGTCAGCCACACAGTAGTCTTACCTAAGGGATATGTAGGTACACAGGTGCTGGGACACAGGGGAGACCATGCATCACAGGGAAGTCATATCAGGAACTTACGTTTATTTGTGACTCTGTGGCTGCTATCTGGGTCTTGAGGGGCTACTATCAGTTTAAGATCCCTGCAAGCTGCTTGGCTAAACACAACAGATGCTCAGGCAATAATACCATGGAGTAGCTTAGCTAAATTCTCAACAACACTCGATCAAAAAGGTGTAATTTTTAGACTATTTACAAAAGCAAGAAATAACTCTATGTTGTCTAAAAGAGATACATTTTAAATATAAAACCCAAATAGACTGAAAATAACAGCATGAGAAAAGATATGCTATATAGCTGAAGAAAGTTAGAGGGGTAATATTTACCAACAGAAAAAAAAATAGACTGCAAGACAAGGAGAATTTCTAGGAACAAAAAGGAACACTTACTAGTCACGAAAGTACTAATAAATCTGAAAAATATAATTTCAAATGCGTATGTGCTTAATGGCATATTCAGAATTGAAGAGGGAAATCGATATAAATACATCTTTCTCAGTTTTTCTGGAAAAAAAAATAGCCAAAATAATAATATAAATAAAGATACAGAAGATCTAAATGACACTATTAACCATTTTTAACCTACTAACATTTATAAAAGAGTACATACCAAAACTGCAGAATATACATGGTAGGAAATATGTTAGAAAAAAATGCACTAAATCCAATTATTAAGTTCCTTTTACAGGAAGTTAAAAAAATAAAGAGAAATTTAAGCACTAAATGGAAAGATAAAGATAAGAAGATAAAATATAATAAAAGCATACAAAAAAGGAAAATAAAATGGTAATTCTTTTGGAAGATCTAGAAAAGCCTTCATACACGCAAAAATGCTCAACATCAGTCATCGGGAAAAGATGCTTTAAACCACAATGAGACACCACAGTGAGACCCATTAGAGTGGCTAAAATGAAAAAGATTCACAATACTAGTGCTAGAAAGAAGATAGAACAATTGGATTTGGAACTTATATATTAATGAATATTAAATATATTACACATTGTGAAAGAAGTCAGACACAAATGATATCTGCTAAATGATTTCATTTCTATGAAGTTCTACAAAATACAAACTTTTTACAGTGACAGAAAGCCAACCGGTGATTGCCTGGGAACTGGAGGTAGAGACAGGGTTAGCTACACAGGGCATCAGGAAATTTTGAGGAATGATGCAAATGTTGTGTGTTGTGATCCTGTTTGAAGTCTGTAGTTGTGTATATCTATCAGGGTCATTGAATTCCACCTTTTAAATGGGCCACTTTATTATACGTGACTTATACCTCAATATATCTGTTTAAAAAATAAATGGAAAACAAGGAAAAATTTTTAAACGATCACATTATTAGTAAGAGACCTAGTGTAACACAAATCAATGGTAGATTGTAGAAAGCAAAGAGTGAACACAGACTTATTCATTCATTCATTCATTCATTCATTCATTCATTTTAAGTCTGATGTTGCTAGTAGTGTTTTGCTGTTAAGTGTTTAACAACCAGTCTGACAGGGTAAAAGAAAAATCTGAGTTTGTAGCATCCGATAATTTCCATGGCCTTTTTCAGACTATAATATAAACACCAAATTGGGAAGAAATACACTCAATTGGCTACCCTTAACCCGTGCAAGTCAGCTCCAAAACACCACTGTTTTTAGCCCATTTAATAAACAGGACGAATTGAGATTTTTAAAGTTTATTTACTTTCACAGCTTTTTCGTTAATAGCAAATTTCTTTGGCAGGTGTTAAAGTAAGTTTAGTTCCACGGCACTCATTAATAGAATTGAAACTCATTAGCAGGTTTGTGTTACTCACAAGAGGGAAATTTCCTGATAACAAGTAGAGTTTAGTTCATCAACAATACAGGTGACTTCTGTCTTCCAAACACATTTATGTAATGACTCATTTATAAGAAGAACTTCGGGCATCCTTGATTATTTTCTCTTCATACTTCATTTTCAGTCCTTTGGGAAATCCTGATTACTTTTAATACACATCTCACCATTCCCAGCACCTGTACTTCTACATTCACCTTGGCACAAGCCACTTCCTGGAGTTTTACAATAACCTAACCATCTCTTCTTTCATCCTTGACCTCCTATTGTCTCTTCTGAATATAGTCACCAACATGATACTTCATGTATCTAAATCTGATACTGCTTAGCTCAAATCCCTTTGATGGTTCTGCATCCCATTCATGGTTGAAGGCAAAGTTGACCTAAAGCAATGCCCTACATAACAGGCACAACTGTCTCCCCTCTATTTATACCTCCTATTATTCATTCCCTTCACTCTCTCCAGCCACTCTTTCGTCTAATGCCCCTGACATTCCCTGCCTTAGGCTGTTTCCTGTTTGCAACTTCCTCTTGTGGATTTCCATGTAGTTCACACATTCCTTCCTTCTTGTCTTTGTTCAAATCACCTTCTCAGTGAAGTCTTCTCTCTACTCTCTTTAAAATTTCATGCTACCATTCTTCCTATTCTGCCCTTGCCCCCTACACTCACTATTTTCCTGTCCTGCCTTATTTTTTTTCCACACCACGTAAGGCCTTCTAATAACTACAAAATTTAATCATTTATTTTATTAGCTGTGCTCTATTCCCTTACTGTAATATTGGTTCAGTAAGAGGGAGGGATTTTTGTCTGTGTAGAATACCTAGCAAAATATAAACTGTAAGTGCTCAATACTATTTCTTAAATAAATGAGTGAATTAAAATAATAGTATTAAGTTCACCATGCAGTTAGGAAAATATCTGATTATAGGTCCTGTTTTGTTTCATATTACAGTATTGCTTTTGTGTCTAAGAAAAATTTTTCTAAAGGAAAATGGTTAATAAAACAGTTTGGCCAGGAAGAAAAAGATGTGCCCATTCCTCTATTGCTGGAAATGAAGCAGAAAAAGAATTATAAAAGCCTGAATTACTACTGTAAGATTTTGCACATGCTACAAATAATTAATTATTAAGACCCTTCAGCATGCTTAAATGTTCTCTGATGAATTTAAAAAGATTAGTTCACATATTCTCGATGATATATTTGTTAACGTCTTCAAAATTCTAGTGTAAAATTTATTTTATTAACAAATATTTATTTAAAAATCAATACATGTGGCTATAGGTAGGGTATGGCACATAATTCCTGAGCTTGAGAAATATTAGAGAAAAAAACATGCAAATCACATGAAAATGAATAATGCATAATATCATCTGCCAAGTGCTGAAGTTTGGAATACGGAATGGAATATCGAAAAGTATTTTGGAATATGGAAAGTCTCAGCAACAGAGTAAAAAGAGTTCTTCTGATTACATTTGAGGAAAGCTCCACAGAAACTGGGGGTTATACTGAGCCTTTAGCAACTTTCTGTAACATGTGGCATAACCAAAGGGAAATCAGCCTTGATAAAATACTACACTATCAGATTTAGGCCTCTCCGAGGATTAGCAAATTGATTGATTTAGTAATAAAGAATCTCATATATCCATTTATTATTTTATTAAAAGAAATCTTTTATTTTGTAACATTGTAAAGACAAGGATGTGAGCAGTTGAGAATGAATATGTTCCCCCTTCCGGGTGAGGAATATTTTCACTTTATAGTCTATTGACAATCATATAAAATAAACTTCAAGGAAGACTGAGCAATGCCATAGTTTTGAACAACTGCATTGTATTCCATGAAGAATGTCATCCCTTGGAGAATGCCCTCATATACAGTGTGAACAGCATCCTCTGGGGCCCTGCTACCGAGTGGTGTCCTGATGGAAACAGATTTCTTTAGCATGAGTAACGACTCTGTGTGGGTAAGGCTAAGTAAATAGTCTGACAGTAGTGTCAGAGAACCCAGAGAATCAGTAGGCAATATATATTAAGAGATTTATTGAAAGATATTGGCTGTGCAATTGTGCGGTCTGGTTCGGCAAGTCGAAAATCTCTAGGATAGGCTAAATAAATGGAAGGGGAGCTTGAAGCTGCAGTTCACAGGAGAATTTCTTCTGGGAAACCTTGTTTCTGCTCTTAACGCTTTTCAACTGATTAAATCATACCACCCAGATTCTTTAGGACAATCTCCTTTACTTAAGTCAACCGATTATTTACATTAATCATATCTACAAAATTCTCTCACAGCAACACCTGCATTAGTGTTTGATTGATTTACTGGTGACTACAGCCTAACAAAGTTGTTAGGTAAAGCTGTCTCAAGTACAGACAGATCTTTCAGCCTTTCTGTTTCTCTTTATCTTCCTGCCTGAGTGATCCCTCCTGATATCCTTGTATATAATGCCACATATTTGAAATTATATCTTTATTTGATGAGAAATTTATTGTCAGTTTCTTCTGCACTTGTTAAAAACACAAATTATTACAATTATATGGAATCTTGCAATAAATTATGTAAAGTCATAGCAATTATACTTATCAATATAGAGTTCCTACTCTCTATCTCTGACTTTCTAATCCAGTAGTTGTTACCCATGAATGTAAGTCAGAATCATTCAGAAAACTGTAAAATATAATAGTGTTTCAGGCCCTGACTCCAGACCCCCAAAATTAAAACTTTAGAATTGCTGCCTATAAATGTATATATTTTACAAAATGTTCCCCAAATATATTGTCAGTACTAAGAATTGTTGTTATACTTTTATGGTTGTTTATCTGTGTCCTCTCCTGAACAGAGCAAAATAAACAGTTTAATATCCCTCCCTTTTTTCCTTACTTTTTTTGTTTGTTTGTTTCATTTTGTTTTGTTTTGGTAAGAATAAGGACTGAGTGTTATTCAGAATAATCTCTTGCTTGGAATTCAACCTTAGAAATAGATGGCTGACTTTTTTCTAGAAGAGTCAACATAAAACTGCCTGTGAAACATCAATGAGAAAACAGCCTGGCCTTGTATAAAAGCCCAGGGAGATTGTCTGTCTAATCCCCAATATTATGTTTACTGCAGTAAAATTTTACTCCTGCTGAAGCAATTACACTCCCTCCAATCAATGTTACATTTCCCAAGAGGGATAATATTCAAAGGAGGAAGGGTTAAACTTTATTTAAGTAGTGAGGACTTTCTATTTGCATTGATGTAAAATCACGGAAGGGTGGTACATTCGTTTTTCTCATGTTATTGTATTATTTAGGGTTCTCCAGAGAAACTAATAAACATAGAGATATTTGTTATAAGAATTGGTTTACACATTTTGGAGGTCAAGAAATCCCATGATCTGCTTTCTACAAGACAGAGAACCGGAAAGCTGGTGATGTACTTTCAACAGAGTCTAATGGTCAGAGAACCAGGGGAGATAATGGTATAGCACATAGTTCAAGGTCAAAGGCCTGGGATTGTGGGAGTCACTGGCATAAGTCCAAGAGTCTGAAGATATAGGAACCAGGAGCTCTCTGAGGGCTGGAAAAGCTCAAGAAGAGAGGAATTCACTCTTCCTTTGCCTTTTTGTTATATTTGGGCCCCCAAAGGATGGGATATCGCCAACCCAGTGAGGGCAGATTTCTACTCAGTCTACTGAATCACATGCTAATCTCCCAGAAACATCCTGATAAACACGCACAGATTGTGTTTTACCAGTTATCGGGGCATCCCTTAGCCCAGTCAAGTTGACACATGACATTAACCATCACAACTGTCAGTCCCTATCCCGTGTTTCTAGCAATGTATAATTGGTCTATAGCAGGGGCAAGGTTTGACCTTTTCATAATAACAACTACAGATCAGAGCGGGAAAGGTCAGCGTGGCACAAGAGCATCATGATATGCATTAGCGAAACAACTGGATCACTTCAGGGGTTTTTCTTTTATTTTGATTTTGGAAATCTGTGTTTATTGCCATTTACGCCTGTTGTTTAAATGTATAAAATTTTGCCTTAGATTTTCTGACTCCTTATGTAAAGCAATAAACCCCATGCAACAATGTTTTCAAGTAGTGTTTGTTATAAGGCAAGTGATATTTATATACAGAATAATTCAGGAAAGGAAGCAGGGAACTCTTTGGTAGGGAAATGCAGTGTGGTTAATGACTAGCTATTAATTAACAGTCCCATGGACCCACCAGGTTGCAACAGCCATGGGTTAATCTTTCTAAGAATAACTAGTTTCAAGCATTAATTGCTATTATAATCTATTTTCTACAATTCAAAAGGGATTGTTGGTTACTACAGTAACAGAAGATAATAACTACTTAGTCAATTGGGTAAATCCTTTAATAATTTCAGAGAGTTAGACTTTACATGCTAATTTGTTAAAGATTTAGTTGCTAAGTTTTCCAAGAATAGACATCAATGACTAAAAGAGATATTACTTCTACATTTGTTGAAAAACAAATTGTTTAATTTATTGCTAAAAAGTGCTACAAAATGCAAATTCCTGTCCATATGTAAAGCGTGACGATTATGAGGATGATAGAAAAGGTTATTCGCAGGGGAGCAGGAAAAAGTTTCAAATGGAACCAATTTGGCATTATCCTCACAAATTAACATACAAATTGATTTTGCCAAAGACCAATATAATACTAGCCTTTTAATAATTTAAATATTTAGGATGAAAAGATGAGCAACTCATGTCGACCAATTTTATCATACAATAGAACTATAGCTGTGTATTTTGAGAGGTCTAAGTGGTAGGCTTTGCCTAAAGAAAGCTGAGAAGGAATAAAAAAATAAAAATCAAAGTAACTGAATGCATTTGTTTCACTCATTTGTCAAAAAGACAAGTTTTCCATTAAAAATTGCTCTTAATTTACCCAAATTTGCTTTTTAAATGTACTTATGATACTATAGATAATAGCAAGCAATTTGTATATATAATCTAGTCACTGATAGGTTTAAGAAGAGTCTGTGGTAGGAAATATTTCTATGTATCTGAAGCCTTTTTAGTGTGTGTGTTATGTGTGTATGTGTGGGGTGGGGAGAGAGAGAGAGAAAGACAAAGAGAGAGAGAGAGAGAGAGAGAATGAGAGAATTAAGGAGACAGAAAGAGAGACAAAGAAAGAATTAAGGGGCAGATGGATATGAAGACGGTATAAACAACAAGGTGTCGAAGGATAAAGAACAAATCGCTATGAATTCATGAGGCAAGAGTTCGAAAAAGAGTTCTGCCCAGGAAAACAGAAGACAATAATTGTTCAGAGTTTTTCTTGTTAAATATCTGCATTGCCAAGTATGAACTTGAAAATGATGGGCCATGGGATATGAATAGCAAACCTTAATTTACAAAGTTAAATTGTTTCAATGGAATTGATTAAGTATAGTTGGGGATGTCCACCATGGATAATACCTTGCCATGGATAATACATTGCGTCACATAATGAGGTTATCTCTCCTAAAAAATTGGAAAGCTTCCTGCTAATGTCCAAATGAAAATGTATATAACACACCATTTATCTCTGACATGCTTACATAGATTTTGTCATCATTTCCTCATCTCTAAAGTCCCCATGAAACATCCCTTATATTAAAACAAATATCAAGCATTTTTTAATATAAATGAAGGTACGCTGTCTTTAAATTTAGTTGTCACTTTACATTCTTACTCCTTCAGATAAAATTAATCTAATTTCATTCTGGCAATCACTTTGTCGGTCGTCTTATAGGAATAAGACTCTTTTCATGGATAAAGATGGAATCTAAGAACTTTTCAAGTTACAGTTTTTCCCAATCATCCTTCGTGAACCCCAAGAATGTTATTTATTTATATTTTGTTAATTGGATTTTTATAACTATATCCTTGCAAAATTACCTTAGAATATAGACAAAAATAATACAGCAATAAAAAATAGAATGAAAACACAGAAATTATTAAAATTTTTAAGTGGTAGAAATTGTATTTTGTATAAATTAATTCTTCCAATGTAATTTCAATAGAAAGAATTTGCCTTTTCAGATTGATGTCTTGGGTAGTCTATTGCTGGTAAAATAAAATGAGGAAAAGATTTGGATTTATGTAGTTTTTGTTATTTTACATCAGTTACTAAAGTAAAAATTCCCAGCACTGGCCAGAGCATGTACTATGTTTTACAGCAATTTTTTTAATAGGATAAAAATCTGGAGGATGACTCATTACACTTGAAAACTGATGAGATATGACAAGATATCAGTAGTGATTGGACATTATAGGGAAAAACTATGATCCTTCTTGTGAGCTCAGGTTCAATATGAATCTCAGTGACATGTTTTAATGTTTTGCATTACACAGTACATGAAAAATGAGTATTGATACCAAGAAGAGGAAGTAAAACTGCAAACCAGTCCTTCCATTAAAATAGAGATTAATACAAATAAGTGAAGAACATTCAGATGCTTGGAACTTTTAATTTTCTTGGGATATTAATTTTCATAACACAATTCAGGAACCTTTTAAAAAGTAAATTAGATTCTATTCAACCTAGACTTTGCTTTCAAAAACTATCCTTATATAAAAGTTGTCAAGATGGTTATTTCTCTCAGAAGTATTTGCATTATATTTTAAAGAAATAAAGTTTCAGCAACAGACCTCAAATGATACTCTTTAATTCATCAGAAGAGACAGACTTTAATTCATTAGGATAGTTAGACCTCTGTTTGAGTCAACAAATCAGGAATTATATATGGAATATCACTTAAAGGAATATGTATCTTTGGAGGATAAAATAGATACAAACGAGCAGCTATGATATAAGTTTAAATATGTTCTTCGTTGTTCCGCGGTGGAGCCATTTCTTTTTTCACCTCAGGAGTCTTTTGATTAATATAGATTAGTTTTACTGTAGTGTTACCATAGGTACCATGCTGCCTAGTGACAACAAGGTGTTTCTAAATTTTAGTGGCTGCATTCTGGGACTCTACTAATAATTTATTCATTTATCCATTCAACAGGGAACTTGTGCTTATTTCATGCCAGCAGCTACCTAGACACTGGAGCAGAAGGATTAATAAATTCCATTTATCTCAAGAAGCATTAATGAGAATTAAAACAGGGTAGTGGCTGATCATAATGGAATGCCACAAATACTAAAGCAATGAGGTTATATTTATATGTACTTATATAGGTAAATATATTTACATAAATATAACAAGATAAATGTGAAGAGTGCCATAATAGTGAGGTTATACATTGGCTTAAGTTTCTTAAAAATGTGATACATAAAAGTATAGAGAAAAAAAAAAAAACTTCTTGACCACTGCTAACCTCTAGATGCTGTCTCATTTCTCTGTTCTCTTTTACAGCAAACTTTTCCAAAATATTGTCGATATTTTCTGTTATAACTTTTTCTTGTCTAATTCTTGACTTATCCCATTTAGATTTTTTCCCCACTGAACTCCACCTTACTTCTCAGAAAATTTGGAAGAGGTAAGCTTCATCTTCTTTGAAATATTTTATTCACTAGATTTATTGATACCATGTCCTCATGGTTTCCTTCTTCACTGACTATTCTTGGTTAGTCTTTTTTGCTGGCTCTTTTTTCTTTTGCCCAAATCTGTATAATAGGGTACCCCATATTCTGATTTTCTCTTTTCTCTAACTGTAATCTTTCTTTGACTGATCTAATAAAGTCAAATGGCTTTAAAAGTCCTCTCCATACAAAATATTTCCATATATCATCTCTGTCCCTAACTTTCCCCTTGCCTCCAAACTGACTCATTTATCCAACTTCCTATCAACATTAGGCTTTAATATGCATGCTAAAATTAACATATCTAAAGCAGAACTTCTATTTTTCTTCTTTTAACTTTTTCTTCACCCATCTTCCTCATCTCAGTAAATGACATCACTTAACTATTTGCTCAAGTCAGTACACAAGAAATGATGGATTATCTTTTTCCATTACATCTCCCATGCAACCTATAAGAAAGCTGTGTTATTTCTACCTCCAATAAAAATCTCTCTCATCCTCTTTAATGATAAAACTCTAGATCACACCACCACCATCTCTCGGCTAGACTGTTTCACAACTCTCCCAAATTGTGTATTTGCTTCACTTCCACCTCTTTCACTATGCATAGTTTATTCATTCTCCAAATAACACAGCGGTGATATCTGTGATCAAAGCCCAATCGAATCATGTCCACTCTTTTCTTTAAAACTTGCTAATGGTTTTCAATTCCACACTGAACAAAACTCAATATCCTTTCAAAGACCCAAAGTCTATCTGATCTGTCCCTTCTCCATCTCTCTGACTTGCTCCCAATCTGTTCACGTCTTCCTGACTCCTGGCACTCTGACCTTTTTCTTCTGTGCCTTGAACATGATAGATTATTACCATCTAAGGGCTTTTGAACTCGCAGTTTCGTCTATCTGTAAGAAGCCACTTTCTTTGGGTCTTGGCATGGATGCCTTCTTTCATTAATTAGATTTGACTTTAAGTTTTATCCCTTTAAGAAAATTTTCTCAAACGACACTAGAGTGTCTTCCACACATGTACCCACTAGTCATTTATTTCATTGTTGTGTTTTATTTCTTTGTTATTGGTACTATTAGTAAATATTTATTTATTTATGTGTATTTTCTACTTTTCCACTAGACTCTACATTTATGAAGACAAACACTTTATCTTTTTTTTTTCATTGCTGTATCTGCTGCTCCTAGAAGAATGCTATCTCATCGTAGATGGTTGGTAATTACTCGTTAAATAAAAGTTTGGATGAGTGTGATGAAGCAGTTTATTCAGAGTGGTAGAAGATATAAAAAGTGCCCTACTGGGTCATGTCTGTTGACAGTTCACTAATGATCATCCTTATGGACTGACATATAAAGGTTTATATTCTAATTCACTCTCATTTATCTTCAGCAACATATTATGAATTTATAATGCATTATAAAAGAATTTCTGCCTTTTATTCTTAGAAAACAAACAGTTTCTTAACAGGAAGTAGAGAGAGGGCAGTTCTTCATATGCAGCTCAGTGTGGTTTGGAAATTCAAAATCCAATCTTTTATATTTTAAATTCTAATCTCTTCTGGACTTGCATTAGCTCTGTCAGGAATGATCTCATGCAAAATGTATTTTGCTACATGATTTGAGCTGAACACTTCCAATATCTTCATAAATACCAAAACTGGTATTTGTTCAGTAGAATAAAAAGGAAATACTTGCCTAAGGTCAGTCCCTTCCCAGATCATTGAATTTTGGTTAGGAAAGATAGAATCAATCACTGCAGTAAAACCTTCAGGATGAATTTCCTTTTGTCATTGCATACCCAGTCATTACTGAATGAATGGTTGAGGTTGTGCTGGACACAGCAGTTAATCTAGGGAAGCCGGTGGACCTTAAACTCACAGTGTCATCTCGCTCTTTTACATTAGCTATATGTCATAATGGCCCACACTTTTTCTTTTCTTTATTTCCATGTTCAACTTCACCACTCACTCAAAGAACTGTACTAAAAAGCCAAAGCAACATTTCTTTAAAAGAAAATATTTAGGTCTTCTGCAACAGACTGCTCATGTTATCTTCCCTTGTTTTCCTCTCATTGTTCTTTATACATATACATTATAGACAACCACATGTGACTAAATTTTAATAGAAAAAATATTTGTAATTACTGTTCAAAGAGTAAAGAAGCAAAATACAATTTAGGATTGAAATCATAGATCAAAAAATTATAGAGCTCTTGATTAAATAAACATATTTTGAAATAAAGATATAAAGAATGGTGTTGATATATATTTTTTATTTAAGTTTAATTAAATATAATCATTATGTTTGCCATGATGCTGTAAAAATCATATAGTTGGTTGAAATGGTCATGGCAGGAGAAAATATCATGAAATCTTGTTTTGTTAGTTCTTTTTAAAGAACCATGTAGATATGTAATATTTCTGTTTTGCATAAACTTTCCTCTCTCTTTCTTCTTCTCTCCCACCCCTCTCTTCCTCCTTCCCTCTCTTAATTTTATTATAAATAAGCTATGGCCCATGGCTCTTTAAAGCAATTTTTAAATCATCCAAAAGCACTAGAAAGTTATCATTTTTAATAAAAGTGGAGAAGGTAACTATCTTGGAGAATTGAAGCTTTCTCAATATGCCCATACACCCACACCAAAGAAATAGTTCATCATGTATTCCCTTACTGGATACATAATCCCTTACTGGACAGATTTAATTTTATTTCATAGTTCCATTTTCTAAAACTCAAGATCTGTTACCTACTGACTTGCTGTTATCATCCTAATTGTGGATGAATCTGCTCAAACTGTGGAAAACAGGCATAATTTTGGCAAAACTTTGCTGCTGCTAAATGATTTCATTGTACTGAAAAAGATGTCTTTTCTTAATAAATTAAAAGTAAATAGACTAAACCAAGCTACATTGAATGGTGTTGCAGAAATTATAACAAGTTGTGGGAAATACTTTTGTCTAATAAACAAAGTAAAGGAGAATGTTTTCATTCCAGCCTTATTTAAAAAAAAAAAGATAATAAAAGGTAATTTATGTCAAGTGGTGAGAAAAAGAACCCTGTAACTTAACAGTAAAGAGCTACAAAATTGTTTCTTTTATTTTTCTATCGAATAAAAAAAAATACTAGAAACAAGATTGTAGAAAGGCACAATTTTGCATTAAGTGATAAAAAAAGGACAAAATACCTGAAAGTCTTTAAGACAGCCTACATTTTCTTTGATCCTTTTAAAAAATACCTTTTAATGGGATGGAAGAATGATAACCAGCTTCTCTGCGAGAATATTCATGAAGATGGTAAAAATACCTGTTGGACCTGAATCAAGTAGAATAAAAATAGAACAAAATATTTGGTAAGATCTAATACAATGTACTGTATCCTTTAGCTTAAAAATCAAGCACTGACAACCGTTCAGCTGTGTGTGTGTGTGTGTGTGTGTGTGTGCTTGTTCACCTATACATGTTTTCCTAAGAAATACATGGAGAAATTTGAGTTAGAGTTTAAAAAATATAATCCAATTGTACAGATACACAATACCTCTGAAATGCTTAAATAGATGATATTCTATGTATTTTTCATATTTTGAAATAAAAAGTTGCCTAGCCATAATTTTGATGATGAAAAATAGTTTTGTGTTTACTACTAAATTTGGTAGAATCTCTCATATACAGCTTTATTTCAGTGTAGTAAATTGTTTGTCAAACTAATTGTCTCTTGAAATTTTATTTTAATATTTTATTAAGTTCATAATGACCTAAAAATAAACATTTTTGTCTCATATTTTCAATTTATTTTGGGACTAACCTCCTTTATTTTTCTCCTGAAAATAGTGATACATGTGTATTTATATAAAATGATTTTATATATATATATAAATATATTAGTAGATTTCATATATATATCTTATGTGTGTATATATGTTCTGTATATGTGTTTGTGTGTGTATGCATTATAAAGGAATGGATCAGATGAAATCATGTTTCTGTCTCAGGTTTTATTTCACCAGTTAAGACACAACCAAGTAATAGAATTATATGTGAAATCTCTAACCAGGAGAAATTTAAATCCTTTTTTCTCAAATCAGAACCCTAATAGTCTGAGAATTGAGTTCTTTTCATAAGATTTAGTAGCTAGCTAGTTAAAGCGAGAGCCAATAACATGAGTCATAGCAGCTCTTTCTTTTCCTAGGCTGTAAAATGTTTTTGACATTAATAGCCTAATAAGCCAGGGTGTTTGATTCTCTTTGGAGATACCGAAAGAAACAGAAAAGGTCCTTTACTCTTCACAGGCCTATTCTGAGACTCCAAGGAGAAAACCACTGTGGGGATTCAGATAGAGCCAGTCAATTGCCTTGTAGATGTGGACTTCTTTTCACATCCATTAATATATTACAGACAGTTTTCCCAGAGGACCTCCAGCCAACCTTATGCCTTAAATGAGACATCTGGCAGTCACCTTGCACTGCTGTCTTTAGTAACTGCAATGGAGATCTTTGCAGGGAATAGCGATACTGCTCTTGGTCACACAGGTGACTTCGATTTCTGCAGTCATTCACTCTCTTTTTCCCACGAGCTCTGTCCCAATTGGCAGTGGCAACTGGTCATCTTGCTTCATGCTTTCAAGTTCGAATGGTATTTATATGGCTAATAGTCTTTTGGGTGGATACACCCATATAGAGTAGATAGTATGCTGATTGACACATATGTCCTAGCTCATCTACTCTTCATGAAACTCTACAAGGTAGGTGCTATTATCATCTGCATTTCAAAGGTGAGAAACTGAAGCTCAGAGTGTTATGTAACTTACCAGAAGTAACAGCTTGTGCTGGATACAGGATTTGAACACATGATGCCTGGTTCTGGAATTGGCTCTTACTGCTGCCCAGTTAGAAAAAAAAAATTAAGTGTTTAGTTATTTGTCAGAGTCTAAGAAATGGAACTGACTAGACTAAAATATTACAGACTCAACTGTAATGAGGATCATGATATGTGTAAGAAGCTACAAAGTTAGGGTTATTTACATAAATCAGTGGTAGATCTAGGGTGAGAGTCTGTAATGTTTATGAATATTTATTATGATAAATGTCTAACAGAAGCTGGAAAATAAATTTCAGTTACCCAACAGGTTTCTCTCTCTATATATATATATCTTGTTTATCTAGTATATCAAAATTCTCAAGTATTCCTGGTCACAGTCTAGAAAACTTTTCAAAGAAAGCTTGCTTTGATAGACTCAGAATAGAATCACCAAATATCTAACATTGCTGGTAGGCAAAATAGCCATTGGTAAATAATGAGTAACTACGTGTTACACCTATGGGCACATCTTTGTAAATATGATTCCTATTTGACTTGAATTATTTTATGAGCACATGGGTGTGAATGGCACTATGTTGGATATGTTTGTAAAAGAATACCCAGGGTGTATGATGATCATGATTGGAATGTTCATATTGTAATGTTTACAGTAATGAAGTTCATAGTAAAGAGCATCACATTTTCCCCTTGCTCATGTTGCCGAAGAATGACAGATGAAAACACCTTAGTGGTATATGCTTTGGCACTAGGAAAGCAGCTGGCAGTCTGAAAATTTTGTATTTGATAGTAAAACCCTTTTAGTAGCCTAGAAGGTGACATTGCACTTTCTTTTGATTCTGAAAAGCTACAACCACATTTCTCTCTCTCTCTTTCTCTCTCTCTCTCTCTCTCTCTTTCTTGTTACATACACACACACACACGAGAGAACAGAAAAAAACAAGACAAAAAATTCTTTGCATTTGTCTAGCTGTAACTACAATGCTATACATACAATCTTCCACTAGAGAGCAGTGCAGCTATTATCATTCTGCTTTGCCAGGATTTGATCAAATTTCCTTATGCTATTATCGAACATAGAAAGCATACATTAATTTAAAATCAACTGCATGTGTTTGTTTTAAAAGCACTTAGCTTGTACCTGATGGTTAATAGATGTGAATTGCTTGGAGCCCTGATGCACACAGAGTAGTGAACATAATGAATTCGGCAAAGTTTTTACAAAAGTGTGTGTGGAGGGGTAGACAAATATGAAGTAAAATTTTTCATTTGCCTTGATACCTTAAGGGGGAAAAACCTCGAAATAATGAAGAACCATTATGAACAATATGGTAGGTATAAGTATTAGTTTACATTTAAATGAAAATAGCTCATGAGAGAAGAAAAAAGAATATGTTTAAAATAGTTTCCAGCATCTCATTTGAAGTGCAAAAGAGCAATTTACGTATATTAATTTAGGTTGATGCCTCTTGTTGGCTTAGTCCTTCTTATAGATTTGTTTCTATTGACCTTGGCAGTGGGCATGTGGAACATGAGATGAAGACCGTGCAAAGACTCCTCGAATGTTGAGACCTAAAATGTTTTATACCAGCTGGGGAAAAATGATGCTGGGTGACTTGTACACCCTTCATGAAGGAGAAGGGGACAGAGTGAGACCAAGCAATACGTTAGGATGTTATTCCTTTTCACTGGCAAAACTTGAAAGAATAAATTTATAAACATAAGGCACCAGAAATAAAAACATCCTTTCGTTCTATTTCCTGCAGTGACAAGAGATATATATTCTAGATTGTAGACAGAGCTGGCTTGGAGATAAATTGTCTGATTTCAGCATCTCAGTAGTGTATAATAGATTCCCCTCAGAACCACATAATTAAAAAATAACATTTCTGTTACTTTGTGCCAACTCAGTCCTGCTGCTGCCCCTGGCTTCCAGGCCTTAGAGCCCTGTAGGGTACAACCAAACA
The DNA here is from genome assembly GCF_902729225.1 of Pteropus medius. Lineage (NCBI taxonomy): Eukaryota > Metazoa > Chordata > Mammalia > Chiroptera > Pteropodidae > Pteropus > Pteropus medius. The sequence goes on from NW_024349797.1 coordinate 9,302,798, forward strand.
AATTTTGCATTATTCAGTGGGACAATGTAAGGTCGCGTTAACAAAAAAAGTTCTTTCTGAAGGGACCAGAGGACTTTATTATATTTTTCTCTACAAATTGCTCTTTCTGATTATCTGCTACTGCTTCTTTTTTTCAATCCTGCCAACAAGAAAAGGATATGATGATGAGATTAGGACATCCACTTATTACAAGTTAGCAAGATGAAAGAGAGCATATGTGACTAGCAGAATAAATTAAGTGCCTACTTTTAGCACTTATTTTTCCTCCAAGCAGAAATTCAGAATTAGCCAAAGATGAAGCCAAATGCTATGAGAAAAATACTAAAATCAAAGTACTATTTAGTTCCATATCGTTAGGTATCTTCTAGATGACAGGGTTAATGCTCATGTGGATTTCCCCACTGGGGGTTTCCTGAGAGGCCATTGAATGCAGTCTGAACAACTGCTTCTATGGGCCCCTTCAGTTCACTATATATCTCTAAAGAGTGTGTGTGATAAAAAAGTCTCCAATTAACAGTTACTAGAGTGTAAATGGATTTCTAAATGTCACATATCTTGTAATTAGTGAAACCAGAACTAGCGACGAATGGATCTCTCAATTCCTATTTGAGGTGTTTAAATAACAGCCAATATTCTGCAGGTGGCTTTATATAAAATAATAAAAGTGCACATAAGAATATTTTTTTAAAAAATGATGTAAGACTTCTTAAATACATTATCTAAACTTTGGAATTTCTACTTCCAGTCCAGAGTTTTGACCCTAGGATCACAATTTATTGTCCTGGAGCCATAAGATATTTGCTACAGCTTCCTGAGATTCAGTGTTCTGGTGAACAGCCAGTGCAGTTACCCAGACTGGGCAGCCTCCCTCTGAGAGTTATAAAGAACATGTAAAATGCTGTGTGTATGAAGCATTGGTCCCCTAGCATGTGCTAAAAAATGTAAGGGAAGATGATTATGCATTTCAATTCATGTATAATGCCTTAGAAATCACCATGACAGGATAGGGATTCAGACTAGAGTTCGTGGACCATGTTGTGCCTGGGACCACATCTTCCTTGTACTTACTTATGAGTTAGGTAATCTGGGACAGTGATGGCAATCACATGTTGTTCTCATAGAGATGTGAGGATTATGGAGGTAGATGAGTATGACTGTGGCCCCGTTGCTGGTGTATAGTAAGCTCTTAGAAACACACACACACACACACACACACACACACACACACACACACAATGCTTGTTCCTATCACTTTAAATTCATCAGTTCATGACCTTTGCTCAATATATTGTGGATTCAAAAAACAGACTGTCATGATTCAAATTCGATTCCACTTAGTTGTGTGACTTTTGTCGTTAAACTCTCTGTGCTACCTTTTGTTTTAACTATAAAATGGAAATGATAATGGTACCTCTCTCAAGAGGGTGATAGGATATTAAATGACTTAATATACATAGTAGAATGCATGGCATGTTTAAATATTGTATAGATATTACTTCTACTACTAATAGCAGAAGTAATGGTAGTAGTAGTATATTTACTGCTACTTTTGGGAAAGTAAGCTCCTTGCTAAAAGCATACAAATTTGTTTACTACTACAGACATTATAAGAAGAAATATTCTATGAAACATAAGGAATAGAGAAAAAAATGATGTAGATAAATTTACAGTAGATGGAAGTTCCATATATCCACAGGGGATAATCTTATTCTCTCCTAAATTAATGACAGGCATAATGCTACTATGACAGAAGATTACTGCTGTAGTGTAAGTGTCTGTGTTCTCCCCAAATTATGTCGAAACCCTAATGCTCGATGTGGCAGTGTTAGCAGGTGAGTCTTTAGGAGGTGCTTCGGTCATGAAGACAGAGTCCTCGTAAGTGGGATTTGTGCCTTTGTAAAGGATTTCCCCAAGGAAGCTCCCTTCTGTGTAGTGAGGACACAGTGAGAAGTCAGGACTCTCATCCACCATGCTGGCACCCCGATCTCAGATGTCCAACCTCCACAACTGTGAGAAATCAATTTCTGCTATTGACGAGCCACCCAGCCTGTGGTATGTGTTATGCCACTGAAAGATACTTTAACAAAAGATCAAAGAAAAAGTTGCATTTCTTAAAAACTCTTGAGTATTTTCTCTTTTTTTTTTTATTTTATAAGACAAAATTTTCTACAAATCTGTTTCTAGCATAAATTTTATAAGACAAGATTTTCTACAAATCTGTTTCTAGCATAAATTTTTGTATTGGATAGTTATTAATTATGAAGGAAAATTTAGTAACTTTACAATAGATAAACTTGGCATTACCGAGTGGTCAAAGTTAACATAACCAGTCAAAGATAAATTGACATGAAGTTCCTCCTGATGTGATGCAATAAGAAGGATAAAGAATCATTTTAATGTTATTTTTGTCAGATATGAAAAAAACTCAGTTTAATCATGAGAAACCTTGTACAAACACAAAATAAATGATAGTATACAGAACAACTGACCAATCTGCTTCAAAAGTGTAAAGATTATAAAAGACATAAAAATACTGAGAAACTCTTACGATTAGAGAAGACATAATGGTTAAATGCAATGTACGATCCTGGATTGGATACAGAAAAAGAATGTTAGACTGACAACTTGTAAAATTCAAATTGGGTCTGGAGATTAGTTAATGAGAGTATGTCAGTGTTAATTTTCTGTTTTTGACAATGTACCATGGTTCTGTAAGCTGTTAGTTAGCTTTAGGGGAAGCTGAGTAAATGAAATACTGAAACTCTATCATTTTTCAAGTTTTCTAGAAATTTAAATTTTTTAAAAGTTAAAACAAAAAATTAATATTCCAAGGATATCGGCACTTTGATATTTAGTGCTTAGTTTAAAAATAAAAAAGTGAAAAATTTAGAAAAATTCATAAGGCTAGAGGTAATAGATTTTTAACATATGTTTGGAAAAACAATCTAATTTTCAGTAATGATAATGATAATATAATTTAATTACTTATCAGAACTCCAGTGAAGTGGGTTCCACGCCTTGTCACAACATTATAAGATAGGTATAATTGTTCTCATTTTAAAGAGCAATCAATAAGCAATTAGAGGGTTAAATTATTTGCCAAAACACAGAGCTCAAATACGTTTTCTATGTATTAAAGAAGCTTTTATTTATTGAGTATCTAATAAGACTTTCACTTTGCATATATTATGTCTGAGCCTCATGACACCACTGCAAAAATTACTAATATCTTACTTAAGAATAAGAAAATTAAATTCAGAGAAGGTGGTATTAATAGTAGGTTCCTTAAATGATCATACTTACAGCTCTTCTGTTCTATATATTTGTCACTAACTTCACAGGAGGACATATGGTTGATTCAAAAATCCATGTTCTCCCCTTATATATCACAGTGAGTCTATATCTAAAAGCAGTCAATAGAAATATTTTTTACCATGTGTCATTTATTAAAATGAAAACATAAATAGATGTCTGTATAGTTATGATTAAATGAATGACATCTACATATATATTTTTTAATTCTGTAAAGTAGACAGAAGTAGGTAGCATTATTTCCAACTTGGTATACACACACTCTCACACACACACATACATGTATACGTGACTGATCCAAGACAACTAAGCAAATGTAGAAAAACCAAAAATTTTGCTATTCATTCTTTTTTAAATAAATTTCTTTCTTTATATTATTTGATGTGTGTTCTACTGACAAGAAATGTGCTGGCCATAAACTAATTATTAGTTTATGTAACAGGACTAAGTTTGAGCCTTAAGCTCTGCTCAGTTTGGAGAGTCACATTTCTCTGGTCTTTTCTGGCGCACTTGTGGGCCTGTTCGGTTAAGAATTTATTTGCCTGAAGAACGGAGGCAAGAATTATCCAAAGGACAAGGAGGAGCAGACAGAGAAGGTAGACAAGTATCAGAGCCTCGATTTTCAGTTTGAAAGAGGATTTGGAATAGAACATTGGGTTTAATTGTCTCTAACCATATCCCTGAAGGAGGAGGAATCAGATTTGGGACTAGGTCTTGGAGAATTAGGGGAAGGAAACAATGCCAGGGAAAAATTAATAAGTTATCTCACTCAGAAGTGCAAAATAACAGAAAAGAAAGTGAGTTACCTTGTCTCAACATGTGCCAACCATCCATCTGTTTGTGCTACTTAGACTCAGAGCGTATCATGAAAGTTGATGTCTTTGTCTCTAGAGTTTTAGGAGCACCTGATGTGCCTGGTGGAAGGGCTTCAATGCAAGTGCCAGAGGCTGCTGTGCAGAATCTTTTACAAAATGGGGGCCTGCGGGGGCCCCTCCAAGAATCACTAGCTCAGGTTATTTGAGGAAAAGGGGAAGGAATTGAGAGTCAACATGTAATAGAGGCAATGCAACGTCCCATGGGTAGGAGGCAGGACCCCTGGAGACTTTCCACAAAATTGAATGAAATTGTATAGAAGAGTTTTTGCATGAATATTTTAAGTTATTTTTTGGGGAGAAAATACAGTGGAATAAGTTTTATTATACTTAACGCATTTACCCTTATAGAGGCCTTGGGAAACAAGAGATACCAAATATTGAGATGCCACTGTTTTATTTAGAAAGAAAAAAAGTTTTCTAAAAGTATTTGTTTGTTTGTTTGTTTGTTTTTAAGCAAATACACATAAACCTATTCCTTCAACAAGTTAAGGTACATTAAAAAGTTTTTTTTTTTTTTTAATTACCCCAAAAGATCTAATGGCTTAAACTAAAAATAAATTCTAAGAACAGTTCTAAGAGGGGCATAGTTTGGCCAAGCGGGTCTTTTCCAGGTGATCATTCTCAGTCCATATCTGAAGAAGCCTCTATTCTCTTCTATTGCCCTGAAGTTGCCATAAACATTACAGACTCTCACCCCAGATCAGAATGAGGTTGCACAAGGAAGGATGTTATAGGCCACGCCCATAAGTAGCCCACAACCCTCCACTCTGCCTTCCACTTCCTGTCCCACAGTAACTGCTGGAGAGCTGGTGACTGGCATGTGTGAGCCTAAGAAGAAGAAACTAGAGATTTGGCAAGTAGCCAGCAGTCCCTGTCATATTCAATGGGCATTTTTTGAATTAGGTTTTTAACATACTCAATAAGCACTGTGAGGGTCAAACACTTAGTATAGGGCCTGCAAATAATAAATACTCAATAAATCCTTGTGAATCAACAAATGAGTCACATCTTCTAAAATAAACCTAATTTTTTAAGTGACTAGTAAAATGCCTAAAGGAAAGTTAACCATTTCATTTCATTATGTAGAGAAATAATTTAGTTAGAACTAACTTTATTTGACTATTCAATAAATTTATTCATTGTATATTTATGGAAATATCTGATTTGCCAGTCTTAGGCATAAAGGATATAGCAGTGAAAAAAGATCACTCAGTTTCCTGCTCTTATAGAGAATACATTCTAGTGGCAACGTAAGCCAAGGAACAAATGAGTAGTAACATGTATTCATTCATTCAATATATTATAATTTAAGTATTGATTATGTTTGAGGTACTGTTCTAAATGCTAGAGAATTGAGTGAATATAAAATATAAAAATATTTTTCCTCCAGAGAACTTGTATTCTAGCAAGATAACCAACAAAATAAATAAATATCAATATATTACAGCCAAGTTCACAGCTGACACTTTTGACCTGAGCACAAGTGCCACAAAACTACCTTATTGTCAAGGGCTATAGCTGCAGCCTGTAGAACTATGTCCTTCTCCATATGCTTCCATGGTATTAACCTCACTTTCATTTTATGGAAGTATTGAATAGGACAGTCCTCCATGGATTTCCTGAATTCCTACTTGTGTCTCTAGGTGTGTCAAGAATGCCAGGTCTTGAATGCTCTTTACCTGGTCCATTTCTCAGAGTTGTTTTTGTAGAGAGCAACCTTGAAAGATAAGGTATTATATGCTTCAAGGACAGAGAGCAAGTTTTCTTACTGCTTGCTATAAAAGCAGTGGATTATGCAAAGTCAGTTTCTTGCAGCAGTAAAAATCTATTGATCATATAGCATTTATTTGGTACCCTCCACGCCATGGGACTTGGGGGCATAGGAAACAACACGAATATGGTGATCCTCAGGCTGTGTATATTGTCTCTGACCCAGTTTTGTGTCTTCTAACAGCATCCATGAAACAGTACAGGTTTCTTCTTAGCTAAGATGGGGGTAAAATCAAATCCAAGACCCCATAAGAAGTCTACAGATAGAGTTCACTTTTGGTTAAGTTGTGTTTGAGATATTTATTAAACATCCAAGTGGAGGTATCTAGTACACATGAGGATGTACAGCTCTGGAGTTCAGATGAGAGGGCTGGGCTACAGGTAACATCGGTAAGTCATCAGGCTATACGTGTATTTAAAGCTTTGAGACTTAATGAGTTCACAAAGGGAGTAAATATATTTAGACAAGAGTAACCAGCACTGAGACCAAAGACACTTCAATGTCGATATGATAACAAGTGCCAAGAAATGCCATGGAGTGTTAAGTGCTACTTTATTGCTGTGGCAAGAAAATGACACCAATTTCTGAGAGAGAGATGCAGGGATATGTACTTTGGAGTATGACAGCCATACATATCTCTTTATCTCATCTTATACTGCTTACATTCTGAAAACACCGGATATATTTTGTTTCTTAAACACATCTACAAATTTTCCTACCATACAGTCTTATGTTATTCACACTACTGGGCTTGGGATGTTCTTTTCATGTCACTTCTATTAAGAAACTCCTTCTGCCCTTTTAGATCTCTGCTAAAATATCATCTCTTCAGTGAGGCTTATTGTAACCACCTCACACCCAGTTACATACTATCGAAATACATGTTCATTTCCTTTATTGCATGTGTCATTTTTTTTATATTTATTTATATGTTTAAAGTTATTTTATATGTGGTTACATATTTACTTATACACAGATAGTGTCCCTCATAAGGTTCCACGAGGGCATAGATACCAACAGTCTTATTCTTTGCTAAATTCTCGACATCTGGTCCAGTGCTTGGAATTCAGAAATAAACGTTTGGAGAATGAATCTCAGACCCGTTGTTTAAACTTTGACCTCTTGATTCATCTGAGCTTCTAATCACTCAGTTGTAGAATGATATCAATTTTATAGTTTTAAGAATTAATTAACCTCGTTTATAAATGCTGACACATAGTAGGCCCTCAGTAAATAAACATTAATCACTTAGTACTGGAGAACTATATGGGAAAAATACACTAAAGAGAAACATTGTTTATTCAAAGGGAATAAATGAATGAGTTAGACTAGACTATGAGTGAATAATGAGCACATATAGAAGAAAAACTAATAAACAGAAGGAAACTTCAGAAAGACTGGGAGGTTGGAAAAAATTCAAAATGAAACTGAAGAAGCTAGAACCAAAATTGAGTAAAGATCTAAGCAACAAAATGAAAAGAACACTGCACAAGAAGTGTCTATAAATCTAAGGAATTTTTCTGGTTCAGAGGGAGCAAGAGATCAGCAAAGTGGAAGATAGGTAGTGAGGAATGGCTGAGATTGTTCTTTGATAGAAGCAGCTGTGCTGTCATAAAATTCGACATAATACTTTCGCTTCAAGATAATAAAAGAGAATGATGAGAAGAGTTGCAGCAAACAGGTACAACTTCCAGAACAAGTGTTAGGTGTGGATTTTGAAAACTATTAATCTTGTGTCTAAATAACTGATTAAAAATTAAACATTATGTAACCTTGACCGAACTCTCAGAAAATCCCAGAATTCATAAGAAGATGTCAAAGTGTTGTAGTTTGAGAGGCTTCACATTAGTACATGTGTAGTGTTGTCTTTTGAGATGGCTTTCTTTAAAAGAACATTGTGGTTAAAAAACATCCTTGAAATGTATTTCCTGATTGTAAGTTTTATATCCTCTCATCTTCCTAGTTTTGTGCTTGTGTATTTTATCATTTTCATAGATCTTCTTATGCCTGATGGGAAGCAGTCTAGTATTGAGAGATCTTTAAATTCATTTGATTACATCATGATGCTTTTGAGTGTTATCATCTTCTGCCTCCTCTTCATTGTCACGATCATCAGTACCATGAATCAAGTTAGTGCTCTGAGCTAGTCACAGACTGATGTTTTCCCTGTATCAGCTCAGTCCATCTTCACAACCAGAGGATGAGGCAAGTATTTTACCGAAGAGGAAATTAAGTATCAGAGATACTTACTATTTGACCCTGGGTCACATTATAGTTGATAAATGGTTATGCTGGGGTTTCTTTCTCAACTTTTATTTCTTCGATGAAGAGGACAGAGAGGAAAGTCACCACTGAGGAGCAGAGGCAGGTGGTGCAGTAAGGTGTCAAAGAGGCTGACAAGTGTTCTGGTTTAGAAAAGTGATGATAGGGGATGTGGGAGAGAAAAAATAATTTTTCTTCTACTCTTCTGAGTTCTTAGCTGAGACCTTAATAATAAAAGACAGATTAACAAGAGAAAAACAAACAGAAGTTTATGAACCTGTATATCTCATGTGTACATGGAAGATACCCAGGGAGAATGAGTAACTCCTAGAATTGTGTTAGAATTCAGGATTGAATATCTTAACAGGGAAAGAGAAGGAGGGATGCAGACCTCTTAGGGAAGAAAAAAATAACTTTTAGGAAAGATAAAGAACGAATGGCCTTAGATACCCTTAGAAGAACAGGCGGGAGGGATGAAGGTGTGTGGCAAAGTCTGTCCGGGTGTGGCAGACACTGGTGACTGGTCTAGTCTCCTCCCCTGACATGAGTCAATCTTCTTTGGTGGATGAAACCGCTTCAGAGGGTATTTATGCAATTGAATCTCTTTTGGAGGATCTGTCTTTAGGCGGATGAGTGGTGGTCAGAGAAAGCCACTCCTCACATTTGCTGTTTTTCAAGTGCCTACAGATCAAAATAATCAATATGACAAAATGACATATTTTGGGTGGCATCTTTTGTCACCCTTCAGTGTCATGCTCAGATGATAGAAAGCTGAAGCCACACAGGATATCACAGTGATTTAGGATAGTGTTTAGTGTGACCTACCTTGGATGCTACCTCCAGGAAGGAATTAAAATGACAAAATAATATGAATAGAGAAATCCAAGCGATATTCTCCATGGGCAGGTGTGTGAGGTAGAATTGGAAAAACACAGGCTGCACTGAATTTACTTTCTCAACACCAAACCCTGTACATGAACTGAGAGCGTTTTGTGTTATAAAATTTATTAATACGTGACAGGTAGGAAATATGTTTTTATTTGCTATGTTAATACCTAATGCTATAAGCGTCTTCCTTCTCTAGAAATCACATACTTAATCATTTGAGCGATGTTCATATTAGCAGGAGGAATCAAGCAACCCCAGAGATGGTGGACTTTTCTATTCAGAGCTATTTCAACATTACCATCTGGAATCCCACTCTTTTGGCTTCTGTTCCATTTCTGCTACATTATGTCCAGGCCTGGAGAAGACTTAAATTCCCTCAGCATATTAGAGCCAAACCCAGCATTAATTTAGAACTGTAGTGCATTCACACTGGCTCCATTCTCTTTTAAACAATTTCTCTAGACCTTTCTGGGGGTACTATTGCTTTTTTTTTTAAAGGGGAAATACATTTCTAAAACCCCGAGTCTAATTGCTGGCTATAAAATAACTATGGCTTTAGTATGGATGCTTCTCTTTCCACAGCAAGAATGATTGGGCACATATACAATGTGGAGGCCAGGAGAGGGCTTGGGCAGTGGAAAGTCGGTTACTGCTGACCACAAAGATGCAGGAACCCAGCCATGGCCATACAGCTTCTGGACCAGACAAATATCTTTGTTCAGAAAGGGTTTCTGCTGAGATGACATTTCTGCAAACCAAATGGGCTCGGGTTCCATGGAAAGTAATGGGGTCTTTGAGAAGCCAGAAAAATAAGGCTATTAATGGAGTAAGAGTTATAAATCCCATATGGCATATGGAATAAATTGTGAAGAAGTAATCTTGAGACTAGAAGTCATAGATTTAATAAGACTCCATTTGCGCCACACATAGAAACAGAATTAGGAATAAACCTTATATGAGGGCATGGGCAAAGTAGCACAAGAGCATTTAACTTATTTACTATTTTTTATTTGTTAGTTTTCACAAAAGGAAGAATAAATGGTATTCTACTCACTTAACTCTTACAAACAAATACATGTCATAAAATAAATGTGATGCATAAATAATGATTTTTAAGATTTTTCTACCCCCAATACTATATTTATAAATTTTGTTTTATCATCAAGAAAATTTATGCCTCCATAGCTCAATATAACTTTTCAAAATCTCTTTTTGTAGTATTGGAGCTGAAGAGAACTAGCAAAATTTGAAAGCTGACATTTTTCTTTGTTTGTGAATTTAATTTAATTTTATGTTTCACTTAGTTGTATACATATAGTGATCCATTTAACTTTCAGTCTCGCAAACATTTTCTCTATATTCTTGTGTTTGGAATTCTTAAACTATGGGTAAAAGTTAAGGTAATACTGCTTGAGCTTCTTTTCGATGCAAAAAAGTGGTGGTGTGACATTCCATATTAAACCCCGAATTGCAAACAAAATATTAACTTTAAATCTGAATTTACTGGTATTTTCAATTTTCTATTTCTGCAAAATAAAATGGAATTTAATATAAACTGGTTACTTAAAGTATCATCTTTTAAAGCTCCATAATCTGTGCTCCAGACAGTAAAAATGAATGCAGTTGAAATTAAAACTCTCCATTAATGGCAATTATATTAAAGATTGAAACAAGTAGTTTTGGGTAATATTAATGTACATAGTGTGACAATTCTCCTTCCAATACTGGATTACATTATTTCAGGATTTGAGTCATTCTTTTAAATTATCAAATAATATTTTGCACATAAAATTAATATATTTTATATGTTTACATTATAAGCCACTAATAAACTCCATGTATGCACTCTTCATTTAAGCTACCCATGTCCTTACTCTATTCACATGACCTTGACACTTTTCCCAGGCTAATTGCTAACTTAAATCTTATGTTTATAATATTTTTATATTTTATAACTAAAATTTTACCACACATATATGTAGTCTGAACCAATTTGTTCCTTAATTGCTTTTATTTTAAAAGTTGATAAAAGTATTGTCACATTGTAGGTCATTCTCTATAATTGGTTTGATTTTGCTCAAACCAATTTCTATAATTTACATTTTGTTGCATGTTGCTATAGATTATTTATTTTCACTGTTATACATATTGCTTTGAGTGGCTATCCTAATAGTTATATTTATCCACCATCCTGATGATTAACATTTGTGTTGTTTTTAGTTTATTTTTTGGTTTTATTTTAGTCATTACAAATGCTGCTACTATAAATTGTATTTTACATGTCTCTTAGTTTGTGAAATAGCTTTCAAACTTTTCTGACAATGATCCACAACTAGAAAAAAATTTACATAGTGGCTAGGAAAATATGGTGAAGAACTGTGCAGAATGTGGGATATTATATTACTTTTAAGCTAATAAACTAGCCTGTTATTATTTCATGGATTCTGGCAGAAGACACAAAACTCTTGATTCAGAGACACAAGATCTCATTACTTATGGCAAAAGCAGTAGCCAGAGCTTCATGTTTGGTGGCATCAATTTCCCATGCTTCCTAGCCCCACAGGTGTGACACAAAGTATTCATGATGGAAGCCTGAACATGCAGTGGATTGTGTTACAGGAGAGACACAGCGAGCTTAGGTGATCTTCTGCTTATGTGGTAAGCCTGCACTATGTCTGAGGGGAAACATTGCCTCATTCCTCATCACTGTTCACTGCAAACACAACCCTGCACAGTACACTGGGCGAAGAGTAGGCAGAGCTTTAAATTCATTCCACACCCAGCAGGAGTGTGCAGGGCCCATGGTGGATTGCTAGAGGCAATTGCAGTTTCCTCTACCAACAAATATGACTAGAGCCTTTATCTTTAACATGTTAGGTGAATATAGATCTTTTCTATTTTATTTCATTTCTAAAAATGCTCTGTATGACCCTCAAAAATGATCGCACAACCTAATACACAGCAACCATCAATTTAAAAACCAACCACCCAAACAAAAATCAATATGTTAAGTCATATTGAGAGTATAATTGCTGCGTTACATTCAGCCTTAAAAAATAAAACATAATTTGTCAGTTATCACTCTTTTATTCACAAGCACTGTATATATGAATGTTCCCCTGTGCTACATCTTCACCACCATTTGATTTTGTTAGACATTCTATATTTTGATAAATGACTGATACATAATTATATCTGATTTGGTTGTAATTTGCATTTGAATTATTATTAATGAATAACAATAATCATTATTAATCATTAATAAGCATTGTCATATGTATGTAGGACATTTGTGTTTCCTTTTCTGACAAATGCCTTTACACAACTTCAGCTCATTTTTAAATTGGGATAGTTGTCCCTTTCAAATTGATACATGAATTCTTTACATTTGTCAGTTATACATATTGCTAGTATCTTTAGTGCCTCAATTTTTCACTCAATTTCTGTGTCCTTTCTAAATCATATTTCTTTTAATATTTTTCTATTTTCTATTTTTAAATTATAGCTTATATTTTTCATCATGTAATAAATCATTCTAGAGCATTCATTAGTCATGAAGATACTCTAATTTCTCTTCAAAAAGTTTTAAATGCATCAATACATCTAAACTGATCAAATCATTCAAATGAATCAAATATCTAGGAAAAATCATTTAAAAAAGAAATAAGCCTATACACAGGAAATTATAAAAAATTATTTAGGGAGAATCAATATTTAGAATGAAGAATATTTATAAAATAGAAGACTTACTTCATACAGAAACCAATTATCTTTAAATTCATCCTTAATTTACTGAAATCCCCCTAGAAAAAAAAAATCCAATAGAAGTTTTTGGTTGAAATTTAGAAGCTGATTGTAAAATACATATAAACATTCAAAGGGCCAAGAATAGCAAATGCAATTTTGAAGAAAGAGACTAAACTAGGAGGAAAAAGACTCTCAGATAGCAAGAATTACTTGAGAAATAAGGTAATTAAGAGTGTGTTATTGATGCAAGATTAGACGAGTCACCTAAGAGAAAAAAATAGAGTTTAGAAACAGACACGGACCTCTATAGGTATTTGATTAATGGCAAAGATGTCACAACGGAAGGGTGAGAAAAAGAAAGTCATTTAATTAGACTTTATAACTGGATAACTCCCAAAAGCGAGATTTCTATTTACTCACAGTATAAATAATAATTTCAGGTGGACTTTAGATTTTTACGTGAAAAATTTAAAAATAAATAAATATCTCAGAGGATACTGTGAATATTTTCATTACAGTGTGAGCACAAAGATTATAAAGATTAAACAGGACACGCACAATAAAACCTCATACTATATAGAAAAAAATAACACACCACATGGAAATTAAGAGACTATGTTTATCAATATATAATACCGAAGCGAAAAGGCCAGCCACAGAGTAGAATGTTTGCAATACATATGACTGACAAAAGATTTGTTTCCAGAATATATTTAAAAATTCTTTTACAGTAGTAAAGAAGAGAAAAAATATTGAAAAAGTGACTAAAAGACTTGAATAAGAACTTTATATAAGAATATATTCAAATGGACATAAATACTTGAAAATGTACTCAACCTCATTAATCATCTAAGAATTTTAAATTCAGACTACAATGACATGCCTAGAGAGGTTATAAATAAAAAGAGTGAAAATATTCTATGTTGGTGAGGATGTAGAACATTTTTTTTTGGGGGGGGGCATTGTTTATCCATATGAGTGGATAGCTTTTCTTGGCTATAATCCTCTAGAGAATCTTCACAGTATGTAATATCCCAATCACAAGTAGACTGATCTATGGTAAATTTATAATCTACGAATGAGTTCAACTAATACACTTTATAATTCTACCATGTTTCATTATGAAACTTGTTCTGTGACCTTTCAAACACGTCTCTAGAAATACTATTTTCTAATGGGAAATTTTCAAGCTTTGTTCTATATTTATCATTCATTTCTTTATACATTTAAATTTACTTTTTTTAACTTTATTCATCCTACCCTGAAAAAAACTATCGGAATATGGCTGATTTATTTAAGTACACTCAACAAAAGTTGGTGACTTGAGCAGGCTCGATAATGTTCGCAAGTAAAATTCTTTTTAAAGTTCAAATATTTCCAATATTCTTCTGTACTTCAGTATCCATAAAAGTTGGAAAGAAAAAAAAAAACATGAAAGTCATCGTGGTTTGGAACAGTGAGAACTTCTTATTTCTTTGTGGAACTTCTTGGCAAGAAGGAGTAACTTAAGACAACTTTATAAAACCAATAATTATAATAAGATCCACGATGGTTATTCAGAAAAAGATGTGGATGACAATTTTTTGAGTAAAAGGGAACTAAAAGTTCAATGGCGTTTAAACGGAGAAAAGAAAATAAATGCTACCCCTACAAAATTCAAGTCTTTTCCTCCTCCTTATACTAGGCTCATTTTATTAATTTGTAGAATCTGCTCCATAAAGATATCTAAGCGTGAGATCTCTGTCTTCTATCCTTTTTTCCTAAGAAGTTCTCATTTTTACTGGCAATGGGCTAAGTTAATTCCTGGAATAGTTCCCACTTATTCTCTCAATCACCTAATCTCCTAGACTTTTCTACATTTCTTAGGGATGACTTTTCATCTCTATGTCTGGTAGAGTTTCAAATTTAGACTTGCAATCTGGCATCTTTATGAATCCTCCTCAGATTATATTATAAAATCCTGTCATTTCTGTGTATCTCCTAGCTCCCAGCATATATATCTCCCGGTATAACTCATGGTCACACCTTAATGGTATATTCTGTTGTTATTTTTTGTGAAAGTCTTGTCAAATCAATGTAATTGTGATTTCCTTTTTATTGTCTTAACATTACCTACAGGCAGGACTTTACATAATACTGAACTAAAAAAAAAAAAAGAAAAAATGTATGTTGAACAGAACCTCAAAATGATATCTCTGAAACTAATTTCTAACCCAATTAATTTCTCCCATAATGGTTTAACAATTCAGAATTATTAGGTACCTCAGTGGAGTCAGAATAATTTTTCTGAAGCTCAGCAATACCTGCCCTTTTCAGGTGTTCTTTTGGATGGTTTAAAAATCATTCCTTGCTTTGGAGATGTTATTTATCACAGAGTATCCTCTTATCACCTTCTGTGTTGAGGATTTGATATTACTGGAGTTTGTGGAAGTGAAATTATTAGGGTGTCCTTAAAGTCCTTTTCCATAAATGAATGATTTATTGGGGCAATGAAAGAGAGGAATAAGTTTACCTGCGTAATATAGCCCGTCATTATTGATGGATGTGACTCACCTTTCTATAAGAAGTCCAATTTAGCACTGGTACCATTTATTGAATTTTATAGAGAAGGAAATTGTAAAATATCCTAGAAATGTGGCCATGAATGGAGCAAACTGGATGTAACATAGTCAATACTGTCCAAAGTCAAAGTCTGAACTACACTGAATGTAACATAGTCAATACTGTCCAAAGTCAAGATATCTACAGGATAAAATTCGGCTTTTTCCTTTTGGAACAATATTTGCTTGGTGTTCACTACCAGGCAGCAACATTTCATAACTGTATCATCTCCTCTGTGTTTAAAGTTTGGCTTTTGTGGCATGACCTTTAGTGATGTGCTGGGCTGGCTTGCCACAGCCTGTCAGCGTATTATATACATTTCTTTCCGATTCCACGTGGAGCCGCATTATGTTGATAGTTTGAAAAAGACCTCAATGAGAGTATTTACACCATAAAAGTTGGTACCCATTACAGATCAGGATCTTCCACCTTTCTGAAGATCCATTTGTTAAGCATTTATCGGCTTAACAAACACTATTATTTATGTAACAAGGATGAACTGCAGAAGCCTTCCAAGTTTTCACCAGTGTCCATTACAACTTTGTTACTATAATGCCGTGTTTGTCTAATAAACAAACCAGTGCTTTCACATTGCTAACTTTGGTTAGCTATTACCAAATAATGACTAAATGAAATAAAATATACCAAGAAAACTCACTGCAATTTGGCATATTTTCAAATTTCGGGTAATACAAAATATATTTAAATATAATTCATCTTTTACACAGTAAACTTACCATCAGCCATAGAAGAAATGAAATGTGGAGAAACTCCAGGATACCTGGACTTAATTTGAATTGTATTTCTTATGCTTATAATGGAAGTGATCTTAAACAAATTGTTTCTGAGCTTCAGATAGCTCATCGGTAACTTGGACCTGATGACATCTACATTTTAGGATTATCATGGCTTCATAGTGTCCAAAATATAGGAAATACACACATATAACTATACACGCATCAAAGAAAATACCTGAATTCAGTGAGAGGTGGGTCAGCCTTGTCCTCACCTCTTTGCATTGTTGCAGTGTTGAGGATATGAGTTCTATAAAACTCGTCTCTGTTCCACCTGTTGGGACCATACTGAAGGAATTGCTCTTTTCTGGAATCTCAACTGTGCCACTAGGTAGTTTAAGTAATTATGTGAGTCTGGGCATAACACTTAATCAATACAAGCCTTGGATATGCTATCTGAAAGTAAGAATAACAAAACTTACATACTATTTTTTTATAAAAAGTAAAATAGTGCTTTTAACCTAATTATCCCAGAGATATTACCTAGTAGTTATTTAACAATAATAATTCCTTTTGGTATTATTAAAATTATTATTATTATATTACCACCTTTATTACCATTAAATTTGTAATGTTATGTCTGAGGTGCTTACTTCTCTCAAAAAATATGAATAAACGGTAATATAATAATACATCTCCCTTTCACAAAGAGTATTTAGCCAAGGGATGCAGGCCATTTGTCAGACGAGGCCAACTTGACGTTGATACTGAGCAGAATCTGTATCACCATGTGGTTGAGTGATATTGGGGCTTCCAGTCCTCCAAACTCCACCTTTCATTTCCAAATAAACTTCAGGAAACAAACTCTAAAGTGGTCCTCCTTCACTGGGTACAAAGCCATGAGTCTTATAAAAGTGAAATATGATGTGACTTGCTTGAGGCTATTGGGGAAAAAGCAGAGAGTCCTGGGAACTGAAATGTATCGGGGCGCATTACCTGTCCCTAAACATTTTATGTTTATCTTCCACCTTAGGATTTTCCTGAGGGGCTGAAGTAACAAGAGAAGTGGTGAAGGCTGATTTATAGTTTGAAGATTTTGATAACAGTGACATTTGTGTTAGAGAACAGAGGGTCTGAAAACGCTTCCCCAGACATCAACATACTCTGCTACCTCAACTGATCTCACTCTCACAACTGCTTGCCACGTTTCCTTCTCACGAAGACTAATACATCTTCTTTACCCCTCACCTCTTTTCCACAGGTCCTAACCCCCTGTCTAATCTCCAAAGTT
Source organism: Pteropus medius (assembly GCF_902729225.1). NCBI lineage: Eukaryota > Metazoa > Chordata > Mammalia > Chiroptera > Pteropodidae > Pteropus > Pteropus medius. The sequence continues at coordinate 9,320,279 of NW_024349797.1, forward strand.
TCAGCTTTCTTTCTTCCCAGGAGTTCCAAACTTTTCTCCCAAGATGTGCCAAGATCATACATACTAGATGCATCCCATATATTATTTCCTTGCAGCACTGAATCACAGGAATTATGCTCTCCATTTTTAAAATGAGGGTAGGTGACATGACTCACCTATGATCATCAGCTTTTTAATGGTACAAGAGTGATTTGTATAAAATGAATTTATTTAAAAGCACCTGCTTTTTCCACTATAGTTCACTAGCCCCAAAGGCAAACTTGGATAAAATTAGAGGATCCAGACAATAATTCTAAATAACGCAGGTGACTCTCTAGAGGGTTGTAATTAAAGTTTCTCTATTCTGAAAACTCTTGTGAAGTAAAGGGGAAAAAAGCTTGGACAGCTGGAGCTGATAAAGGGTGTCCTGAGAGAACAAAATCCAGACAACAGAGACTCCTGAGGAAGGCAGGGTCTGGCAGGAGTAGGATGCAGGATTGGTGAAACAATATTATTCCTAAAGATAGAGGAAGAAGTGTTACTGTGAGGTTACACTTTGCTGGTTGAAGGAGCTTTATTCTCATCTGACAAGCAAGGATTACTTATTTCAGGGGAGAAAATTGGTCTTCTACTCTCCCATTCCCTACCCAAATTTAGTGTGTTGACTAATTCCCCAATCCAGATGTTAGGACAGAAGAGTGGAAAGGAAGCTATAATGTAATAACATCTGTGATGCTGTTTTTTTTTTTTTAAAAAGAATAAAAAGTAGAAATTCTCTTTTTCTAATTGTGTTTCGTGGGCCATAATAGTCTTCAGAGATAATATTAGCTCTTTTGGAAGAAAGGAAGAAGCTTTTTAATGGTTTTGAGATTTGTTTTTGTGTACAACCGATGACTGTACCATACATATTGCTTTCTTTATTCCTCTTTTTTATTAAAGCATCCAATTTAGCTTTACTTGTTAAAGTGCCTACAATACATTTGGAAGAAATTGATTAGTTTTAATATGTACCCGCTTAATCTGCTTCTTGATTTGCCCTCCAAGAAAAGTAGTGAAGGTTGATACGCAGTGACATTTGTGTAGGAGAACAGAGTCTCTAGGAGATACAGGAAGGGAGTCCAGCTAAGAGGCTTCTGCAGAAGCGATAATAGTTTGTTTTCTAAACAAATTTATTCTCAGCGCCCTTTGTGGTTTGTCCATCTTGATTTCTGACTGGAGGGATTAGAATAAAGTTTCTTATTATATCCAGTACAAAATGAACTTTATAAAGTAAGTGATTTTTATTGGAAGCCAAATTAGATCAGCCTCATGGCTTGGCATTTTTAAAAGGAGGGGCAATACACAAAAGTAGTCACTCCTGCACACTCTGCAGTCAGATCTGGTTTTGAATCCTCTTATAACTACAACATGGAACAAGTTACATATCCTGTCTAAACGAGTCTTCTCATTTGGAAAAGGGTGATAATAGCCCTCGCAATAATCCTATAACTCCAAGTGTATATGAATAAAGCTGTAAATTTTGAATGTGAATATGCATATCTTAGTACAGAGGACATAGTACAATACTATTCATAGTGTAAACATTAAACAAATATGGTTTTATTGTCATTCTTCCTCCGCTTCCTTCTCCTCTTTCTCTTCCTACATTTTGTCTAATAAATCTCATATTCATCACCTCCATATATTGGGATTTTTTTAATGGAAGATAGGAGAGTATAAAGAATCACTTTTAATTTATGTTTTTCTTTTGTTTTACTAAACTAAGAGTCTAGGACTCAGACTTTCCCACCTCTGGCTTTGTCTACAGGTACTGAATTATTCTGTCTTTCAGCAGCATTGATAACAGTACTTTTCTTAGTAAGTGAAAGAAATTCAGATAAAATCCTATGGTTGTAAAAGAAATACCTCAGCTCTTAAAATCCACCCTTCAAACAAAAGGACATATGATTTGGGGCATATGATTCTGTAACGGTATTAAAATATTCTGATATCTGAATATCAGTAGGTATTGGCAGAATATGTTGGTAATGCCTAAAAGAAAACTGGTGTATATTACATACAAAACAGTAGGTGTAGAATATTTATTCTGATGAGAAAAGAGTGTCATATTTCCTATGCGCTATTACTGGAATAGAGGCATAGATTCCATTCAAGGAGGATAGAATGCAACAGAAGGGACAAAATTCTGACAGTATAATATCATGCTTTTTTTTTTTTTTTTGCTCTCTTTGGGAGAAAGTTGACAAGTAGAATCTGCAATTCTAAAACCTGTGGGTTATGCTTAAAGGAACACAAGCTGGTATATAAAATTTGCTTTTTCCTTGCTTTCCTCCACCTGAATGAATGAATGTTGATGAGTTCTCTCCATAATCTCTTTCCCTGAAATGAGCTTTATAGTAATAGGCAGTATCACTGCCTGATGAAAAGAGCCTATGATTTTCAGTTATATGTTTCAACTACTTATAAGCCTTGTTATTTATCAAGAAATATTCTTTCTGATTATCTTTTGCTGGGCATAGTTCTGCCAGTATTTTTCATAGTCAGAAAAGAGAAAAGTATTTTCTACGATGCTTATTCCACCAGGATCCCTTTTTATCTTTTCATTCATGAACACTTTCCTGCCTCATCTTGGTTCCAGGAAACAAAAAGCAAACGTCATCTAATACACATGATTGCAACTGTTATAATGTCTACCTTTTGCTCAAGCAGCAATGGCCTTAAGTTAAGCAGGTCTTTTTTTAATAAAGAAAAAAAAAAACCTTTTAGCCAGGTCTGGTCTTTCAGGCAAAGCCTGAAGAGTATCAACTTGTCTCAGCATAGCTTTTTAATTATATATATATATGTAATTATATATATATATATAGAGAAGAGAAGAAGAGAGAAGAAGAGAGAGAACAGAACCACAGAGAGAGAGAGAGAGAGACAGAGAGAGACAGAGAGAAGACAGAGACAGAGATGAGAGAGACAGAACAGAGAGAGACCTGAGACAAAGAGAAGACAGAGACAGAGACAGAGACAGAGAGAGAGAGAGAGAAAGCTGGCCTTTAAGGTGCAGCATCATGGGTGAGGAAGTTCTTCCTTCTTCAGCTCTGTAGATCTTGTGCTTCCATCGTCAAGATACTTTCAACTCAGAAATCACTTTGCTTATTATATCTCTTTAAATACATGTTTTGCAATAAAATTGACACAAAAAAGAGCAGGTTCCCTTATATATTTCCAATAAAACCAGTTTTATATGAAGACTCTAGCATTGAAGATAAAGATGTTAAGCCTTCCTTTTGTACCCAATTCATTCAAGCTCTAAAGCCCATCTATGGAATTTCTATGAGTATACAGGTGCTAAAGACGAATCCCTGATATAGAGGAAAGCAATGAAGAAATAAGACAGTGAAGAACTGCAGCGCAAATGTCTGAGAAGACAGGAAGCTCTGAGAGGTAAACCTAGCACTGGGGGTGATGCTTTCCCCTAGAGGTCCCTGGCGATACCTGGAGATGTGGCTGGAAGGCTGAAAAATTAACCAGATCTTTGAAAATTTGAGAAGGTTAGGGTTAGGATGGTTAGAGGCGAAAAAATAGGGCTTGCCATGTTGAACCAGGTCTCCTGGCAAATCCCAGTGGTAAATACATAAGCACAATCTTAACAGCACATGTCAGGAAAAAACAAATGTATATAAAATGTTCTATGGTCCTTTAGTTTCCAGAAAGGGAAATTATATTGGACTTGGCAAGTCACAAATTTATCTTGTAATCTTAAGAGAAAGCCCTAAAAGAGAGTAAAGTAAAACTACTGAATTAATACAGAAGAAATATTTTCAAAGTAAAAAAAAATAATTAATTAGAATACATAAAGAAAAAAACAGAAGAAACGTGAAAATAGAAAGCAAAGAGTAAGAAAGAAAATTTACATTTACATAAGAGAAATTTAATTAATATAAATACTAGGTAATAAAATTAAAAGGAAATATGGTTGAGCTAGAGGGAAAAAAAGAAATGATCTGCCTTTCCCCAAAACACATCTAAAACAAAAGGTTAGGGAAAAATTGAAAGTGAGAGGATTTAAAGATATGTAACATATAAACACTAAGCCAAAATAGGTCAAAATAGTGCTACCTTAATAGTAAAATATATCTTTTAATTCAAATAATATAACCAGAAATAAAGGAGAGCTCATATTATTAAATATTTAATTAACCTTGAAAACTATTCCAAATGTATGCATCTATTCAAGTAGCTTAAAATATATAAAGCAAATATTGACAGAAATATAAGAGCAATAAATACCTGTAATGATAGCAGGATCACTCTTTTAGTAAACAAGACAAATTTAAAAAATAATTAATAGAAGATATAAAGAACAAGATATACAAATGTGGCCTAATTAATAGTTTGGAGACATTGTACCAAAAAGCTGTAGAATGTACATTATTTTCAAATATTGCAGCAACAGAGAGATATTGTTCTGTTTCACTGGTTTCAGTTTTGTGGGGGATGATCGTTGGCCACCTATGTAGTTTGTGGTCTATGAATTCTCATGCTCTCCTACTCTAAATCTGTGAAAAATTTTTGCTTTTATGTAGCCCAACCTAACTTCTATTCTGTGGTGCAAAGAACTATGTTTGTTTAATTATCTTTTTGCTCAAATAGATTGCCAATATTGATTTAGTTAATCCATAAATTTGGTATACAAAAGGAAAATAAAAGGTAAAATATATCTGAATGTTTGTATTGAGAAAATATTATTTCAAACCAAATTGACAGGTCTTATGTTTTCTTTTAAGATTATGAGAAAGTAGAAAGAGTACTTATGATGGATTAGCTCGATATGTAATTCTATGATTTGTCAAAAATTTGCCATGTCCACTTAATTCCTGCATTAAGTGAATTAAAATGCAGCAGTAAATTATACTATTATTTGACCAGTGTTCACTCTGTTACAGTTGGATAAATATAGCATCTACCAATGAAAGCGTGCAGAATTTTATAAGATTTTTATCACTATTCATGGGAAATGGGTCATATGCTTCAATGAGGATGGCAAACTTGGTATTACTTTATGTAATTCAATTACTCTGAAAAAAATTACCTACTTTTTTATATTTAGATTTATGGGAATGATAGTGGTAGTATTTTTAATAAACCTTTTGTAAATGGTGAATGGCAGGAACAAAGCAAGCATAATAGAGCCAATTTGTTTTCACTGTTATGACTATGAAATTAAAATATTTTGATTCTTAATGGAAAATTATACTTTATATATTTACCTTCATTTAGAAAGTTTACCTTAAAGTAGTTTGACTTTATCAGTCTTAGAATACTTGAATACAGGTTATTAGATATAGCTATAGACTGAATTTGATGTCCTCCCCCCCATTCATATGTTGACAGAATTTGGAAGTGAAGTCATTGGAAGATAATTAGGTTGTGAGGGCGCAGCCTTTATGAATGGAATTAATGCCCTTATAAAAGACTCTCCCCTTCCCCTGAGGGTTCCTTTGTCCCTTTCAGACATGTGAAGACACAGGGAGAAGTTCATCATTTACAGATCAGGAATTGGGCTGTCGTTAGACACTAATACTGCTGACACAGTGACCTTGGATTTCTCAGATTCCAGAAATGTGAGAAATAAATTTCTTTTTTATCTAAGCCACCTAGTCTATGATACTCTGTTACAGTAGCAAAAAGGGATTAAGACAAACAGTAAAATAATTCCAAAACAGATAATTTCTTTCTAGGGAAAAAAGTATATTAAATTAAATTAGAGAATTAGAATATGGAAAAACATCAGTTCATGCTTTAAAAAAATAAAACATTCTTTTTTTCTGAGACACAGTCAGAATTAAGTCAATAATTGTATCCATACAATTTGTAATCGGTCTTTCTTATTGCTGTGTGCTCTAGTGTGAGTCAACAAACTTTTGAAGTGTGGCTGTTATTCTTTATAATAATGAGTATTTTTTTAACCACTAACATGTTAGTTTTTGTTTTTTGGCCCTGGATGAGTGTTCTCTAATTGAGGCAGGACAGAGATGCAAATCAAGAACTAGAGAGCAAAAAAGAGGTGATTTAAAAAGACAGCTTGCGTCTCCAGAAGTGAATTTAAAAATATAATTTTATCCTTGTTTCTGTTTTCTATTTCCTACGAAGAGATTGATCTGTGATAGTTATAAGAATAGGCTATTTAGTATGTCTTTTGACAAAGCACTCTTAAACTCCCCTATGTGGATTGCTGTGGAAGCTATTTTCAATGAAATAGCTACCACTGATGGCATTAACCATGGTTATTAAGCATGGATAGAAGAAAACTATTGGCATATATTGCGTTTGTATTTTTATTTTTCAGTTTTTCTAATTTCTGCAACTGTTACTTGAAGGATCACAAAAAATAACAAAAGCTAGAAACACAGAGAATAACCTAAGAAAACCAACTAGCAAATAATTTCTCTACCCAAATTATAGAACTTGCTACATTTTCTATAGGGGATTATACAAATGATGTAAAGATGAAAATAGTAACTGCAAAGAGGAACATATCTGTCGTGGTAGAGAAAGTAGCCAAAGGTGGAAAAATTTTCAAGGAAATAATATTTTTCCTTACTCTTTCTGGGATAGTTGGAAGAAATGCACTGGGATCTGAATTTCTCAAGGATGATTTTTTAATTTTTATGTGCTTTGCCAAGTTCAAATAGCAGCCTTATAGTTCATAATTAACACACATTTTCTGAATGAGACAATAGTAACTATCTCATGTTTATTGTGAGGAGTAAGTGAGTCGTTTCATGTAGTATTTTCTCCATGTATATTTTCTAGACCACATACAAATATCAAAATCAAAATTATAAATTTGAATCCAGAAATAGTAAAATCGGATTTCAGATTGGGTGTGAAATTAGTTCTTGACAGAGAAAATTTTTGATACTTTATACAGGTTATTTTTAGGCACATTAAAGGTTTGCTATAACTTGGAATACTCATCAATACAATTGCTTTTGTATAAAATATATATTAAGTTCCTAGTATGTACAAGGAGGCTTGTACATATTAAGTTTACAAAAAGTCAAGAAACCCGTTAGCCCTCTAGGAAGTTACAATATAATTGAAAATATGAGAAAATAAATATAATTTAAAAACTAAATAATATATAAAACAACACACTATAATAGAATAGGTATAACTTTTCAAGTTATGTGCAATGATATTAATTATTATATGGGTTAAAATGAAATAAGGTATTTTCCAGATTGCCTTGGCTTAAGAATGCTTCTAAAAATTCGAATGAAGTTTTTGTATTCATTACTTAACACAGTGCTATATTAAAGCTAACAATAAATATTTTTAATACTAATTTTCATAGCTTGTCTATTAACACTCCATTTGACCTCAATTTCTTCTAGGCTTCAGTTAATCAAATTAGTTTATGCATATGGGAGTGAAGATTGAATGTACATTATAATCCTTACCAAACATGCACTTTACTAAACATAAGTGGTGAATCCTCTGAAATTTACTAACTCATTTCACTCAATAGGCAACTATGACAATTTGGGAAAACTCATTTGCCTAACAGATTTCCTCTGGAGATTGTTTTGGTTGGTGACACATGAATTTGAAAATGAGGGCATTATTTAACTCTCTAAATCAACACAAGGAGTGGAAACAGAAAGGAGTATTCTGCTATCCAAGAAGACTTCAGTGTATATTTTAATTTAGATTAACTTTATAACCATCTACGAAGCCATTATTCCTCATCTTTCCTTCAATTCATTCAAGCGATTGCATTTCTTTTTGCATAAACTTTGCATTATATTTAATTCTGTACTCTCAGCAGAAGCAACATATCTTTTCATTATGCACCTCTCACTGCTCCCCCCAAACTCTCCGCAGAGATCAAGTCATATAATCATAACAAAACTAATCAGCCTCCACTTGTGAGAAAAAAGTATGTCAGGGGAAGTAAATAAAAGCAGTAAATCAGAAGACAATTGAGAAGGAAAACAGAGCACTGGGGTTACTAAGTAATCCAGAAAGAGGTGGGATCGCAGGCACTTACAGAATTAACCTTTGCCACTTCCTATGATCACATTCTGTATTGTTTCCATGCTTGGAATACATTCTGCCTTCTAATTAGAGTGGGAAGAGTCAATTTATTTCCTCTTCTCTACACAAAATTTAAAGAAAAAGTAATCATTATTCTGCCTTCCCATTTTGCCTTTAGTAATAAATGCATGGGGAGAAAGATGTGAGAGCTTTTGTTTGTCTACAGCTATAGATTTTTAAAATTTTTTCTTTTTGATTCAGCCACTTAGAAAGTTCCCTTTATTAAATTAATTATGGGGCTTATTATAGTTATTTAGTACATTCATGAGTTTTTGAATTATATTAAATCTTGTTAAGTCAATTTAAAGCCATTATTTTTAAAAAATTGAGAGGCGTATTATTAATTGTCATTATTAAAAGTTATAATTAAAAACATTATTTAAAGTTTATTGCCATTTTCTTTAAGGCATGCTAACATATAGGCTTTTAAATTTACCTGTTTTTTATTGCATTATGAGAATTAAAAAGAATAAATTATAATTAACTAATTTGTCAAAATTTCCTTTAAAGGGCTTACTTTTCATCAAATGACAAATATTTTTTTTACATTACCTTAGATATTACTATTCTTCATGTTTTAATTTTTCCCTCCTGAATTCAAATAATAAGGCCAAATTATAAATTAACATGGTAGAAAAAGACTGCAAAATAACTCTTGAAAGACAAAAGTCATCAGTTCATTCACTAAGAGTTATTGACTCTATAATATCAAGATCATGGTCAAAGATTTTTGTGACATTGCTGTCTAGACATCATTTACATACAATTCTATTCAATGGCTATAGGTTTTACTACTAAACCATTGTCTAAGGAAAGAACTACAAGCATAGAGTAGATGGCTTTTTGTTCTCCATTTTCTTCACTAGAGGAGGGTGGAAGCAAAAATTATGAGAAATTTTTATCTTACATCAAGAGTTTAGGTTGGAATTCATTGCTTCTAATTAACTAGTTGAACACTTCAAGTCATTAATCCATTCTTCTCATCTATAAAATGGAAATAACACAAATCCCATAACTGATATAGAAAGGCTTATGTAGAATGGTCACATATACTTCACATCCCTTGAAATATGCTGTTTTTGTGTAAAATATTCTTGCTCTTTAAATATGTATTTTAACAAACAATTTCTTTTAAAAGAAGAATAGAGTTAGGTTAGATGGCCATCTTGGTGGGAAATTTCAAGGTCTATATTGACATCTCTTTCAGAATTCTATAATGTTTTCATTCAGTAAAACAGCAATTGCTAGAAAGATCACTGACATATATACAAACACACCTGAACGTGCGCTCGCGCACACACACACACACGCAAACACACACAAAGAAAAAGATCCATATAAAGGTCAAGAGCAGAAGCTTATTCAATGGAAAATACTAGAAGCTTCTCTACTAAAGTCATGAACAAGGTAAGGATAGATACTATTTCCAGGAACACTTAATGGTTTGTAGGAAATATTAGCTAATGCTATTAGACAACAAGAAACAATTAAAATTGTATGAAATGGAAAGTCTAAAACCATCTCTACTTGCAAATGATAGAATCATACATTTGGAAAATCAAAAGATCAACGAAAAAAAACTATTAGAAACAAACAAATAATTTATTAAAGTAACAGGCAGTGTAATGCTGGAGCCAGCTTGGACTGGCTTTTAAAACAGATTGTTAAAAGTTCAGTGATTTTGCAAGCCAGAGGATGAACCTTTGAAAGTTTGAAACTGGCCACTGTGAGAGTATTTATTCTACAGAAATAGGCAAATGCAACAAATTAGCATATCATTTTGTGGCATATAGTAAAATTAACATACAAAAATCAAAAGCAGTTTTATGTATAAACAAAAACTAGAAAGAACATGTACTAGAATAGATGATCATTTTTATAACAGCAAATTAATTAATAAAACAGCTAAAATATAATTCTATCAATTAAACAAAAAATTCCCTAAAAATTGTTGTGAGTAAAGAAAAAAGCAAAAAACCCAAAACCACACTATGTTCTTGGGTAGGAATAATTTACATCAGAAAATTGTTAGTTCTTCCTAAATTAATATACATTTTTCCAAAGAAGATATAGAAAGGGCCAATAAGCACGTGAAAAGATGTTCAACATCATTAATTATTAGGGAAACGCAAATGAAAAATATTTCACATCCTTAAATGTGGCTATCATTAAAAAAAAAAAAGGAAGAAAGGAAAGATGTTCTCATTAACTTATCTACAACTATGCATTATAGGTTTCACATATTAATCTGAATGGTCTTCATTTAAATCATTATGCTGTATTTTATTTTTTTCTTTTTTATCTATTTAATTGAACAGTTCTTGAATAGATTTATCATTTTAACAGTTGTAATGTTTTATTCTACATTCATTCTACTTTACCACTATCATTTCCAACATCTTGTTTCCTTGTGATTGTTTTTGATATTTTTTTTTTCCAAAATGTCTTGCTCTAATTAATTTTAAGTTTATATAAAATGTTAACTCATTTTTAGGTAAGATTTTCAAGGCTATGCATTAAATCCATATTTTGGTGGCTTTCCATAGATACATTTTCCCTTTCGTTGCTTTAGAAATAATCTGGATATAACTTGAATTTTTCTCTATGAGTTATTCAAGAGACATTCTCTTCTAAGTTTTTCTTAAATCATTATAATTTTAAAATAAAATTATTTAAAATACATGAGCAAAAAATTCATCCAATATTAAAATCTCCTTCCTTGACTCTATCTTTAGTCTCACTTACAGAAGTAACAATTTTTAAAAGTTTCTGTTTCCTAATTCTTCGATATCTGGTATTAAACATTAAAATGTATAATTGTTTTATTTATTTTTATTTAGATTATAATTGCTAGCTTCTTATTATGAAAATATAAATTTTATCACATCACACTTAAAATATCTTCTTGCTGACTATTTTCTCCAAATCCTATTTTAAAAATAGTTTTCTAGTAAATCCATTTGTACTTTTTAGATTAGCTGAATACTCTCTGGTAAATGCCAGGAGCAAAAATAAATATTAAAGCAGCAAACTGTGTTACTGGTTTGTAAATCAAGCCATTTCTGAAAGCCTGACAGATGAATACACTATATGGTAGCTAGGTTTCATATTTTCTCCATACAGGGATACTCACATGAAAGACAAATAACATAATTTGGAGTAATATTTCTTCCTTTTAAAAAAATACTTTAACTTTTAGAATAGTTTTAGATTTACAAAGAAATTATGAAGATAGCATGAAGAGTTCCCATATACCACACATCCGGTATTCTGTATTATGAACATCTTACATTATAGTACATTTGTTGCAATTAATGAATCGATAATGATTCATTATTAGTAACTAAAGTTCATACTTTGTTTAGATATATTTATTTTTTACTTAATGCCCTTTTTCTGTTCTAGGAAACAATCCAGAACACCACATTATATTTTATTGTGATGTCACCTTAGGTTTGTCTGGGCTGATAGTTTCTTGGACTTTCTTTGTTTTTGATGACATTGACAGTTTTGGAAGTACTGGTTAGATATTTTGTAGACTATTCTTCAATTGAAATTTGTCTGATGCTTTTTCATTGTTAGATAAGGGTTAGGATTTTAGGGGGAAAGCAGTAGATAAACTGCCATTATGTCACATTATATCAAAGGTATACACTATGAACATGATTTGTCACTGTTGAAATTAACCTTGATAACATGGCTTAGCAGTTTTTTCAGACTTCTCCACTCCAAAGTTACTCTTTTTTACTCTTTCCATAAATGCACACTTAGGGAGTGGAAATTTTGCTCCGTTTCCTTCAAGACAAAGTATATACATAAATTATTTGGAATTCTGAATGGGAGACTTCTTTTGTCACCATTTCGTTTATTTATTCAATTATTTATTTATATCACTATGAACTCATAGATATTTATTTTACACATTAACTTATAATTCATTAGTACTTTATTTTATTGCTTAAATTGTTCCTTCAATGGCTCTTTCAGTTGGTTGATGATTATAAATAAAACTGCTATAAACATTTGAGTCTGGGTTTTTGTGTGGACGTAAATTTTAAAGTCAGTTGGATAGTAGACAGGAATGTGTTTGCTGGATTATCTGGCAAACCTTATTTACTTTTTAAAGAAAATGCCAAGGGTCTGCCAAAGTGGCTGTACTATTTTGAATTTCCATCAGCAATAAATGAGAATTCCTGATTCTTTATATCCTTGCCAGCAAGTATATTGTCATTTATTTAAGGAGCCAACCACCCTCCCTGTTGTAATTGTAGGACAATAATTAATTACCTGAGACCTACTGCCTACTCTAGTTTTTAAATTTTTTTTCATGTTAATCTTATATCTTCTCCTGAACCATGATGGAAAAAACTGCTCTTTTTTTTTTTTTTTTTTGTAGACTTTTGCAGTGGATTCATTGGTTCTTTTACCAGCTGTCCATTTTCTGGGTTGTCTTCAATTTTTCTGGCTCACTGCTTCCTTATTTCTGTATTTTCCAATACTCTTACTGTTTCATTCTTCTAACATTTTCTGTCATCTAAATGAGAACTCTTGAGGAAGGAAAGGATAATGCTTCTGCTCTGAATATGTCCAAGAACCAGGTACTCATCTTTTTTAATGTCCGGTTAATAGGCATATTTCGTGTAAACATTAATCTTGTTTAGAATTTTACTAGGTTTTCTTTGCAGCTTAACAATACTACAATATTTTTTTACACCTTTTTATAAATTATAGCAGCTGTACAAAGTAGGTTGTTCTGATTTTATGCAAGTGATTCTTAACTCATTACTTTACTCCAATGTAACCCTGATATGAAAACCAAGCCATAATACTATTTGAATGAAAATTAAGGACCAATGTCATTTATAAGCATAGATGTAAATATTTTAAATGAAATATAAAACAGATTATTGAGCAGTTAAAACTAATTTTCTAGCAATGCTTCCTCCTGATGTTTGCAGATGAAAGAATCTATTAGGATAATTCAACACATTAATGGAATAAATAAGAAGAGAAACAACATTTTAAAAGTAGATGCAAACAGTAAATTTGATAAGTGTTAAGTCATTTCCACTAAAAGTTTTCATCATGTTAGGAGAAGGAGACTTCCTTATACAGGTTACCAGCATGTATCAAATACCTACAGCAAATATTATCTTTTATGTTATATCTTTATAATCAGAATAAATAATAACATATTGGATGGCCACCACTATTCATCATTATACTGAAGTCTGGAGTTTCTTATTCGAAAGCATTAAGGGCAAGTATTAAAAATAAAAAAAAGTTAAAAAAAAAGAGAATATTCTTATTATTTGTTGATAGTAGATATGAATTTATAAAAATGCAAAAAATTAATAGACAAATTTGAATAACTAATAAGAGTGTAGCCAGTATGCTAGGTATAACATTAATATATAAAAATATTTTTTAAAATCATATTATAAATTTTAATATATAATTAACATTCAGTTAACAGAAAATAAAAATATACATATTTTTAAATAGTGCTGTAAATAACTCTTGGGTCCAAGAAAAAATCTTGCATAATCTGTGGCAGCAATGCCTATTGTAGAAACATCCAGGGCCGAAGCTATATAATCTGTCACTACATCTATATCTATATCATTTTCTATGTCTATACTTAGATATTCATAAGTCTTCGTTAAGGATCATCTAGGTAGGGAGCATAGGCAGTATAGAGAGTGCCCACAATAAAATTATGAACAATCAATTAATTGTGGACTGCAAAACTCAACTTTATCCTTTAAAAGAGACTGAGTAAGAAAGAGCAGTAACTGAAGAAAACCAGAAGTATATGTTGTATCATATAAACCATATAAAGAAAATACTTAAAATTTTCCTGTTTAGAAAATATTTCGAGAAGAATTTTGAGGCCAACTCCGATAAAATTCTGCTGCTAAGTTGACTATTGGATTTGGCAATATTTCCATCATAGTATACCCTGAGGAGAGCCATTTCTGCATGGTAGTGGGTTAGAAACTTTTGTAAATGACCTATGGGCAGTACCTTATTTTCTATATTTGGCTGCATTGGAAGGCTAGCAGCTGGACCCAGTATTTTCTGATAGCAGAGGTAAAAAAAGGTGTGGCCAAGATGATATTGACCATCTTGTCAGTCCGTGTATGATTGACTTCCTCTGATACATAAAATAAACAAATTCAACATTATGTTGTTTGAAACACATCATATTTCATCAAATCTAAGATGATATCAATCACAAGATCCACCATTATTCTATATATTACTCAGAATGAAAGAAAAAAAAAACAAGCAAAAACCTAAACGATAGCCGATGAAATTATGGCAATATCATCAATTGTAAGACATACAACAATTATAGAGATGTTAAGATGTAAGGAAAATTGTGTCTTTGATTTGATGAAATACTATAAATTTCCCTTTTGAATAAATTGAGACTTTTTGCATTAAGCAAACTGACAAAAGAAATCAATCAGTAAATAAGGAAATAGTTCCAGTCCAGAGATTAATTTCTTAGCAGCCAGGAAAGAAATAAAAGTATGGTCCCTAATAGCGAATGGAGATCCTTGACGAGAACACAGAAAAGAAAAACTATTTTTTGTTAAAAGGTAAGCGTATTTGAATTTTGCACTGTGTCTTAGTGCTGCTTGTGGTTGATACATAGTATATATTTTAAAATCCAATTAATATAAATAATTTAATATAAAATTAATTGTAATTGAATATAAAATAATATTTGTATTATGTAGGTAATACAAACATTGGCAATTTTTAATAAAATTAGTAAGCATATTTGAAATTTGATTTCCAGATCACTGGACAATAAATGGTTTGAGAAAAGCAAGAAGATAAGTATTTTAAAAACTCAGTGGTGTTAAGAATAAGGCTTATTTTTATCTTGATACCAAAAATTGACACGAGACAGTGCTTGTGCATGATAACAAGCATTTTTTTCTTTTCTTAAGGTCAAGTCAGAAGTGTTTTAAAATGGTGGTTAACTCTTCTTTCTCTCTTCCTCCGAATTGTGAATGTGACCATGATGAGATTTACCTGAATGGCATGACAAACTCAATTTAAAAAGAATGTTAACAGAGTGGGCCCCAGAGGGACATGGGTCTGTATTGTGGAGGAGAGTTCATTTTATAAGTAATAGATTCTGAGATTATAAGCAGAAACATTTTATTACTTCTTTGAAGGATATTTTAAATGCAAACATTATGTTTATTCATTCCTCTGATACTCAATATAGCTGTCCTTCAGGTTTTAAGTAACTTTGTGGCTGGGGCCTCTGGATCTCATGTTATTACTTTATTAGTCTTTAATAGAATGAACTTTACCATAGGAAAGTTGTTATAATGTAAAATTTTGAGAAAATACTATGTAAAAAATCTGCATAGTGAGTATGAAAAGTCTTTCAAATTCAGCATTGTGTCTTCCATTAAAACACAGTATGTATAAGTGGACTTATGCATAGTACTATTAAGTAACATGCTTTGTGCAAATGTATACAAAATTATTGAAAGTATGGCCTATTGAACTGAGAGAACAGGACTCTTAGATTACATATTTGAAATACTGTGAAGGTTTTGCTAATAGCCATACAACCAGTAGGCTATGTCACTTCTTTAGGACTACTAGCTGCTTAGTCCCAAAGAAATCTAAATTATATATGTGGAAATGTTTTAATCACTTTAGATGAACACATGCTCATATCTTTTCACCCTATTAGATTCTGGAGTAGAAAGAAGTTAAACAAAATATAACAAGATAGCAATAAAGAATAGGAAATATGTTTATGATTTATAGCTCATCAATAGAACAAGTAAATCATCTAATAAGAAAGTATTTGGAAAGGGAAGCAATGATTTAGAAGGGATTTTTTTTTTAAGAGAAATTTGGCTTGGTAGGAAAAGACACATAAAATTTTTCAAATAAAGAAAAAGAGGAGTTATTACCTAGAAAGAAAATCAATAGAGGATAGTATTTCAAAAGAAGGTAATAAGATAGGATTAGAAAAAGTACATTTGATCCAAAGAGTCCTACTTTAAAGTAAAAAATGGGGATAAAATATTAAATAAAGTTGAAATGTTTAAAAAATGGTAAATTTTATCTAATAATAAATATTTGTCATTAAAATTTGATGAAAGAGGAAAATAATTATGATGACTATACTTTTTGAATAGTATGTATATGTGTGCATGTGTATGCGTATAAAAGAATATCTGAATAGAAACTATATGATTCTATTACACATTTTGTAGTAAAATAGAGAATAATTTCAATGTAGATTTCAACCTATTGTTAAGAAAGAGTGTAATTGGAAATTTCTACAATTGATCTCTCTTGGATATGTGACACTGGTGACTGTAAAATATGGATACCTCTTCAGGGCTAAATTATGATTAAAATGATTGATGACATAGAAAGAACTACAAATTTTAATGTGAAAATCCATTTTTCTATGAATTTATATAAAACAAAAATTTAGAAACAGGTGCAGGTGATAGGAGTAAGATCAGAAAATAAATATATCCCAATAGGAAGATTCGACATTTTGCCCTAGAGGAAAATAAAATTTATGAGTGATTTTAAACATTGATATTACCAAGTTTATATTTTCAGATCATTCTAGAAGCAATGTAGAAAATAGAATAAAGAACATCTTGCATAATCTGTGACAGCAATGCCTCTATCATTGCTATCATAATGTATTTGGAAAGTATTTTATATGGTCATAAGAAACGCATTTCTTATTCAATGATTTTTGAATAGCTAATATTTTAGGGGAAACACTAACTGCACAGGCTTTTAAGATAAATTTATAAAAATGCTTTGCATATACTGCAATAATTTTTTACACACTATTTTTGTAAAATAAATCATGGGACAGTAAAACAATCATAACTTCTAAACCTATTAGATCATTTTAAAAATCTACTTTCTTCCAAATACATGACACAGAGAAATTATAAAACATTTTGGATGTGTTACACGTCTGCCTCAAGTTCATCATCATCTTTTGAAGCTTAAGAGGGGATGTTTTCAGTTGGCAAAGTGAGTCTAAGTGGTTTGAAAGCTTTACAGAGAAAAATAATACGCCAGAAATATCACTTTGTCTGACAGAACTTAATGAGAAAAACTGAGACATGAGTTTCCAATCAGACCATTATCTTTTGTGTAATAATCTGTCTACTAGATTTAAATTAGAGCGAATATGAGAGGCTGACCACCTAGTGAATTTGAAAATAAAACTTACTCCCTTCTTTTATATCACCATATGTATTCTAGAATAGGTGTCCAAAAACTCGCTCCTACTTTGTTACAAAACAAATATGTGATATCTACTATAGATTTTTCTTTCTATTTGTATGCATGTGAGAGAAATGCAAGAACAATTTTAGTATATCCACTTAATATAGTGTTTAAAGAACAGCTTTTATTAAACCCATCTGTCCTTATTTCTATTTTGATAAAATGTTATTCACGTATTGCCTAAGAGTACAAATAAGTTTTCTTTTTGGTATAGAACAGATGGGTTTATTCTCAGCTCAGCTATTTAAACTCATGAATTTGAGGACTTGCCTTGACCTTCTGAATTTTTGTTTTACCATGTGTAAATTAGATACTACTACTATCATATGGGTCTGTTGTTAGGATTAATATAATAATATTTGTGGCACACCCTACGGGTTAATTATATATAAGCCATTATTTATATCATCTTTTTTGCTTTTCTCTTTTATAGAAGTTGAAAAGTCAACTCACTCACCTTTCCAGATACTTTTGCATCTAGATGTAGACACATTACAAGTTCTGGCTACTAAGATGTAAACCAAAGTCTCTGATGAGGGTTTCTGGGACTGTTCTGTTTTTTAAAAAGGCTTAGTTGGCATATCCATTGGGCCATGTGTCCTTCTTGTGGCTCTGAATACAGAAACAATGCCTGGAGGTGAAAGAATCATCTTGCAATCAGGAGAATGAAAGCCATGTGCTAGGAATGGTGGAGTTCAAAGATGAAAAGAAAGAACAAAAAACTTTTCTAATTAATTTATTTGAACATTTGAACTAACCTTGGGCTACTGCCTCTAGAATTCTTATATGGTGAAATAAAACATTTCCTTATTTAAGACACTGTTAGTTTTTAGTTCTTTGTTTTTGCTTGTGGGAAACATTCCTTGTTTTCTAATGTGTAAAGGGTCTAAGGATTCTGTTAACATAATTTGTAAATCTATTTTAATCTTCTCTCAAACACTCTATTGACTCCTCTGATAGTACAGGACAAAAAAAAAACAATAAACAAGCTAACAAAAATTAGCAAATCTTCATACTGTATAGTTAGATTTTGAAAAGCATTAGCTTGTTACTTTAATAGCAGAATTTAAGAATAGCAGGACTTCTCAGGATTACTGTTGTAATATTCATTTATTTTAAAGCAGAATACTGCTGTTCTTCATATCATATCAATCAATTTGCCTAATTCACAATAAATCCTAGGCATTTTAGTAAGGAGATGAGACACACATTTTACAACTTATTATTTCTACTGAAATCTCATCAACTTTTTCATTGAACAAATCAAAGTTCTCCCTTTTTGGCTCATTCAATTCTTTTTTCTTCAGAGGCATTCCCTCAAAAACCATCTTTAATGTCTAAGCCATTCAGCTGTTAGTTATATCCTGGCAAATATAAACTACTGTCTATTGCTTTGCAGTCATGTCCATTGTGAAAGTGAGGGAAGGTGTGGAGCAGCGGTCCCCAACCTTTTTCTATGAGAATTTAATGCCTGAAGATCTGAAGTGGAGCTGAGGTGGTGACGCTAGTGCTGGGGAATGACTGCAAACACAGATGAAGCTTCCTTCACTGGCCCATGGCTCACCTGCTGCTGTGTGGCTGGGTTCCTAATAGGCCACAGACTGCTCGACCAATACCAGTCCGAGGCCCAGGGGTTGGGGACTCCTGATGTAAAGGGTGAATCTCAGTTTATTCTCTAAAAACTGCAATGAAATAAAAGTGAAGTATATAACAACTATTTCACATTTGTTATTTTATAAAATTAAGAATTTTTTTTAAAATCATAATATGAAAAAGTATCTCTGTTAAACCCAACAGAACTGTTCTTCGATAGACTGAATTTTGCTTCCAAAAAGCAATTTAATGTTATCATGTCGGATACACTTATTTGTGTATAATTTAGTAACAAAAGATATAGTGGCATAAAATTACCTAAGCCTGTGCTTCCTTATAATTACAAGAAATTGGGGAAAGAAGAGGGGAAATAAAGAGGATTTAAAACCCAGAATTTTCATACTTAAAGATGATGTTATGCTCTGTTATGTAAATGAGCAAGGCGATTGCTAGCTATGCCATGACTGCCTATCGGGAGCCCTAATTTTAAAGAGTTATCTTAATTCTCTATAACTTGAATAAAGAAGAATATTTGGATACCATCAGATCATACAACTGGAATGTACATTTGTTTCCCTTTCTTTGTGTCTTGGGCTTAGGTATTTATTTATTTGTTTGTGTTCCACTTTTTCAATCTTTGAGAGAAAAGTATATTATAGGTCTGCTTATTGATAAGAGGGACTTGAATCAAAGTGGGGTGATTCATTCAAGCAGAGAAGGAGCTTGTCCTTTATTCCTGTTCCCAAAACAGAACTTCCTATTGCCACAAAGCATGATTGATATCCATGGTTTTGTTTTGTTTTGTTGTATTTAGAGAGTGTTTTAGTCTTTTGTTAAAACTTGGCTGCAAACAAAGTTGAGGCTCTTTGTGCTTTGGTGGCAACTTAACATCTTATGTATCTTAACATATAAGCAAATTTCATCGAAAGGCCACTCAGAGAATAGTCATCGTGGAGCATTTCTAGTTTCTAAAATGTGCTATACTAACCCACATAAATGTACTTCTGGTTTGGTGCTCACATTTATGAAACATCATTTTCAATAATAAATGGTCATCTTTACTTTTTCTCCTATGAGCTATGGAGGACCACAAACTGTCTTCTTACTATGTAGGTGTCTTGAGATGTTATTGTTACTTTGTCATTGACACATCATCGTTTTTACTATAATTTCTTGCACGTAGTGAAGATTCAGTGAAAAGTATTAAGTCATTGAAATAAATTTTGCTAATTTTTGCAAACAACAAAATTATTACTTCTAAAATATTCTCATTGTGTTAGGTAGAATAAGGCACTACGTCCTCCGAAGATGTCCATTAGGTTCTAATCCTTGTGACATGTAAATATGTTCTCTTATGTGGCAAAATGAATTTTGCAGGTGTAATTAAGTTAAGGATCTTGAGATTGGAAGAGTATCTTGTATTATCCAGGTGGGCTCAAAGTAATCACAAAGATCTTTCTAAGAGAGAGGCAGGATTGTCTAGAGTCAGGGAAGGTGAAGTAATGACAGAAACAGAGTTTGGAGTGCCACAACCACAAGCCAAGTGATGCAGGCAGCCTCTAGAAACTGGAAAAGAAATAGCAATATGTTCTTCCTTAGAGTCTCCAGTAAGAAAGCACTTGACTTTAGCTCTGTAAGACTCATTTTTCACTTATGACCGGAGATACCTAATAGCAAATCTGTGTTATTTTAAGCCACAAGGTTTGTGGTAATTTGTTACAGCAGAAATAAAAATGTATACTCTCATCTACTTCTATAAAGAATGAGCTCCAGAGGATCAATAATCAAAAATTAGAAAAATCCAAATCCATGACTGTATTAAGATGTTCTGCTATGGTATCATTTGCTGGTGACATAGAAACATGTAAAGGAAGCCATCTAGTCTAATCTAAGGAAGTGCAACTGAGAGTTAAGATAACCGATATGGCAGAAGACGTAGTGTTATCCACACTAAAGGAATGTTGTGGTGGAATGAGCAAGAAGATGGAGGTATATCTGGCAAAGGGAAAAAGTATTTGTGAACAGTTTATGTTCCTTACGAGCTTGGAGCAATTGAGAATTGAAGGAACTCTTACAGGGCTCGAATCTTCAGAGCGATGCTAAAATGGTGTAGAAGCTGGTGAACTAGAAAGAATGTAGACGCAGTAGTGACTTTAAGTTGGGCAATTAAGAATTTTTGTCTTTATTTTAGGAAAATTTCAAAGCCATCAATGGGTTTAACCACACAGGATTGGGATCATTTGGACATGTGTTTCAATTAAACGATTCCATTTTAAGGCTCCCAACCCCCACATTCAGATATGTTGCTGTTTTTTTTTTTCCCCCATCTAAATATTAAAAGCATTACAACTAATATATAGTACGAGTCATGATAATTTTAGGATATTATATCATTATGCATCTGCAATAATGTAGACACCATAGATGATTGTGATGTTTTATGTAATGAAATACCATACTTAATTGCCTAAATTTCTGGGTTTTGAGTAGACAGTTTAGATAATTAATGAAAGTCAGTTAGTTGTTCACATTATCTTAATCAATAAAAGTTAGATGAACTCAATATTTCTTCTTGCCCTTTTGCCCAGCCCTAATGCAAATGGAGATGAAAAAGAAAAATCACTGTGATTAAAAACAAATCTTCTGTATAAGTGAACTTTAAAATTAATGTACCCCTTATGATAGTCATGGTCTGAGTTTTATTCTCAATTAAGTGCAATCTAAAAATGAATTAAAAATGACATTTGTAAATGGGTAGAAAAGAAATCATATATAACAGTGATTTGATTTTAAAGGACCAGTGATATTAGCTCTTTAAAAAAGTCTGAGGGTAAGAATGAATTGGCCTATAAAACTACTAGTGTCAGTATTTCGAAAGATAGATGAGGCCCAACTAATTTTTACTTATTTGAATGGAACTTCTTGATTAGGATCTTTTTTTAAGAGCTGTGCAAGATGATATCTATATTATTTTATATAACCTCTATCAGTCATGATAAGAATTTGAAGTGTGAAGAGCCCCATCAAAGCCTCAAAAATGGATTTTAGAAAGGATAAATAAAATTT
Source organism: Pteropus medius (assembly GCF_902729225.1). Classification (NCBI taxonomy): domain Eukaryota; kingdom Metazoa; phylum Chordata; class Mammalia; order Chiroptera; family Pteropodidae; genus Pteropus; species Pteropus medius. The sequence goes on from NW_024349797.1 coordinate 9,342,323, forward strand.
AATTTGACTAATTATGATCAAGCTAAGGAGTGTACTCCTTAATCACAAATTTCCAAATAGATTTATATAATTTTTAAAAATTTGATGGGCCCTGATCTTTTTGTCTGTTAGCATAAATCTCCTACTAGTAGATGAATAACTCAAGGTGAACCTGTAGGACTTAGTGAAAGTCTTTCTTTGTGTCAGAATATCTCCTTTACACCGACAATAGTTGTTTTCTCTTCTAGAAGTATATCTTCTTATTTTTCTTAATCAGGATCATTACATTCACATAGAAATGGAGTACTGTAAACAAATCATATACACTCAAGGCACCATATCCAGTCTTGGAGATAGAAAATCAGATCCTGAGACAAGAATATCAAAGTTCTGTCAGATTATCCTCTACATATCGACTTCAATTTACCTCCATTCCTCCCATTCGGATATATATCTTTTCTTTATGTGCTCCATTTCTAAAATAAGACCTGTTGCTTATGACATTGTTATTCTTAAAACATCTTTAAGAGGGAGGTTGTGTATACAAACCTTGGTTCATGGAGACTTTATAATTTCTGGCTTTCCTTATGAATTTCAGATTTAATTTATGTTCTTCTGATTTAAGAGACATCCCTATATGCTCTTTTTACCCAACTCCTACTCTTTTATTCTTAAGATCTTGAGATTTATGATACTTGAAACCAAAAGTTTCCCTACAGAAACATCTAATATTCACATTAGAAAAAATTACGATATAAATTATCTGTGTTCATCATGTTAAACATCTGAACTGCTTAAAAACTTCTGAATAAAAAAATTAATTCTTGAATTTCTATCAGAAAGGTTATCATTTTAGAAGGTTGTTTCTATTCTAACTGAAAAAATATCCATCATAATAACTTTTTTATCTGTAAAAATACTTCTTTGCATCATTAGAAGGTTAAATGACATATATATTCCTCTTCCATTTCATATTTTCCGGAATCTTCCATTAAATAAGTTAAAGTAAGGATAATAAGCTTCATTTGGTTGTCTAAAATCTTTTTATGAAACAATCAGAGATAGCCCGACTTAATCTAATCCTAAACTTAATAAAAAATGACATATGTAACTAGTCATTTGTACTACAATAAGATATTATCTATGAATTAAAACAATTCTGGAAATTTTTCCAGATAATATACAGAGATTACAAAACCAAGAATTTATTTTATAACTTCATTTAAATTCTATGTGTCATTGCATATTATATAAAATATGCTAATATAATTATATTTGTATTACATATTAACATATATTATATATACAATCTTTCTTCAATTTTCATTAAAAGGCAATATATAATCAGACATAGTTGGTTTTGAAAACTGAAAAATAAACAAATGATTAAAGCAATTTGTTGTTGAGGTTAATCTGTCCCTTGAGAGGGTCTATTTTGATCTGAATAACTTAGAAATGAGTTTTATGTTTGTTTGTTTGTTTTTCAGAAGTAGGTATATAGTCATGGAGGGTGAAGATTAGTGCTGGCCTCTCACATTCCATTCTTCTCTTAAGAATAAATTATGATTGGAGAAACTACTTTCATCATATGTAAGTAGAATGCATGTGTTCTTGAGGCATTTAAAATCATTGTACTAGCAATTTTAAAATACTAATTAGGTTACTTATTTATTGCAAGCAAAAATTATAGAAAATAAGGCTTTATTATCTCCATAAGAGAGGCTTATGCTCATATGCTCATCACCAGTATCAAACACTATTTAAAAGCAAGTCCAGAATATGATTCAGATCAAATACAATTATCCTTATAATAAATTTACTCCTTGTCATGTTCCATATTATTCCACAAATATGCAGAGGAAAAAGAAAAAATAATTAGAGCCCAAGTACCATATAAGAAAATAAATTGTTTACAAAGTTAAATAAGTTCAATGAAAACATTATCATTTTGATATTTCTACAACATTGCTAGAATTAAGTAAAAGATGACTCTTTTACAATGTTGTGGATCTTTGATTTTGTTGTTTTGGCTGTAAATTTTATTAAAACAATTTTTTTGGGGGGAGTATTTCTCTCCCCTTTCTCCAGTAATGGTTCAATGATTTTCCTTTTAGAAATCACTTTTCTCCCTTCTTAGTCTGTAGTTTGAGAGTTGACTCTATTAAAATGGGATAAAAAAATGATAGTGCCAGAGATAGTTGCACAGATAATAAAAACAGAGGCAACAATGAGCAGGAAACAAGGCAGAAAAAATAGATCTACTCTGGGCCACTAACTGTACAAGCAAATATTTCTTAACCTCACAAATGTTCCTTAAGCTGGTTACTGTGAAACTCGATACAATGATCAAGACCTAAAATAATGCCACTGGTTCATAAAGAGAACTTTGCATTGTATTGATTAAAATTTCCTAATGAGACAGGAAAGCTCATAATTAGGTAATTTTTTTTTTCTATGAAGAATCTTACTTGGTATAATAGTCAAAGGGATAAGCTTCAGATTTTTATAAAATCATTGGATCTTAGAGCTCCTATGCGTCTTTAAGCATGGATGTTCTTTTAACTCCAAGAAAGTCCAGGCTTCTAATTTTTACAGTTGGAAACAATGTCTCTAGAGAGGTCAAATGATTTTCCAAGATCGCCCAGCTAATAAATGGAAAACCTGAACAGAATCATCTTATGACCCAAGAGTTCCCACATGCTAATATGCTATAGCTTTGCCACTTGCTGAGCATTCATCCTTTGATAAATGAATCATTTGTCAAGTTACAGTTGACCCAAATTATTGTTATTTATAAAGACAAACATAAGTAGGTTACTTGCAAAGACATTTAATCTAATAGAATTAATCTACTTTTATGGAACCCCCTTCTAAATCAATGTCCAACAAAATAGAATAATTTCTTGAAAATTAAATAATTCTTAGTTTCTTTTTTAAATTAAATGCACTGGACATGATTATTTTTGCAGTAACCCCAAATATGTTTATTTTTTTCATTTATCTATGGAAATTTATATCAATTATATAAAATCAAGATAGTTTAGAAATGTAAGAAATTATCATAATGGAAATTGATACTTAAACAAGTTAAACTGATGCATAATCTAACTCTAATCTACATGCCATAGACTAGGGCAATTTTGCTCCAAATATTACTTGATATTTCTGATTTTATTTTAAATCAAACTTTCTGTACTGTATGAATACCTTTATAGAAAAACATAATTAAATGTATACTGCTAGTCTTATAAAGTCAGTAATATAAAATTTCCGTCATTCTTAGTGTGATAATTTATTTTAATAGTGAGTAAATAAGTCCAAATTCCTTCTATAACAGCACAAGATATGATGGGACTTATCATTCTAAACAGAAAAGTCACCTGTGATACAATGAGGCATGGAATTTCTATATCTCTATATATGACAACTAAGTCCCTACTTTTGCAGACAGGAGATTTTAAAATATGTTGTGTTGCATTTGTAGGAGACTTTAAATTCATTTAATCTATACTCATACATTGAAAAAAAAAATGCATGGTAATAAGGCCAAAGAAATAACGTCAACATAAAATTCTAAAATTTGGAAAGTTAAAATTGTGTTTCTTTTTCTATAATTAGTTATCTTTTCATTAGAACTTGCCCATGTTCAGGGCAACAGAACTAATGACAAGCTAATCTCTTGTATTTCCCATGGTGTAAATGATTTTAGGAGAAAATGAACACCAGATTATAAATCTGATTCAACAGATTAAGTAAATGAGGACAGAAGTATGATGCTTGCATCAGTCATGGTTTAATGAGTGAAGTAAAACCATGAAGATTTATGAAAAAATTATGTAAAAATATGTAAAAGGTCTATGGAAGGGTGTTAGTTCTTTATGGTTATGGTCTCTCTGAGTTTTGAGCAAATCTTGTGTGGTGGACTTGGTTTCACAATTGATCAGCAGGGTTGGCAGTTGGGAAGAAATTCTAGAAGTAAAGCTAGATGAGCGAGGACCCACTGGATCCGCCCAGATTCTCTGTGTCTCAACACTTCTAAATAATAATTCCCTTCAGTGTGTCATGGTAATTGCTTCATTTTATCTCCTAAATCTCATACAGCCTTAGTTTGGCAAACTCTAACATGTAACCATAAAGGAAGGAGCATTCTGGGAAATTTAGTGCCTAGCATAAGCAAAGTTACAAAAGTACAAGTTGGCACATTGCCCAAAATTGAAGCAAATATTTTGACAATTTTGAAAAATCCTTTTTTTTTCTGTTTAAAGAAAGCATGTTGTATGTATTCAGAGACAATAAGTAATGTGAAATGGAATCTAGATTACCCCTAGTGTCCTTCCATAGGTCCATAAAACTATGAGCAAGTGTTTTTCTAAATGGCATACTAGAATACTGTTTTAAGAATACTCATAAAGATGTTAAGGTGGAAATAGGAGTAGGATTCCACACTCAATACAATTCCAATTGTATTTGGGAAATAGAACTTTAAACCTAGTGAAGCGGAGTTTAAACTAATATTTAATTTAAAAGTGCTGAGAGAATTTAATATTCTAATATAAATCTGATTCAACAGATTAAGTAAATGAGGATTTAATAAGAAAGAAAAAAAAGGAAATAGTATGAAGACTTTTGTTAAATTACTAGTCCAAAAACTCTTTCTTCCCTCATCCCCCAACCCCTTGGTGACAATCTCTAATAACAATAAAGAAAATGTTTCTATTGGCTTAAAAATCTCATGCAAGTTTTCATCTACATTTCTTATTTCTCTGCGTTTAAAAGGTAATTCTCTCTTAAACACAAAGGATGATGAGGGTTGATGGCCTTCCACAATACACAATCAGCTTCTGACAATTTTGGATTGCCCAGAAAGTAAAGGATGAGTAGTTTAATGCAAACAAATGTACCATTAAAGATTATTTTTCATTAGTCAGCAATTTTTAAAAGTTTCATTAGATATCCACAGAATGGAATTCTTTCTTAGTCCTTGATTCATGATATTCCTATGACTTTGCTCAGAGAAAGAGTTAGCAGATCATGCCACAATCAATCATAAATTGATTTTGAGTAAAAAGATACACTTTCATTTATAGTTTAATTTTATCTCATATTTTTATTTTATCTCATATTTTTATTTTAACAGTAGACAACTCACATTTCACAATCTAAAAAGACATTTAGCACTGATGAGTTTTACTAATATATTATTTAAATTGCAAGTCAGTGTGTGGTCTGCAATATCTTATAAACTATTATATAATAACCCAAATCAAGTGTGAATGAGAACTCAGAAATGACACCATGGAGATAGAAAAATGGTCAATATTTTAAAGAAGTTTGAACAGTTTTTCTATGCATTGATCAAAACTAGTGCTCATAAAATTGATGCTATGAAAATATTGCAAAGGTACTTAGAAAAATGTAAACAAATGTATCAAAATTTACATAGGTAAAATTTTGCCAATGTTTTTATATTTGCAATAGCATCAATTATTTACTCTGTGGGTCATTAATATCTCTGTTTAAATTCTATCAGACCTTCCCCTCTAATCAACATAATCTGTCCCTTCTATTGATTAAAATAAGCTTTTATGATTTTAAATATGCTAAAGTGCTATTAAAAATAAGCTTGTTGAATATTAAAATAAAATATACATTATATATGTAACATATTTAATACCATATTTATGTATAATATATAAACATTCGTGTATGTTATAAATAGTATATTTGAATGAATTTGGATATAATAAAGGGACTTGAGATTTAGAGAAAGTGACATTTCCTACATTTATAGAGCCATGATAAACATTTATTCTCTTTCTGAAAATATTCTGTATTTTTTTTGGTAAGCTAGATCTTATAGCAGAGAAAATTAAGTTTTTGAAAGTAAGCTAAAAATGATAGCAGAAAGTTCTCTGGATTTCCCTGAAGAATTTATACCATTGTGTCTTGAAAATGTATTTAAATTTACCTAATTTAATGAGAAAAAACTGACTGAAAAAAAATGCTATTAAGAATTTCTGAAACAAAACTCATTAAACTTGAAAATACAAAACAACAATTATTAAGGTACCTCTTATTCCCCTTCACCTTTTTTTGTCCTTCCTCCAACTCCCTTCCCCTCTGGCAACCAGTAAGTAGTTTGTTCTCTATGTCTGTGGACTCTTTCTGCTTTATATTGTTTGTTTATTTTGTTTTTTAGAATTCATATTTTTAAAAGATTTAAAAGCTATTAAAAAGGAGATCCCTTGGGAAATAAAATAAGAAATTCCTTGATGAGTTAAATTAGCCCACTTTTTATTAATTTAATTAAAAAAATATTCAAACTATTCATTAGAGTATATAAACTCCAAGAAGAAAGCATTTGACTACATAGGGGTAGAGGTAATAAAGAAGACTGAAAAATAGTAGACCGACTCAGACCACTTTCCTCTCACATAAGTCCAGAGGTATGTGGGTAGAAATTGGTTCAATCAGCTAATACAATTACATAAAAATCCAGGTTCCTTTGACCTTGAACTTGCCTTCTCTAAGGGATTGTACTGAACAAAGAATCAATGCTATCTCACCTACCTGAAGTCTGTTTTATAGTTAGTGAGAAGAGAAACAGTTATTTCCTTCAAATCACTTAAATCAAAAAACAATTTCCTTTAGAAAGATTTGATCTGCAAGTCACACTTCTGCTCACCTTTCATGATTGGAGCTTACTTCCATGCTGCCACACACATTTTAATGGAGGCCGAGAATTATATTCTCTAAATTAGGTCACCATGTGTCCAGCCAAATCAAGTGGTAAGGGTGTGGAGAGACCATAAGAAGCTCAGTGGCTGAAGGAACGTGGAGATAATGAACACCTGAGAGGTTTAGCCATCTCTGTCTCAGGAACCTGGACATTCTGTTTCACTAATATACCCTCATCTGAACTAGGTTCTGGTCCATTGTAGTTGTTCAATAAATACTTTTTGTATAAGACAAATTAAACACTAAAGAAGTACTTTTATCAACCAAAATGAATTGTATTTAACTTATTTTTACAGAATTGTTTCTAATATTAGTTTACCAAAAAAAGTAAATTACATAGCTCTCTTGAATGTGTAGATTAATGTCTTTTAAACTATTTGGGAAGATTTTGGTTATTATCTTATAAATTTTATTTACTCCCCTGTCTGTCTCCCCTCTCCTTTTGGAAATCCCAGTATCTGTACGGTTGATGGCATCTGAGATCTTGTATATTTTCCTTTATATTTTACCTTTATGTTTCTCAGGCTAGAGAAATCTCAATTGACATAGCTTCATGTTCCTTTATTCTTTCTTCTTCCATTTAAAATTTACCTTGAACCCCTCCACTTAATTATTTATTTAATTTACTGAAGTTTTTACTTCCAGAATTTCTAGTGGTTTCTTTTTTTATAATTTTTATCTGTTCATAGTTACTCTATTTTGTGAGAGAGCATTCTCATTGCTGCTTTTGGTTCTTTAGATAATAATGTTTTGTTTGTTTGTCTGTTTGTTTTTTAGTTCTTTTACCGTACTTAAAATAACTGATTTAAAATTTGTCTTAAGGTCAACATCTAGGCTACCCTAGGGACAGTGTCTGTGAACAGCATCTTTTCTTGTGTATGGAGTATACTTTTCTGCTTCTTTGTGTGTCTCATAATTTTTTGTTGTTGTTGAAAAGTGGACATTTTAAATAATATCCTGTGGCATTTCTAAAAATCAGATTTATCCACCTCTTCCTGAATTGGTTTTGTTGACATGTTTTATGACAAGTCTCCACATTCTTCTTTATGATTTACAGATTTTTTGTTTATTTTGAAAAAAATCAAACTAAAAAACTAAATTGCTTTTATGTAGTCAGGGAGTTGCAGTTAATAGTTTGTCCAGGACAATTACATATCCTGTATATTTCAAAAAAAAAATGATAAATGAGGATCTAAGAGGTTATTTGTATTTATTTCTAAACACATTAAGTTGCTTACATATTTGAAACAGAGTGGGAGTAAAGCAGATATGTATAGATCACTTGATGGGGGATTAAAAATTCTTAACTTTGCACTTCACTTTTCTCATTAAAAAATAATATCAACAGTTAAGCATCTCTTATTTTCCATTTGGGGTTTTTTTAAGAAAGCATTTCAGTTAATAAAAAAGTTGAGTTTTACCTAAGTGTAAAGCAATGGTGTAATGACTCAGATCTGTGTAAAATCATCAAATGCCCATATTCAAATATACACCCTACTCTTATAGGGGATTTCAGATTGGGCATGATCACAGAATAACAAGGTACTCTGTTAAGAACCAATGTGAGAACTCATTTCCTTAGTCTTTTTATTATACAAACAAAGAATCTGACATTCTAGAAATTTAAATGACTTTTTCAAAGCAACCCAACTGGCAAACACCTTATGCAGGATGGAATCAAGGCCTTTGTATACCCCTGGCAAGTTCTGGTCAATATTTAAGAAAAGTTGACAATATATAGATACCTAGATATCTATATATTGTATTAAATTACACGTGTCTATTTACATATTATATATAATTATAAACACACAGAATAGAGAGTCCAAAGTCAAGTACCAGCAGAATAGGCTTGAGAGACACCAGAACGAGTCTCAGACCAGAGAAGAGATGACTGTCCATGGAATAAGGATGTTATACTTTACAAAATCAGCCTTTATATTAGTGAAACAGATTTATTTTTGCATGAGAAATTGTGTTTGGAAGTTGTTCCTTAAGTGATGTGTTTGCCTTTAAGTTAATTAGAACATTGACTCCTTTTTCTTACGTAAGCCTCTCCTTCACTTTGCATTTAACAGCTGCTTGTTGAAGGTAGGAATGTATGTGCCACTGCTGTCGGTTAAGGGTAACTTCATTTTACTTCCCTTAATTAAAGGTTAAGAAATAAGGTCTTGAAGTTACGTGTCACCTTGCTCCATATGCTTATTGCCATGAGTATTAGGTAATCGCCATTCAAGACCAGCTGCTGCAGACATTTCTTTGGACAGGGCATGTAAAATTTAGGTATTCACTCTAGATCTCAAACTCAATGTGGTTGGTTACCTGAGTGTCTTGGGGAGCTTCCCATCATGTGAGTGGATAGCCTGCATGATGATGTGGGAGGAAAAATACCTAAAGATTGCTGACATATCATCAGTTCATAGCTTCTTATCCATTCCTAATCCTCAATTTTCCACTATAAAAAAAGAAAGAAAGAAAATGGGTCTGTCTTGCCCTGTTTTGGAGCACATCCTGAGAATCAGACAATTCTGTCACTTTTTCCCCTACGTAATGTTGCTTTAATTTCCCTTGGGGGAAGTGGTAGCTTTAGAGAGAGGAGAGTCTATATAAAAGTTTGCCTCTGGCTTTGCTTTCCTCAGGAGATTTCCTGTGGCTAAGGACTCTGGGTGAGTTTTTTGATGCAGGCTTTGCTCACAAACTACTCATCATGCTTGGAAGAACACTGAAGAGACAGACTCTCACACTAAAGGGAAAACCCTGGGGATTTTGATTACTTATCTTTCCCCCAAGCACATAACCAGTGTATCAGAGGGTCCGCTGAAACAACACACGTGGATTTCACTTTTCTGGTTATGTCCCTGTTTCACAAGAACAGTAAGCTAAAATCTGCCTTTGACATTTCCTGAGGTTGTATCTCAACTGCTGGCAGATTCTTTGATTCTTTATGCTGTTCCTTTGGAGAGCTTGTAAAGCCAGATCAGAAAATCCATGTAGCAACACATTTAAGCTGTTTTATTAGAGACAATTTTGCAGGTAGCTTTACCAGTTTGTTGTAGAAGCTTGAACAAGAAACCTATTTGCACACACAGTGTGCTACGAAGGCCAATGTGATCTTTCAAAACTTGAAATGCTGCCTCATAAACAGTCTCAAAACACCTAGCGCCTCAACTGTGACCTACTATGAATGTCTTTTTGGAAGTGGAACAAAATTTGTAAATTTGGTGGTGATATTAATGTGTTAAAGGCTTGAAAGCAGATGCTGCACTTTATTTTGAGTAGGATGATTCTCCCTCTTCAGTGATGCTTATGCAATTAGATTATCTGGTGAAGTCTTACGAGCAAGCTGCTCCTGTTTCAGTTGTAGGAATTTGTTTGTTTTGTTTATAATTGCTGTTATATACAATGCACTACCTTCTGAAATGATAGATGCATGTGCATTTTTAAAACCTTCTTAAATAAATTATGTTGCTTAACTAAATAGACCTTTTTAAAATGCACAGTGCCATTTCAAAGACTAAGCAATAGGTGCACTGGTAATTGAATGGTAAGTAGTCTCCTGTAATTCCATTCATATTGTATGTGGTGATGGTATTAAGGAGGCAGTAACCTGCCATTGGCATTTTAAAGTGCATGAAGAGGTTATTCTCCAATGTTTTAAGTAAAATTAATACTTCAATTTTCAAATGAACAGGTAAATACCAAGAAATTAACACTATGTCAGTGGGAGCTCTAAAACAGGATTCAGAAAGATTTTTGGAATGTCGGAACTGTAGTACTTATACAAGAAATATAGATATCAGTTTTAAAAATGTTTCTTTATGTTGGCAAGAAAAAATCCCTGACATTTCAGGTAATGCAATGGGCATGGACAGATCAAGCATGTAGTAAGAACTCTCTCCCTGGTATTATCTAATGTAGCATCCTATTGTTTCCCTACATAGTTCTCTGTTCAACATTCGGTTAAGCAATATTTGTGTTCTGCTATCTTCTAGACACTGTTTTAGGTACCTGGGCTATCCATAGAAAAAACAAAGACTCTGGAATATGGAATTTAAGCTTTAGTTTTTGACAATGAACAAGAGCTATAAAAAAAGAAATGTTTTATAGTAGAGACATATAGAAGATGATAATTGGTGTGATTAAAAATCCTTAACCAATATAAAAAAAAAGAGAGAGAGAGTGCATGGAGGGATGGGAGGAAACTTTTTGCATTATTAAAGAGATCAGGCTTCTCTGAAAAGACTTAAAGAAGGTAATGAGTTTGAATTAAAGTTTTAATCTGGAGCAGAGTTTTCCAGGTAATGAAAACTGAATATGAAGTCCTCAGGCTCTGAGGAACATGCCTGATATGAAAGAGCAACAGCAAGGAGGTGCTGCTGAATAGCTGGCTGGGGTACCTGGGGAGGGAAAGTAGACCTAGAAGATGAAATCAGAGTGGTAATATAATAGGGGTAGAGAGGTTACACAAAACCCTGTGGGCTATTATAGAATCTCTGGCTGTCACTCTGAATGAAGTTGAGAGGTACTGAAGAAATTTGAGTAGAGAATCTGAGTTGCTTATTTACAGGATGATTCTGGCTGCTTTTGGATGGAAAGAGAGACCAATTAAGAGGTGATTTAATTTGTCATTTAAGAAAAGATAGTGACTTAGACCAAACGGGTAGCAGTGGAGGTGGTAAGAAGCAGTCAGCTTCTGGATGAATCTTGGTGTTCAAACAGAATTCCTGATAGATTGAATTCGAGTATCAGAGAAAGAGAGCAATTAAGAATGATCAAAAAGATGGAGTTGCCATTTAAATATTGACATATTTAAAATATAGAAGACTGGGGATTGAGCAAATTTGGCAGGGTGAGGTATTCCTTTTGGAAATGTTGGGTTGAGGTATCTGTTAGACTTTGGAGATAAACAGCGGCAGTTATAGATTATATCTGCATTTCAGGAGCAAGTTGCAGGCTGGAGATATACAATTAGAAATTTAGATTAGTCATAATACTATGCCATATGGATGTGAATACAGATAGAATAGAGAAGACAAAGGAATAGAAGACAAAGAAAGATGAGGGAAGAGGAGAGAGGAAAGGCGGAGAAGAGCACAGAGAGAAGAGGAGGAAGGGGAGAACTAAGGATCGAGTTCTCATGCAGTCCATATTAAGTGGTCAAGGAGAAAATTAGGAATTTGCAAAAGAAATTAAGAATGTCCAATGAGACAAGAAAAAACTCAGAGGTATCCTGGAAACAGAGTGAAGAGACTGATAAAATCTGTCAAATGCAAAGACAGTTCAAGCAATGTAATGACCAATAAATGATCATTGGATTTAGCTGCATGAAGTTTATTGATGATTTGACAGGAGCACTTTCAGTGGTGTGATGATGGGAAAAGTTTTGAGTGAGCTTAAGTCAGAACTACTAGATGTTTCTTATGTACAATCACACTTGGCAAAACAGAAGAGTGTGAGAACTCCACAGTAGGAAAGTTCCAAGGAGGAGAAGCATTTGGGGGAAAATGTCTCTGAGTAGATAAGAGGAAATGGTGATGGTTCACAAACTGCCCCTGTATAGGGGGAGAAAGGAGAGCCTAAAGAAAGAGGCAACCTGCTCCAGGTTGGCAGGTAATAAGCAAGGGAACTTACGAGATATTTCTTAGGTGTTCACAAGACAAGTAGATCTCAGAACCTAACTATCAGAATCTTCGACTTTACATAGAGGCCTTAACTAACATCCAGATTGTCTCAACACATTATGATCTCAAGGCTGTGTCCTGGGCAGCTTCAAGTATTGGTAAGGCAAGCAGAGTACACATTCCGAAGCCAGAGGAAGAGGTGAAGAGCCTCCAATTACCCAGGTCTAGCTCAAGTATCAACCAGTGGTCATGTTCTTTTGATTATATTCTTCAACAGAGCAGATCTCTGCAGAGGAAGGTATTGGCTGTCATTAGGATCACACATAGTTGACTGATGGCAAGACAGATTGTAAAGATACAGAGTCAGTTATGTAGGAAAGTGTGATGTTGAAACTATCGACTTTCTCTTTTGACTGCTTCAGTGAAGTCAGGAGTAGAAATTCTAACTTAAAGCGAGTGAAGAGGAGATTTGGGGTCTAAGAGAGAGAACATAGGAAATAATGTTACTGAACCTCTTCTGGAGGATATAGTTTAAGAAAAATCAGTATCAACATCATTGGGAGCTTGTTAGAAATGCGGAGTTTCAGGCCTTTCCTCAAGTTTATTGAATCAAAATCTGGACTTTACTAAATCCCCAGGTGATTTGTATTCACATTAGAATTTGAGGGGGAAAAAAAAACTGTTTTAAGAGAGTTAGGAGAGCAAAATGCCTATGAGGGTATATTATGAGTGACTGATAGCTGTAAGGAAGCACTGGAACTCGAGGTCTGTGGTCATGAATATAGAGACGAATAATTGGACTTGTGTGTTTTGGTCAATTACATGGGTGGATACAAGGATTAGGCAAAGAGATTTAACCAGTTGTGTTTCTGTCAATGGAAAATGACAAAACATGAGGGAACAAAGAAGACACAAGTATGCACATAAAAACAGATTTTCTTGACTGGCCATGGAATTCAAGTTAGATAAGAATACAAAAATGGACACTGGGGAAGTGAGGTATACTGAAGAGAAGATTAGATCAATGAAGTTTAGATCAAGGTGAGTTACAGGATTTTTGAAGATCAGATGCTCAAGGGCTCAAGATGAAAAATAAGAGTAGTTTTTTAGAGAATGGATGCAAGAAATTGAGATTACAGCATCAAAAGACCAGGTAATTCAGAGTTCAGGACAGAATCATTGAAGGACAAGATTAACAATATTTGTATGTAAGCATGTATGTATGTATTTATTCTACCAGTTAATTTCTATTGTGTAACTAAGAACCTCAGACTTAGTTGACTGAAACACAAAAATTTGCTTAGCTCATGATTCCGTGGGTTTGATGGATGATCCTTCTGATGTGAGCTTACTTAGCTAAACCTTGCTGAGCTTTCTTATGTGTTTCTTGTCGGCTGAAGGATCTGCTGGTAAATGGACGACCTAGGATGGCTTCACTTATAGTTCTGGCAAATTAGCAGCTGCCAGCCCACGCATTAGGAGTGACTCAGCTTACACATCCCTCATCCTTTAGCAGACTAGCCCAGACTTCTTCACAGATCAATATTAGGGTTTCAAAAACAAGAGTGCACAAGACACAAACATTTCATAAGTCTCTATGTGTATTATGTTTGCTAATGATCTATTGGCCAAAATGAGTCACACAGCCAACCCATATTTAAAGGGTATTGAACTAGAATCTACCTTCAGATGAGAAGGGACGAACTTGAGATTGTTTTTTAAATCAACCACATACATTTATTTTCTGTCTTATCTACTAGACTTTAACTTCTCTAAGGGCACAAACTGAGTCTGGCATGTCCAGTCACTAAACCTCTATTGCCTAGTTTTGCTTTTGAAAGGCAATGGGCATTAATAACATTCTCTTGATAAATGTTCAACTATCAATACTTCAACATATCTAAAAATAAGTCATTAATTTCCCAATAAATCAAAATTTCCAAACCGCCCTCCTTTTAACAATGAGAACTTCAATTTCTCAATTCTTTAGCTCAAAACTTTGATGTCTCTCCTAGGCATTCCCACTATCTCTATTCTCTTGCTTGAGATCCAGCCCTCATTTATGCTATTTATCCAATTACTCTCAACAGTTCCTCACTCAGCTTACATTAGTTTTTGTTTTCTCACCTTTGTTAACATTCAAACACACCTGATCTCTTGACTAGATCTTTGTAGGTTGACTTTCTGCTACTAGATTTCACCCCATTGTTCAACTGTCCTCCCACCAAAGTCTTGGAATAATATTCCAAAAGCATACTACTGATTATGCCACTTTTCTGATCAATGATCTTCACCTTCAATACTTTTCTATTCCTTAACAACTTGTCAGCATTAACATTCCATGGACCTAAGCCAGCTTTTATTAAGCTTTTTACTTCTAACTTTTCTTTCATATATCTCATATTTTTACCATCTGGACTACACCCCCTCCCCTCAAGAGCACCCATATTGTATTTCCTTTACTTTTGTTCTTTATCTGTTAGCAATTCAAAATTCTTCCCCACACACCCTCCGTTTCTTTACTAAAGAAAACATAACTCACTGACCGTCGCTTTATTCAATGATACTCCCTTCAAAAAACTATTATCCAAAACACCTTAACCCACAACAACAACAAATTCTCCTTTTGCTGTTGAAACTTCTTAACACTTTGAATCTCTTTTATGTCTGGTTTTAAAATTGTTTGTTCACTCTTCTATCTGTCCTTCAAGGGTCTAATCTACTTCATAGCCAAGATTGTATATTATTAGTTACTATATTCACAATATACAAAATGTCTCATGCACAGCCTCTAAACCATAGCTACTTCTAAATTAATGTCCAAAGGAGAACAGAAATCCTCATATTGTTTCCACCTTACTAAAAATTAGCAGACAACATAGATTAATGAAATAAACTGAAATTACTATCTCATGCCATTAGATTTGCCTATGACTTCCTTCCATTATGCATCTATTTCCAGAGGGTAAGTAATAAATCACACAACCAACAAATGAAAATTAAATCAATGATAAAGAAAGTGTTGTTAATTCAAAAGAGTATTCTATAACTACATTTCACTGTTAGAATTAATACATGTTATAGCCAGGAAGAAGATAAGGGAATCTTAATGATATACATATATGTCATTGAAGACTCAGAACTAAGGAAATGTTGTTAAGAAGGTGTATTCAGCATCAATTAAATAGTTGCTCTTACATAGTTACATATATTTAAAAACTTTCAAAATAATAATGAATTAAATAGAATAACCTTTTTTGTTTATAAGCCATATTTTCAGTGAAACTATTCCATCTCTCAATGACATTGTGTTTGCTCATATCAGTTGAAGTGTCTTGAAGTGAGAGTTTACTTTCATGAATTTTCAGAGTCTTCTTTTGCTACCAATAGGCTGTTTATGCCACTACCAGTAGCACTCAGGAAAGTTACTCTAAAGAGTTCTTTCTCAAAGCATGTATCCTCTTGGATGTTTCATCAGAAATAAGAAAGAAATCTAGAAACAAAAGTTTCCTCACTCAAATAGTTTAGGAAAAGCCATGTTCAGGTTACATTACTACACAGTTTCTCAATGCTTCAGTTTACAGATTTATTTAATAATTATCAAAGAAAAAGATATGCTTAGAATAGTTCTCAAAATTATATGATGATGAAACAATCATATTTTTCTTCTTTATATGTAGTCATCTCAATCTACTAATATACTGAGAAACACACTTTGGAAAATAAATATCAATACTAGTGACTACATTATATGTTTCCATGTGTCGTGTTTGAGAGTTAGTTTAGTTTTCACTAATTTAATTAGGCATTTATTATCTCATGGTTTCTTTCATTTATTCCTCGTTTCTGTGGTAACAGAACAATTTACTTTTGAGAAATTCTCTCACGAACACAGAATTGATGGGAATGACCATTTAATCCCATACTCAAATAGTGGACATAATGACCTGATCTAGGCTATTTTATTTTCTCTTTTGGAATTTTGAATGTTTGAGTGAAAGATAGAAAAACAAAGAGCTAATGCATTCCAGTGGTGGTACCCTGACAATACTGTGGTAAATGTGGTAGGTAGAATAAACACCCCTATTCTCCCCCAAAACAAAGGATATCCAAGTTCTAATCCCTTGAATCCATGAATAGGTTATCCAGTTGGCCCAATGTAATCACTAGGGACTTTAAAGATGAGAGAAGGGTGAGAAGAGTGAGAGTGTGAAAGACTTTGACCTTGCTGGCTTTGAAGACAGAGAAAGGGGCCTAAGCTAAGGCACCTATGCATCTTCTTGAAGTTGGAAAAGGTAAGAGAATGAATTTCCCCCCAGAGCCTCCAGAAAGTAATGTGGCTCTGCTGCCAGCTTGATATTTTAGCTCAGTGAGACTCATTTTAAACTTCTAAAACTAAAGAACTGTAAGATAATACATTCATCTTCTTTTAAGCCACTAGGTTTGTAGTAATTTGTTACATCAGTGTGTCAGATAAAACCGATACAAGTTTCTACCTTAATCGTTGAAATAAACATAGGTCTTATCTATTTCTAAATGGTTCTTCAACTTTCTATTACATAATTTCACCTAAAACAATTAATAAATTCTGTATTTGCTAAATGTATGCAGAGTCAACTTCTAAGTTTTGTAAACAAGACACACACTTTAAGATCTTTGTCCAGGGATTTTGATCTGTCATTAGATTATAAATACTGTATAGAAGACATTTTGTTTTGTTCCATATTTAAATGGAATCTAATGCAATCTTATAAATTATTTGTTATCCAACGACAAAATTTTTATCATGCTGATTATGATTAACTGGATTCATTAAAAAATAATTCACAGAGAAACATGTACTATCGATATTTTATTAGAAATAAAAAAGGAATAATATAAAATTAGTTGCAAAGCAGTCAGTGTCCTCTGAGGCCTTGTTTAGATGTATGCCTACTATTAAATTCTAATGTAGCAGTTACATTTTTATTTTTATCTTTCACTTAAGCATTTTGTATGTTAGCATATTATCTTCTTGCTTTTATTTTTACTGGCAGTAATGTTTCATTAAACTATGCTACAATTAATGTATTGTTAGAGTTTACACTATTTTAACTTTTTAGAAAATAGTAAATGCCTTTTCTTTCCTTAGAACAAATTCACCTGAGTTGTAGTCTTTTGTCCAAAATAATTAATCTGATTATATTTATCTATACATATGGCATTTCCTAAAGTTGGTAGTAATAAACACTGGCATCAACTGTATATGAATATAGAAGCATTATGCCATAATCTTGCAGAATTTTATCATTACTTTTTGCTTCTGATATTGTTCTTTATATAAGCAAATTTATTGGAGTAACTAGACAATGCATTCCTCTCTACTGACTTTAGGCAGGATTATTGCTATTAAGAAGTCAGTTGTCAATAAAATTTGTATACGTGTGTGTGTGTGTGTATTCTGTGCTTCAATTATGTTGTGCCTAGGTGTAGATTTTATTTATTCTTGCTGATATTATAATTAGGAATGTAATTTTTATCGATTTGCTCAGGTGGCTAGGTCTGAGAATTAGTATTTCTCAATAATTCTGGAAATTTCTTGGTTAATAGTTCTTTAAATAGTTTTTCACTGTATTTTTTAGAACTCTGTTTTAAAGTACATTTATCCTTTTCTCTTGAACATCCATGTCTCTTCAGCTCTTGTCATTTTTCATCTCATTTATTTTCTGTTTTGAAATGCTACATTTTTTTAATCTAAACCCCATTTCATCAATCCTTAATGTAATTAATGCTTTTGCTGTTTCAAATCTGCTGCTTATTTATCTCTTCATAAATTTAATGATTTTGAATTCATGTATATATGCATGTATGTGCATATGTATGTACATATATTTCTACTTTAAGAATTTACTATCAAATTTTTTAAATTTTATTTTAATTTTATATTTTATTTACATATTTATATTTCTTATTTAGACATTTATTTTACATCTTATTTCTGGAAATATATTTATCTTATTACTTTATATTCACTTCTGATAATTAGTTTATCATAAACATTTAAAAATAAAATTATTACATCAATTTTGTTTTATTAGTTGTAAATCATGGTGCTTTATTTCCTTAACTGACTTTTGACTGGAGACACTATAAATCTAGGATCACTTTCAATTAAATTATTTGGTTAAGATTTTTCAAATGACACAGGTTGTTTGAATTTAGGTTAGAAATCTGCATAAGTGCTAATTATTAAAAAAAAAAAGAGAGAGAGAGATAAAAAGGTATTTAAAAGTCCATCCTTTACCTTTGGGCAAATATACATGATCCACGAAATATATATGTTTTCGCACTCCCTAATAATATTTGAAAGAGAGAGTTCTATGTACTAAGAAATTTGATTTTTTTTCCTAGAAAATGGGGTCATTATAATACCACATAATGTACACTCCAGTACTAATTTACTACAGATAGTTGTTCAAATCCTACAGGGACCATCTGAATAACAAAAGAGGGCTGGTGAGATATGATTAACAAAGAATAGATGTAATAAAATAAGAGAAGTCACAACTCAGCTATTGCCATGTTGTCTTTGACCTTTTGACATTATAGGCATGATATTATAAGATTTCCAAATTTAAGAGAACCTAAAAATTTAGATTTTGAAATATTAAAGGGAAGTAAAAAATAAAATAGAATTTCATGAAAAATGGTAGTGTTAAGGACCACTGAAAACTTAACACTCCATAAGAACAATGTAAAAAGCTGTCAAAATTTTTCAAAATTAACTTTATAAGAACTGTACAAATTAACCAAGATTTACTTTAAAAAACTGCTTAATACTAATATTAACAGTGAGCTTTATGCTATTTTTAACTTGCTCCAGTCCTGTTCCCTACTCTCCTGCTTAGGAATTTGAAAGTAGGAGACTATATCTGGATATAGGGTCTGTGAGAGTCACTTAAGGTTAGATGAGGTCTTAGGGGTGGCACCCTAATTTGATAGGACTATGGTGAGGGAGAGAGAGAGAGAGAGAAAGATAAGTCTCTCATGAGAACACAGCAAGAAGGCAGCTTTCTGCAAGCAAGGAAGAGAGAAAAGAATTCTCACCAAAAACCAACTACATTGACACCCAGATCTCAAATTTCAAGCCTCTAGAGCAGTGAGAAATAAATTTCTGTTGTTAAAGATACCCAATCTTAGATATATGAAGGAACAATCTCAATTTGCCAGATCTAACAGTATAACCACGACTTATTTCCCATTGTGTAGGATTCCAAAATGTTTAGTAATCCTACTGTGCTCAATGTCATCTGTCCTAACATAACACTGAGAAGTGATTCTTGAACATTTTTGAAATCTGTTAGGAAATGACCACTATAATTTATATTTTCTCTAAAAAATATTATGGCAGGTATCATGGGTCCTGTTTTATATCTTCGAATTCTGGGTGCCTCCAACTTTTTCTATTTTTAAAGTAGAAAGTAAATAAATGCCTTTATTTTCTAACCTTACTTTGCACATCGAATGAGATATGTGAACTCTTTGTGAAACACATAGAACATTGATCTAATTTTTTTCTTTTTTACCATCAAGAATACCACTGTGACTACAAACTGAAGCTCTCAGACTGAAGACCAGACAGTAAATTTTGGGCCCTAAGCATGCTGTAAAATCAAATCTATCTCTGTGTGAATCATTATCAAGTAGTCTTTATCACACACTTGAAGTAGTACCACATTTTAAAAAATGCTATGTCAACTTATAATTGAGCATATAAGTGCACAAAGACAGCTTATTTCACTGGGTATTTTTGGTCCATGGAATGGGTTTTCCAATCCTTAGAGCAGAACTTTTGCCTGGAGCTGTCTTTAATAATAAATTAAGCATTAAATGTATGAGCACAGCACAAGCACATTAGTACTTTTAACTATCCTAAATTCCATATTCTTATATATCTGAATGCATTTCTTTGTCAAAGAAATATCATTTATTTAAATGCAGGATTTCTTATTATTCTTTTCATTCTGTGTACATTTCTACATAGAATATGTTTCGTTATCTCATTTTTAATTGGTAGTATCTCAATAAGATAATACATTCAAATTTTCTTAATTCTATACTTGTAAGAGTTTCTTAAATTGTTATAAATAGAAACATGTATATCTGAAAGTTAAATATGAAATAATCATATCCCTGTGAATAATGACACAGTTAAAAGTGAATGGCCAAAAAAGTAGCTTAAGTAGCATTATGAACTAGTTCCAATTCAATAGGGAACATTTCAAGAAGGATTTTTTTTTTTTTTAACTTCAAGTCATGTTCAATACACTAGGTTTGTCCACTAATATCTCGATTAGATGCGTAAGCTGAGTACTGTTGGGCTGCCCAGATCAATTACATGTAGCTTGATTACTGAGCAACCATCAATAAAGTAATTACAGTTGAAATATATTCCACTTACAAAGTCTTGTTTCCAATACTCTACGAAGTAACTGTAATCATTATTTCCTTCAGCTCTGCCACTTGGAAGACTAGCAGAGAAAACAGAGCTCCAGTAGGAAGTGTCCTTCTCATTGGATGAATGGGTAGGTGGGTACTTCAATCTTAGAGGAGCAGGACTGAAAAATCTGATCAACCTGTACCAATGATATACGCTAACATTCAAAAGTTATAATGTTAGCCTCTCTGAAAAATGTCAAAAAGTTACTAGCTAGTTACTAAGATTCAAAAGGTACCGTACATAGGAGGGGGTTAATATCCCCAAAATTCTTCACCTTAATTCAAACCAACGCATAAATTTGGTACTAGTATTTTTAATGGCCATAATACCTGTCATAGACAGATCCTGAGAGGACTCCCCCAATGATTCCCCATTTTTTAGTATCCAGATAGTTGCGTAATCTTTTTTTGAGTGAGGCTGAGACCTGTGAGTTGCTTCTAACCAATATAATATGGCAAATGTGATAGGATGTTATCTCGTGATTACTTTATAATCTATAAGACTCTGTCTTGGCATAATGTGGAGAGACTCTCACTGGTTGAAGAAACAAACATTATGAACCGCCCATGGAGAAGGTCACATGGCAAGGAACAGAGGGCAGCATAGAGGACCTGGCAGCCAGCAAAAATGTGGACACCTCAGTCCTATAATTTTAAGAGGATAAATTTTGCCAACTACCTGCGAGAACTTGGAAGCAGTTCTTCCCAATTTGAGCATCCAGGTGAGCATGTAGCCAGCTAACACCTTGATTCCAGCTTTGTGAGACCCTGAGCGAAGGATCCAAATAAATTGTGCTTAGACTCCTGACCCATGGAAAATGCAAAAAAAATAAATACGTGTTGTTTTAAGCCTCTCATCTTGTAATTTTTTTAATGTTGCTGAGCACACATAAAATAAAAAAATATATATTTTTTCCACATATATGTTTGACAAAAAAGATTTCTGATAAAATAATGCTGTAACATTGTAGGTAATTATTCATGAATGATAAATTTGCTTTATAAAAGTTCTTCTTGGGTTCTTTAACTGAGAGGATATATATTGCATAGTGGTTAATAACATGAACTCTGCATTCTGGGATCAAATCCCAACTCTTCTATTTACTAGATGTGTGATCTTGAGTAATGCATGCAACTTCTCTGAGACTCACTTATCTCATCAGAAAAAAAAGATAAAAACTGTATATATCTCACAGGCTTGCTATGGAGATAGAATGAGACAATACCATGCTATATGTGTTTGTTAAATTAGTGAAATAAAGATTTTTTTCAGTACAACTATACTGTCAAGTGTGTTATTTTTGCCAAAATAATCAATGTTTGAAAATGAAATAAATAACTCTACCCATTGTATCTGGAATTAATGTCAAGAATAGTATAGGGGGTGGAACAATAGAAATA
The DNA here is from genome assembly GCF_902729225.1 of Pteropus medius. NCBI lineage: Eukaryota > Metazoa > Chordata > Mammalia > Chiroptera > Pteropodidae > Pteropus > Pteropus medius. The sequence goes on from NW_024349797.1 coordinate 9,364,540, forward strand.
TGTAGAAAAAAAGTAAATTAAAAATGTGGAATGAATATTTAAAAAGTCAGATTCATAGCAGATAACTGCAGCAGATTACAGATGTCAGACAAAGAGAGATAGAAATTTGCTTCAGAGAAAATCTGTTACCTACAGGTAAAACAAGTTCCAATGGTAAAGTTTGTGTTAAAAGAAGCTATAAAGGAATGGAAACTGCCTAATAAGGAAATGTAAACAGGACAGAGAAGGATTAGTAAAAGAATAATTATGTCAATAGTAAACTTTAGGTGTATCTCTCTAAGGCCAAAGTCATAAAACACACTAAAAAAAACTAGCTCATTCAAACATATATTTCATCAAAGTAGGACAGAAACCATATTCACCTATTCCTCGCTGGAGAACTGCTATCATCCTTATGATGTCACATCAGTGGTACAAACTAAGCTTGCTAATATTTTCTATTTTCAGTTTTTATATACAATTCAAGTAAATAGTGAGTCTGTATATAAGTGTATACAGTATGTAATTCTGATTCTGGCAAATATATTTTATTGAGTTCTCAGTCAACTAATGCAATTTCTCCCTGAAGTCATATCTTCGATGGCTTAGCCCATGGTCAATTCTCCTTGGACTTCTATCTCAAGGCCCTTGCACCCAAAGTGAGGCTATCTTGGAAACAGGCGAAGTTTCCTTGATTTAAATGCACATTGACTTTAGTCACCTTTTCGATGATTACATTTGATTTAATTGCCTTTTCAATGGTTATATGCAACAGGCAAAATTATTTTAAAAAATCAGGATTTTTAAAATAAAATTCTCTTTCTTTTTTTTTTTTTTGGAGGTAGAGATAGTCTTAATTTTCTACTATAAAAGTTAAATAGTCATAAAATAATCAATTTCAGAAGAATACAAGCTTCTGGTGAAAGATAAAAGCGGACTATTATCCATATGTAGGGGCAAAGCCAGATGAAGGACAGAAGAGGGGGCACTCTATCATGCTTGTAAAGAAGATTTAGATTTTGAAAATTTTAAAGCCTACTTTATATTGTTGTAATAAATCATAAAAATATAACTAACAAATCTCAGTAAACATGACCTTTTTTAAAGGATTTGTAAATATCACTCCATTTTTCTCTGTCACTCTTCTCTAATTTAGAAAGATAAATAGAACATAAATATTCCTCAGGTGTTGATTCAATGAGTCATTAGTATTTAGAGTCCAAATGGTTTTTCTCCTAGAATAGCCAATATTGCCCAATAATTGTAGGTATCTATCAATTATTTCCAAAAGTAGTAACATTATACTTACTTTTTAAATTTATATAATGCGATTTTTATTTTGAATATTAAATGTGTGTGTATGTCTGTGCGTGTGTGTGTGTGTATGTATATACATATCGTGGTAAATAAAATTGGCTTAATTATCTAAGAACTCAAAGACAATTTTCTGAAATACAGAATGATGGGTGAAGTTATATATGTATGTATGTACATAAATGTAAAATATTTTTTGTTCATATTTCTCTTTTCTGTGTTTTCTGCCCTAAAATTTTATCTCAATTGATATTATTCTAATATAAAATGTATGCAATTCTACTTTTTGAACTATATGGATATAATAATTAAATCTAATATTTCATATATCTCTAAATATTTTTAAAATTTTATGACAAAATGAATTATGTCAAATCTGGTCTACTCAACTTAATGGTTTTGCCACATTGTATGCCACATTATAATATAAGCAATTAAGACACAATAAAATATACTTCCTATAAGCATTTCTCTTGATATTATAGATTAGATATTTGAGAAAGTAGTAAACTATTCTTGTATTCTGTAAATAGTCACATAATTAAAGATATCAAATTTGGGAAATGATATAGCTCTAATAATAATTCCAAAGAGAATTTGCATTACCAGGGGACAAATGTATAATTTGTGAAGGGAATAGTTAGATTCAACAAATATTTATTGAGCATTCATTACATGTCAGTATTTCTTTTAGGGAATTGTGCTAGGTCTTGGGATTTTGCTGCTTGTATATATTAAATGCATTACTTCTTACATATTTTTTAAAAAGTCTCATTAATTTACAGACATATTGACTAGTAGGCAGATTAAAAATGCTAAACCTAATTTATTTATTAATTCCAAAAATCCTAGCAAGTGTTGACATTGTGTTAATTACTGAGTAAACAAGAGAAATGTATTTCCTGGAACCAATAGAGTTTAAAATCTAATAGGAGTATTGTGAATTTCTAAACATGCATGCATTTATTTATTTACTTAAATACATGTAAGTAATTGAAAGAGAGAGACTTTTAATGGTGATATATTTTAAATGGCATGTAGGTATTTTCCATATAGACACTCCTCACATTTGAGATAGGAACTGTGCACAATTGTAGTGATTGGTATAGTGTATCAATATATTTAAATATACATATAATGGAATATGTATATATAATATATATTTAAAATATTTTCTATTATTTCTGAAGATATGTATCTTCTGAATTACATTTGTGGCATTTTATGCACAATTAAACGGTGTTTTGATAGCAGGAACTGGGATATTGGGGGAGACAATATCAGGTGGTTGCTCTCCTTTTTATATGAACAGAAAGTAAAAGGTAATGCACAATCATATGTTTTGCTGTATTTACCGTTAAAATTTAACTATAACTTTACTTGGAAAACTGATATAAAAATACATATTAAATAGTACAGATTAAATTTAAGAGGAAGAAAGGTGATTCGCTTTAGGTATGGCACTACTATAAGTCCCAATCCATCGATTGATGGCCCCTCCACTCACTACTACAAAAGTAACATTTACAATTCAGCATGTCAAGAATAATGACAAATCTATTAGCTTTGTGTAGATGTTAGTAAACACTGAAAATATATGTTAATAAAAATAGTAACAATATATTTAATTTTTAAAGGATATTAATTTTACTTTTTAAATTATGTCATCTGTATGGAAAGCAGTTCTTTTGTCTACTAATATGTTCATTTGTTCACTAAATGTTGTTACATAAGAATTTTTAGAGTGCATTATGTATGCCTCAATATGTCTAGACAATTTTCAATTAATACATTTTTAACATGTGAATGATTTGTTCTTAGAAAACTAATTATATGCATGACAAACTATATAATAAAATTGATAAAATGTATATGTTGTGTTGATATTATTTATTGATGAATTATTAGTAGTAATAACATTATTGTTATAGATCACAGTAGTCACTCTTTTTTTCTTGCTACCTCATTAGATTGCTTTAAAATATTTAACGATGTTTTAATTTTGTATGCATTCACATATGTGCTTATATGGTCAGCTAATTTTATACACACATATAAATGTAAATATGTATTAATATGTATATACATATGTCTTTATTCACATCCTTATATAATACAAATATGTGTGTGTAATTGTGAAAATGACACAAATTAGCAGTTATACAACCAGTTTTATTTGAAATCATGATGGTTTTATTTGCATTGGTTATGAAGTTTCTGTACCAATTACTAACAAAAGCAAATCCATAGAAGATGTGAAAATATCAATATACTTCTTAGTCACAAATAATAAAGATGTATATCCAAGGTATACTGAATTTCTGAAAATTATTTCTCAACTCTATGAGTTAACAGAACTAGAGTTAAGTCAATTTTGATTCATTAGATAGAAATGACAATATCAAATGAAAGGGGTAGTAAATTGTAATATTCATTTTAATATACATTGTTTTTTTGCAATTATGTATATCTACATATCTACCCATATCTATCCATATCTATATCTTGAAGTCATGGTAACTTTTCCTGCTTTCCTCTTTTCTCTCCTAAACCGTCATGTCAATATGATATTCTCAGAGTAGTAAAATGGAACCTTAAGAAAATACCTGCATAACTAAAGAAACAACAATATGAAAAGTTTTTAGCTAATTAAACAAGAGACAGAGGTAGGAAAATTGTTATGTTCAGAATCACTGACTCCCTAGTTTGTTTTCTTTGTTTCATTATTCAGTAATTAGCAAGCACAGGCAGTGAAGTTTATGTACTTCATAAGCACGTTAAAAAGGAATAGAGAGAGCTGACATTATTTTATTCCTTTCCTTATACTGCTATCCCCGATTTAAAAACACCTTGTTAAAAGGTATTAATGGTAACCATTTTAGTTATTAATACCTTGTTGTTCCTACCTCTGATCTTCTTGTACTTTATATTTTTAAAGTTGATATTTACAGTTATAAGAGTTAAGACTTTTAGGAAGATTGGCTTTAAAATAACTCTTCTGAGACATCCTATTAATTTGAGAAAATATAATATTCTGGCATATAAACTGTATCTTTGCATTTTCCACCTACTTTTATAAAACTGACATTTATAATTCAGTATTTTCTCTTATTCCAGAATTTTACCAATTCCTGATTCAGTGTCTCAAAACATAATTTTGAAATGTCTCATTTGTAGAAATTCATATTAAATTGATATCGGGAAATCAGCCTGGACTACTTAGAAAGTTTTCTCATTTAAATCACCCCTGCTTTTTCATTTTTCTGTTGAAAAATCCCATTAATTTAAAATTCCTTTACAAGAAGCTAGACATGAATAAAAAATTGTTTTCTTTCTTTTATACTTGCTCGTACACAGGATGCTGTCTCTGTTCAGAGATCTACTGAACTCCATTACCTAAGGGGATGTAGGAAGTGGGCAGTTAAGAATATGTCTTATTTAACAGTATTGACTTAGGATAGGTCTATTTGAGATTGTATATATACAGACTTTGTAAAAAAAATTGTTCATAATATTTTGGAAAGAAAATGTCAGTGCCCAAACTTTCTGTGGTAAATTGTAAGTAATGGAGGTATAGAAGAAGCTAATATTTATTAGATCCTACCATGACCTGATAATGGAAAAGTAAGAGGATGCAATATATATGCTGTATTGTATCTCTTTTTCTTTGGTGGGCTCTCATTGAAAATTTGGCTTTTTTTCTTTCAAAAATTGATTTATTTAGAATTCTTTAGCTATGTATGTTACTAAAGAGTGGTAGCAAGTGCCTTTTTCTATCTCCCACTCTGAAGTTCTGTGACATTGGTTAAAAGTTTTACTTGAATTAGCTGAATTATCTTTGCTTATTCAATTGGTGATGATTGTGTCTAAAATTTAGAGAGCATTTAGTATATTTTTTCCATAATATTTTTCTCCATGTAAGTTGTCAAGTTTTGAAAAAGTAGAAACATTTTTTGTGTTCCCTATTTTTATGTACACATGTACGCAGGTACTACCTATGACCAAGAGTAATCTTAAGATATAGCAAATCCACTGTTTTATCTTTTCATGGACCAGCAGTTTATGAAATTATGCCTATGTAAGACTATCTTGAAGAAGTATTATTCAGTATACACTTTAACATCCTCAAATATCTCCCTTCCTACAACGAAACAATTATTCAACTCTGTTTATGGCAGCTAAAACTCAGCAGGTCCATCAGGATGGTCTTACATGAAAAGAGGACATATATCGAGATCCTTAAGGTAATGAAGATTTCGGTTGCTTATGTTTCATGAACATTTTCAAGTTTCTTCTTCTATGGCAAATGCCAAAGAATTTAGTGTTTTCCATGTGATTGACAAAATAGCAACATATTTTGTAAGAAAACTATTTTTTCTATATGCAAACCTCTGTTGGCCACCATGAGCCAAAAATTTTTAGGGCAAAGAGTCAAGTCTGATTGAAAGCAATTGATAACTGAGTAAGAACATCATCCTAATTATGTCTGGGATTTATGTCTCAAGTGTGAAACTGGCACTTTATCCAACAGCAAATATCTGCACAGCAAACACTCGTACCATGAATAAGGCATTCCTGGTAGATAAGTGGATAGACAACTTGTCGTTGTTGTTAGCTGATGATGCTACTCTGAGTGTTTCCCAATCCTTTAATCTCCAGGAGACACTTATTAGCAAATTAACATTCAGATTGCTGTTAACACTTATGCCTTATGCACTTTTTTATTGTTTCAGTTGTTTTTATCTTGATTCTGTTTTTATTACATGTACTTGTCCTGACCCCCTCAAATCATTTCAGTGTAAATTTTTTTAAAAGAAAATGTATTAATGTATTCTCTCTGAAACATTCAAGGTAACAGTAATAAACTTGATGCTGAGAGAAAATAAGTCTACCGAGAAGAGATCTTTTCTCCATATCTTATAAAATGGACATATTAATCACTATAAGAATGAAAGTCATAAGGAAAGAAAGAGTGGTTTGGAAACTAAAATGGGAAATGACAGGAAATCATTGGAAAAATCAATGTTTAAATGATGAAGGATCAAAGCATTATACTTCTAAGAAATGTACAAATATCAAATAGAATAATTTAGTTTTTAAAAAGCAGTATTGTTCTACTCTAGGGGAAAACATGGGTATAAACATGATAATAGGGGACCTAAAATAAGATTTAGTGTTTTGTAAAGAGTGGAAACTATGCTGAATTTCAAGAAAGAAAGAAAATTTTGTTGACTTAGAGCATTTCATTTGAGTCCTGCTGACAGCAGCGCATTATAAAATCTGTATCTTGCATGTGTTTGTACATATGCGCTGTGTGTTTATACATGTGCTTATTATATGAGGGAGAGAGAGCTGGAAAGATCTAATTATGTAGTCTAATCGACTCTGCTATTTAAAAAAAAATAAAGTTTAATATGCATATATCTTAAACCAGCGATTCCAATTAGAGATATTTATTCAAGAGAAATTAACAAAGTCCACAAAGAGATCTGTACAATAATCTTTATAATGGCTTACTTATAAAACCCTAAACCAGAAACAACCCACTAACATAAAAATGGATAAGTAAATTTTGGTATTTGTTAGCATTAAAAAGAATTGATTTTGTATACTTTAAATTCATGTATTTCATTGTATGTAAAATTTATCTGAAAAGAACTGTAAACAAATATTAAACACTAGTTAATAATATCAATGATGAGACATTTTAGAGTGAGGTGTACAATTGTCTGAAACTTAAAATGACATATTGATAGGTGGTAGAGAGAAGAATATGTATGCAATAAAACAGATTTGACAAAATGTTAATAATTATAGAATTTAAGTGATGAGAATCTGTCTATTCACTGTACAATTATTTTAAAATTTATATATGTTTAAAATATAATGATAAAATGTTGGAGATACATTTAAAAAATACCACAAAGGAAATAATATCTTTTACTCTAATGTTTCTCTTTTTCTCTCTAAATTATATGTGTGTGTGTATGTGTGTACATACATATACATATAAGGACAAGAACGAATCTTAAAAACATTAAGTAAAAAAATTTGGACAAAAGAATATATATGCTAAGATGCCATCATTATGAAGATAAGAATGAGTAAAAACTAATACACGGTAATATAAATCGAAATTGTTATGTAAGGACGGTGCTGATGGCTGGAAGAGGGGAAGAGAGGCCTTCAGGGGTGCTGGAAGTGCTCTATATCTTGATTGGGGTGGAGGTTGCGTAAATGTGTACATGACCAAAACCCATCACTGGTGAAATTAAGATTTTACTCAAAAAGGAAAAAAAAAGGGAAATAAAGACATTTTAAGTTTCAAAAGTACTGAGACAACCTATTGCAACATCATTTTAATAAAAGAAATACTAAAAGATATTCTTCATCAGAGGAATAATTCCAGGTAGAAGCATAAAGAAACTGGACAGAATGAGGAGCAACAGAAATGGTAATTATGTAGGCAAATCTAGATAGAAAATTATTTTAATGATATTATTATATTTAAAATGTGTGTCAAAATCAAAGATAACACACAGGAAAGGAATAGGTACATTGAGTTAAAGTTTTCTAAGGTCACTGAATTGTGGGAAATAGCAAAAGTACTGACATAGGAATTTTATATAAGAAAAATTTATTTTGCAATATCTATAAGAACCATAAAAATAATAAAAATATATAACTAGCAAGTTGTTGGAGGAAAAAATAGTTGTTTTACAAATAAATAAATAAGGAGACATAAAGATAATAAAACATTAAACTTCAGAAAATGATATATAGGCACTTAAATATTTAGGGTTGAAGTGTACTGTTGTCTGCAATTTTCTGTGAAATGCCTAAAAAGTAAAATGAATTGACAGCTGGATAGAAAGATGTATAAATACATAATAATCTAAATATAGTGACATGTGGAAAAATTAGATGAGCCCAAATATTTCAATGATTACATAAAATCATCTTAACTAATTAATTTGAAGCCAAATATATTTCAGTGGGTTTGAAAGGGAAAGAAAAAAAAAACAAAACAATATTCTGTTTACAAAGAACCCACTTTAAATATGAAGATACAGAAGAAAAAGAAAGCAAGCAAAGGAATGGAAACACATTAACCAAAAGAAAGTTCATGTAGCTATACTATTATCAGACAAATAGGATGTAAGGGTAAACACTACTACTATGAAGAGGCATATATCAAAATGATATGAGCATAACTGACCAACATATGTAAAAATATTAAATATGTATCATCTAATAACATAACCTGGAAATATGTAAAGCAAAATGGACAAGGGCTAAAAGGGAAAATAGTCAAATTTGCAATAATATTGGAAGATAGTAATCTATTTCTCTGTTGCTGGTCGAATAAGCAAACAGAAAATCTTTAAGGATAAAGGTTTATTATGAATGCCAATTATGATCAAATTTTCATATCTAAAACACACCAACTGAAGCGACTAATTTTTTTAAAGGGCTCATGGAATATTTATGAAAATAGAAATATGCCTGGAAAAGAAGCAAGACTACATTATCTTACTAGTGTGAAGTTAAGACAGACAATAATAAAATAAAAAATCATTAAATATTTGTTTTGCCATATTTTGAAGGTCTCCAACCTGATAGTTGTCCAACCAAATTCTCAGGACACAAAACAAGAAAAATAGGAAGGCAATAGCTGTCACTGGAAGAGAAAAAATTGACAATCAGTGGGTACCTGAAAGCAAATCACAAGTCACAATTCAAAGATCTAATTCTTAAAAATGTTTTTTGCTTGCCAATCTGAATTCAGAAAGGGAGGGTCAACGTAAAATTTTACTTTTCTCTCTCTACCAGGCACCACAGATAGAGATATGGGAGAGAGCTGACTTTGGTAGGAATCCTCACTCACCCTTTGCCATCTTCTGACAGTTTTCCCCGGATCCTATTTGCAGGCTCCAGAGCCAGTGGGGCGTCTCAGAGCTACAGGGGTGTCCCTGGTCACCAAAGACTGTTGAGGGGGAAAAAGAATTTTCCCTCTACCCTTCATGGTGCATGTTTAGCTGAGAATCTTTTTTCTCTAAGTCATCTCATAAATAGATAAGCTTATCTGGTTTAAAAGTTCTCCACTAAGACCACTATAATTCAAAATTATCTTTGGTAAAGTTAATATCCATTAAAAAAATAAAATTATTCACCTGAGGCTTCACACTGGCCCTGGTACAGCTTAAATCAGACCCAGTGAGAACTGGAACCAGTTCTTTTCTAAATCAGTCCTAGTTTGACCTCTGATCTTGTCCGGTACCTAAGTCAGACCCAGTCCAAACGCAACTCAATCTGGTTTCTGAGTCGGAACCATTCAGACCCTGTACCGGTCCGGTTTTTAAATCGGACCCAGTCTGACTCTGGTGGTTTCCGGTCTCAGTCCGGAAAAAGAAATGCTCAAGTCTGAAAGCTCTTAACCCGAAAACCGCAGGGCTCGGACGGAGAGGGACTGGCCCGCCTCAGGTTGCTCTTTGGTCCCTGGCAGGTGGTGGGGGGGTGGCTCCTTAAGTTCCTGCTTCTGATACTATTACTGTTAAATGATAAACTGAGGCATATTAAAACTTTTAAGAGTTTATTTGAACAAAAGTCATTTTGTTTGTTTGTTTTAACAGTAAAAAATAAAACTCAGTAAAAGAAAAATTATTATACTGTTTGACACTGTGCTAAGTGCTGTGAAAGATACAGAAGAAAGTATGGTCAAAGAGTTTCCATTCTATTTGAGCCATGACACCTAAAAATTTGAAATAAATACAAAGCACAATTTATAACAAGTGTTAATTAGTGTTTAGGGAAAAGTCCTTACATTTAAATATATATGGTTTCTAAATATATATTGTTCTCTATAACCTGGCCTCTGTTTTTTAATCCAACATCTTCAGTCCACAGACTTTCACTGTCTTTTTCTGTGCTACTGTCCTAATGAATTATTTGCTGTTACCTCAGTGAATAATCTGTACCATCTTAAGGCCACAAGTTCTTTCTTCTAGGAATATTTTATCTGTCCCCACTTGGTCTTCTTAGAAAATTCCTGTCATTTGAGTTCTAATTTGTGTCACTTTCACTATTAACCTTTTTTTGATCTGCTTAAAAATTTTATCTATCACTTTTTTGGACCACTACAATATATTAATAGACTTTTTTATGTTAACCCTTTATTACAAGTCATGTTCTTATAACAGTGTATGTGGACTTAGGTGAAAATACATGGATAGACTTTTGTTTTATTAACTATCAGACTGAATTGGGAGATGACATCCTACAGTTGAAATTCTTATCTTTAAGCCTTGGTTAAATCATCTATAAAATGAAGTAAAAAATTCTACCAAAACCTTAGTGCCAGCATGAGATGGTATTGGCTAGGGCTAGGGTAGTAAATGATAACAACTAACGTTGTAGAGTGTTTATTAAATCTCAGATATCATTCTAAACTCTTGCATATGTTAATTAAAGCAAACCCAGTAACATTTGTTATTATCGTCCATATATCAGTTGAGAAATCTGAGATCCAGAGAATTTGTAAAGTCATGTAGCAAAGCCGTGATTTTAAGCCAAATAGGATTGCTACATGTGTTTGCCTTTAGCCGGCACAAAAATTCTGATGTTCAAAATCTGACATAAGTAAGAGACACAGGGATATATAAAATAAAGTAACAGTGGTAATAAAACATTTTAAATTTCTGTAATACAGTTTCAGAGAGTTAACTTAAAGTTGATATATCATTGTCTTTTGATTTTCATGAATAAGAAAATACCACCTTCTGTTTAAAGAACCAAGAATTATTTCTAATTCTCTTCTGAGCTCATGAAATTATATCACACTTCACAAGTTAGGAAGTAGACACACTTTTTTCTTTCTTTCTTTATTTTTATTTATTATGGTGACATTAGTTAATGAAATCCAGTAAGTTTCAAGTGTACAAGTCAACAGTAAGTTACATTGTATGTTCACTGCCTATAGTTAGATTTCTTTCTGTTTCTTTCTGTTTTTACATATTTGACCCCTTTTGCCTCCTCCCTTCCCCGCAATCTCTGGTAGCCACTAGTCTGCTAGACATGTCCATGAGTCTCTGTTTGTTTGTTATATTTGTTGCTTTTAGATTTATATCCACCTGCAAATTGGTACAGCCACTATGGAAAACAGTATTGAGGTTCCGCAATAAGAATTGGTCTACCATATGATCCAGCAATCCCTCTACTGGGTGGGTATTTATCTCAAAGACTTGAAAATATATATGTGAAAAGATATATACACACCAATGTTCATAGCAACATTATTCATGGTGGCTAAGGTGTGGGAGCAACCGAAGTGTCCTACGATAGATGTTCGGGTAAAGAAGATGTGGTATATATATACGATGGAATATTACTTGCTTATAGGAAGAGATGAAATACTTCTATTTGCAACAACATGGGTGGATCTCGAGATAATCATGCAAAGCGAAGTAAGCCAGACAGAAAATGTTGAAAACTACATTACATTACTTATATGTGGGATATAAATCTAAAAGCAATAAACAAACATGACACACACTCGTATGCTTGAACATGATCAGGCTTGAAAAGTTATATTTCTTCATAGGCATTATTGGATGGTTTATAAATTTTATCTATTGTAATGAGTTCACCGAGGAAAATTATGTTGTTTAATATTATCTAGCCTGAACTATGAGACTCATCAACAGAGTTATTTTGCAAATCAACTATGCTGTGTTTTACATAATCATGTAAATTTCTGTTTTTATCTATCCATTGTATGCAGTGAATGATATTTAAAGTAATTCTGCCTTTGTTGTCAAGGTTTAAATTACAAGGGCACGTAGAAGTTGTTTTATGGTAGGTGTCATATTAACAAATGTTATCAGGCACAGAAACGACATATATATACCAAACTATTTAGTCTCATCTTAAGGTAAAGTTAATTCATAAACCATGATAGAGGATAAATACTACCCTTTAGCACAGAGGTTGATGTGAGAAGACACTAATTACTTTCTCAGAAAATGTGATTAAAGTTACCATGCTTAGGATGGCAAATAAAATCTCTGGCACTTTTGAGAAACATAAACTAGACTGGAGTTTAACACTACTTCAGCAATGTCAAATATATATGTGTACATAATTGTTAGACTAAATGAGCTGGTAATATAGGGTAACATAATTTCCCTATATTTTAAATTTTAGACTAAATAAGGTATAGTCATTAGTAGTACTATATTGTCTATGTATTAAAAATAATGGCTCTGAGCTGTGAGGGATAAGGAAAGTGACAAAAGAAGAGGGTCAGACAAAGAATAAAGCATTAACAATATGGCGTGTTTAACGATCTTCATGAAGGGTGCATAATAGAAAATGTGGGAGAGAAGACTGACACATAGAACATCAGTTCAGAGTGGACTTTGAATACTAAGTAGCATTGTTTACATTTCATATCATGTTTAATAAAGACCTCTATATCTATTACCTGAATCACACTACAAAGCAAATCTTTTATGAGCATCCTAGTAAAAGAAGAAATTGAGACTTTTTATTTCTATTTACTTGAAAAATATACATATTTTGTGTTACTTTGATCTTAGTATTAACTTATGATTCAAAAGACTTTATCTAGTTGTGATGATGAACTTCAGATAAATGCTTCAATGTCTTTCAGTGTCTTATGATTATTTTCATCGTTTGTGATGACGACAGCTAGATTTGGAATGTAGTGTTTGCATGGAGCAAAGCAAAGCTGACTGACTTTTTAATGCAATTAAACCTATAAGTTCACTTCATTAGTCACATCTTTGAACTAAATGAGCTGGTATATTTATCTAATATAATTATTCCGTTGTCTGCATTTAGAGTAAATAAGGTATAGTAAAGTTTATAAGATTATTTCGTGCAAAATATTCTATCTCGAAATAATTAATTTTAAGATTATTATAAATTTTGTTTTTTATATGATATTATATAAAACATTTAGAAAATCTGCACTGCATGGACTACAGTTGGAAAGATCTAAATATCTTTTGAAAAAGGAAAATCTTATTTAATAAATTTAAGAATTGGAGTAGCAAATATCAGTAATGTAAACATCTCCAAAAGCTTATAATTTCTCTTTTAAACTCAATGCGCACATCTGCAGCTGAGCTATAAATTTGGTAAATACTTCCATAAGTACTCTGATATAGCTGACAAGCATATAGGTTAACTGATGGGTCATGTACTTAAACACATAATCTGATGAGTAGGACCTATTACATAATAAAGTTTTCAAATAAATAGAGGATAGTAAAGGTAATATGAATGCTATGCTGAAACCTAATATTAATAAGTATTAATATTTATTAACTGAGACCAATAAAAATAATTGCCATTTAATTACCAGTAACTATGACCCTGACAATGTTCTAGGGTCTTCATGTACATATAACACAAATAATCGAGAAAGGGGCCAATCTCTACATTTTACTGTTAAGCAGTCTCAGGAATGAGAACTATTGTCATAATATTAGTTAGCCAGTGAATGACAAAATCAAAATTTACATGCAGACATGGTAAATCCAAATTCAAAATTCTTACCATGTTGGGATATTTTTTCAGAGTGAAAAGCATAACATTCATACTACTAAAATAAATACATGCCCAAGTGCTTGCATTTATTATATATACTTAGTAATACATAAATAAACTATAACATGTGGCTCTTGGTTTATATATAGAAACACAGTAATGACACATTTTACCAGGAAAAATGGCTCTCAAACCGCAGGTGGTTTGGGGGAACCAAGCCAGAAGCCACGTGCACCTGGGGCCCACTCTTTTCATCTGATTTCCAGCAGATTATTTCTGCTTTTCTTATTTCATATATTTTGACATCATATACTATTTCATTTATAAAAAGAGTATGCATACTGGCTCCATCAGTAACTACCTGTATTATCTCAGGTGAGTTTCATCTGTATGTCCTTATTCAATAATTGTGAATAATTATAGTATTATGGGTGTTGTAAGGATTAAATGATGTAATACACAGTACTTAGAAAGTGTCTGCCACCAAAGTGCTCCAAAAGCAACTAATTATTATTATACATATTATCATGCCTTATTATTTACTCTTAGTCTGTCAAAATATTCACTATATTTATATAATTATGTTTATACTTTTATTAAAAATGAATAAAAGATCAATCTCCATGTTTAAACTAATATTCAACCAGATTAATTGATATTCAAAATTTCTATCTTCACCTCTTTACTGAATGTTTAGTTTTGTTAAACATAGTCTAGAAAATATTATTATTATTATTATTATTATTATTATTTAAGGATAGGGCAACATATTTCTGAAATGAGCAAACTAAAAGATGTTTATCATAATATAGCTGAAAAAATACACATAAAATCTTGATGTTTTTTAGAGTTACTTTTCCACTTAGGACAGCATCGTGTCTGACCAGAATTATTTTATTTTCTTTATTTACTTTCAACAATAGAAGAATAAAGAAAACACTGGGTTATTTTGACTCAGTCATTACTATAAAGAGAAACATTTAGTTATGTTTAAATTCAGAAGAAACAAAATTCCCTTATAACTCCATGAACTATGCAAAAGAGGACCATTATTTCCCTTATCAAAATCTACTAAATACATTTTTATGATTAAGGCAGA